>NC_092699.1:4490797-5090797 GCF_964275005.1 Diadema setosum
AGCATAATGAATCTCATGCGCATATTACGGCCGCCATCTTGACTCAGATCCAAGTAATACTGTTATCTGCGCAGGGGGGGCAGAGGGCCCGGGACGCTCTCCGCTGTCACACCGGCGCCCCGGTTGAGCTGAGCTGAGCTGCGCTGAGCTCACGCGATATGAACAATCGAATATATTCATTAAGATTAATTTATTTCATGTCTTAAAGTTTAAACAATTAAATAATATTAACATATATATATTTTTAAAAATATATATAAATATGTTGTTGTATATAAAATTGTACATTTATTGTAAGACTAATGGTATTTTGAATTAAATGCTACTCAGACTGTAAATAACGTTTTGTGTTCCCCTGGGTGCATGTAAAATGTGGTCGCTTCACCTCTCTAACACGCAAGCCTATGGGGAAAAAAGACGACACTCGTTAAACACATGAGTGAATGCGCGCTTAGCCTTCTTGGATTACTTATTCCATGGTAGCTACGTACGAGCCGTAAATAAAACCTGTATTTTTAACACTAGGGCACCGGCGCGGCACGCACAGTTATCATGGCGAAGACATCCATTCGGTCTTGAAATACATTATTTTCTTGAATGTGCTGCTGTACCATGTACCTCTTCTAAACAGAGTTTTTCGTCAAGTCTACTACATGAAATCGTATATTCTACTAGCGAGATTACTAGCTAGGCCTGGCTACTAGATCTAGTGACTAGTAGTGGTAAGGATCTGCTTAATTAATATTCTAAACAAATGAAACATTCCATCATCTGCCGTCAATGGCGTGGTATGGGTGAGCAAGGGCTTGGTGTGCGAGAGGTCCCGGGTTCAAATCCCGGGGGAACCACTCTTTTTTCAGAAACGTATGGGCATAATTAGGGTTAGCCTTTGAAATTAATGGGTGTGGTGCACTGTGATTCAGACTGCAGTAGATCTACCAATTTTTCAAATTTGGGTAACCCAGTGTAGCGGCAGTATTGATTTATTCAAGAAATATTTGATCGGAACAAATTTAGGCTGTTACGCCCCTTTAAAGTTCAGACCGTTACCTTGGATACACTGTCAAGTGCGCATTCCTTCGGATGCTTGCGCACTGATTTCTTCTACGTACTAGTATGCTGTGCACATGCGTACTGACATGATAGCCACGCAAAGGACATGGGCCAAGATGCAAGACATGATCAAAAAGAATGAGTTTGGATCTGTGATTGATTTACTTTAGGAACCTAAACAGTTGGGTAAGAGAAATTATGATGAAAACAGCTGAATATTTGATTGTTGTAGCTTGTTTAATCATTTATGTAGTGATGTGTGTTATGTCGTTAGCTTGTAATTGAGTTCAGAAATTAGGTTGACATAACAATTCGATACGGTGTTCGTATAGAAAGTGATTACATGTAGAACAGTAAGGTACGCTGTAGGTATTGATTATCGTACATGATTCCTGCTTAGCAGGCAGGGAAGAGAAATGTTGGAAGTGTGAGTGTATGATTGAAGCTTACAATACTGTGTATGTTTTATTTAGGAATAATATAAGACTCCATATTCAGAAGAATATTGTGTTATGGTCATATAGGAATGAGAATCATATTAAGGGATTCAACTTTTGTCACTTTCACAGAGCTGTATACTGTTAGATTTACACACGTATATGTACGTATACCATACGGTCAATACAATCCCATACATAACTGCAGTTAGAGGGCTAACTTATTCAATGTTTTTGAAGGGTTAGTTAATAGTTTCTTTTTTGGTATATCATATGGGTGTTGAGGTGTCAAAAGGAAAGACATTCAAGGGTTTAAAGGGAAAGATGATCCTGGATTTTTTTTTTATTGTAAGAAAGGCAGGCTGCATTTCATGATAGTGTTGTAGGGATGCAATTGCATCATTTGAACTTAATTATGTGAGTGATAGAGATAAAGGTCACTTCATAATGTACACTTTGTTTGAATGATCAGAGTAAACAGGTGTGATAGAGTCAGGTCATTTAGAACTATATCATTATTTCATGGTGCAGTGTATTTGTACACTGAAAAATGCAGTAGGGCCTACCATACATCAGATATTGAGTCAGAATACAGCTGTATGTCTCTACAAGACATTGATGGGTTAATGTTTATTACCGAACACTTGCATATTTAGTGCACTGCATATGGTTGCATGCATTTGGGTTAACAGTGTAAGGTTGTTACTGTTGTTTATGTTAGTTGCACAAATCGAAAGGTGTTTCGATTATTACAAGTATTAAGCATATTTGGAAGACACAGAAATAATTACACTTGACAAGCTGCTCAAGGTAGTGATAACTAAGCATTTATTATTTCCTTTCTCCTTTTATAGTGAACCACAAGTAAGTGAGTACCACAAGTTCGGGTTCGACACCAGTATGCAAGCACACAAGTACACAAGTTGGTGTGTTCCACAAGTTTTGGTTCAACACAAGTTCGTGTTTGTTACAAGAACACGAGTCCAGCTGGTATTGATGTCTTCAATAAATGAACGAACCTGTGCGTTCCAACTGTGACTGACTGAAGTAAACTTTCACCTTTATGTAGTACGTGTCTACAGCAGAAAAAATGAACAGTGAGTTATATTCATGATCTGGTTATTGATTGTCTTTTTCTCTGTATTTTTTTTTCTTTTCAGATCGACTAGTGTATATACTTAGATGGATAACATAACTGCCCCCCATGGAAGAAAGCAGTAACTGCATAGCTGCTGAGCTGAGATAAATGCGATTTAAATTGTGTTTTTTGCAGATTCTTTAAAAACACAGAAACATTCAAAAATAATTTTGTGGTATGATTATGCACCATACCTAGTTGTCTAACAATACCTAGGAAAAAATTATGTTTCTGTTTTTTTTTTTTAATGTTATTTAGGAAAATGCAGTTACTGCGGTGGCTCACCCTTGATTCTGGGTAGTTTCCCCACGGAAAAAAGCAGTAACTGCAGACGGCCAGGAGTCTGCTGTTTTCCCCATGGAAAAGAGCAGTAACTGCACATGGCCTTTTTTACGATCAGTGGTGTAACTTTTGTACTCAGAGGGTCAAAATTTCAAACAAAATATTTTTTCATTATTCTGTTTGATTCCTGTTGGAAAGTATTCAAATTTTTGAAAAAATAACAATTCAGACCTTAAAGCTGAAGAGTTATTGGTGTAATTTAAGGAAAACCCTGGCACCTGAAGTAAATTTAAGCAAAATTTTGTTTTCATGAATTGCACCATAATGACAAAACTTTGTAGTCAAACTTCACCATGCAAAGTTTATATGGTTAACAACAATATATAGTTTGTGAATCAAAACTATTTGGGGGTTGAATATAAAGTGAATTAAAAAAAAATACATGAGATTTACAAATTTTTGGTAAAAATACCAATTGACATGCAATTTTTAAGATTTTAACTATTTATTGGAGGGCAAGCCAGGTCAAACTCTATTATATAACAAGTCTTTAAGAAGGGCTACCTTCCTATGTAGGTTAAATGAAATTCCAATCATTTCTTTAAATCTTGGATTTTTCACACATGGATGTTTAGGAGGTGACAGTTAACATAATAGAATGTTTCGGAGGTGACATTAATATTAACACTCAGTTTTTTTGAGAATAAGTGACAATAACACAAAACTTCTTCTTTGTATCAATGTTTTTTATAATTATAACTCGAGAACAAGAAATTAACTCCTGTTTCAAGCAGATAAACCACACAGAACAAGTGTTTTTTTTACACTTCATTAATTAGCATGGGCACCGGTAGTTTGCCTTCCATTTGGACGAAGGTTGTAAGCTAAATATTGTAATCTGAAGAAACATGGCATTCCATTTTCTACCTTAAATTGAGATGAGGGTGTGAGATCATTTTAGTAATGTTTCTTTGCTCTCAGAACATTTTATTCCACAACACCAGGGAAGAATCACTTCGTTTCGGAGGTGACATTCAATGTTAACATTGTGTTGAAATATTCATTTACAGTAAGAATATGACAGACATATTTAAAGCTAGATATTGTAACCTGAAGAAACATGGCATTCCATTTTCTACCTTAAATTGAAATGAGTGTGTAAGATCATTTTAGTAATGTTTCTTTGCTCTCAGAACATTTTATTCCACAACACCAGGGAAGAATAACTTTGTTTCGGAGGTGACATTCAATGTTAACATTGTGTTCAAGTATTCATATAGTATGTCTCCCCCCCCCCCCCAAAAAAAAAAAAAAAAAAAAATTACAATTAGACTTTTGCATTGATAGCACCCAATATGATTAAATCAGCTAAAATCTACTTTGGGGTCTTAAATTATAACATCTTAGCTCTGTTTTGCAGAAAGCCCCAGTCAATTTGGTTAAGTGGTCTCAAAGAAATGTGGATTGTTATAAAGGATGTCAAGAGTCTGATTCTTCCAAGTTTAGCACTTGGATGCTCTTGGAACTGCATATTAATGTGTAAACACAATATACAGAACTTGGAGGGAAGGGATTCCTGACATGCTCTACAAAAATCCTCATTTGTCTTTGACTTTTGAAGCAAATTGAATGGGGTTTTCTGTATTAAAGGTGTGGGCAATGAGTTATAGTTTCAATCCCTCAAATTGTATTTTAGATTGATTCACTATCTTTAAAGTTATCGTTGCGGAGGGTACCATTGTAATTTTTTGGTGGGGACATAGGTTATGAATGCCAAAAGCAAAAATTCTTATTTGACTTGTATTATGTTTTTGTTTGCACATAGTATTATAAATAGATTAATTCAAGGATGTTCATGAATTCTTCATCATTCTCGATAGCCACCATACAAATGTTATAATACTGGTGAAAGGTGTTTGGTTCATCTGGGATAAATTTTCTATATACCAGATTCATTTAAACTGTTGACATTACTAAAATATATTTTATGTATCTTTCTGAATTGCTTGAAAATTAACAGCAAATCATATATATTAGTCACTTTTGAGAGTAAAAAGTATAAGATAAGAAAAAATCATTTTATTGTTTTGGAGGTGACACAACACAGAGACAACCCAACTTCTCAGGTGTTAGCTAATACAATTGTGAACATTCATGTCTTTCCTCATGGCTTTAATTTTCAAATATAAGCTCTTTCTTTCAGTTCTTACTTATTATTTTGTTTAGTTATTCTCTTTCATGATAGTGGATACCAGCTCATATTTTGTTTTAGATTGTAATTCATACTAATCTTTAGCAAATTTTTACAGTTTGGTTAAGACAACAGTTTGTGTTTCCCAGCTGAAGAGAGCTGCATAATGCGTTTGTGTGAACTTATGGGGAAAATTTTTTTTAGTTCAGTAATTTTACCCATCAACTTCTCAGAAGGTCCCGGACACAAACTGGTCTCAAATAACCCTATAAGGGACCGAAAAAGGACAAGTTCACCTCAATAGACACGAGAGTTGAGTAAATACAGCAATATAAGTAAAACACATCAGTGAGAGTTTGAGGAAAATAAGGCAATCCGTTCCAGAGTTATGAATTTTTTAAGTTTCTGCTCAGTCAAAGCTGAATGAGAAGACTTCTATAGCTTGTGATGTCACACGTGTACAAGGATATAGAGAAAGTATCAAGAAAATTCAACATATTTTCACTTTTCTTGCATAACAAAAGAACACTTGACTTCTCTCTTTTGGAAGGCAGGGTGAATAATATTGCCCTAACATACATCAGTAGCAAGTTGAAGAAATGTGCACTTTTTTCAAAAAGTAAAGTTTTGTGAAATTCACTTATATTTTCTTTTTATCGCTGTATGCATGTGACATCATACATTGTCGTAGTCGTCTCATCCAGCAGTGATTGCATCGATATTTAAAAAAGACCATAACTTTTGAATGGATTGTCCAATTTCCCAAACTTTCAATGATGTGTAAAATGTTGTTGCATTCACTCAATCCACATGTATATGAAGGTGGACTTGTCCTTTAAGAAACCATTTTCTTTTCCTTGAAATTCCAGTACTTAAAGCCAAATTCTAAGATAAAACATAATAACAAAACAAGGTAAACACGTCATCAAAATTATATTGAGATAGAACTACAAATCTTGTTTTTGGATCTTTCCCTTTCCAGTCCTGGGGACTTGTTCCTCTGTTCACTTTAGTTGTCAGATAACTTCAATAATGTTTAAAAATACAATGTCATAAACAGTTGGTTCAACTTGGAAAATGTAATAATTATTGTCATATTAAAAAAAAAAAAAATCACATAATTTTGTTTATGATTACCACGTTGTACATGGAAAAACAACAACTAAGAATTCAAGAACAAGTTGTGCACCAGCTATAGGCATGTGGCCTTTTTGTGGAGTTTGATTATTTTATGATTTTTTTAAGATTGTGGACTAGGGCATGCATGAACTGCCACATGTATCACTTTGGTATCAAGGGAATTCTGGTGAGCTAGGTATACAAAAGTCACTTCTACTGTGATGATTTTGTAGATATTAAATTTATTTGAAAATGTTGATAGATAGTGAAAAGGAACTGAAGTCTTGCCTTTCACTATCACATAACAATATGGTGTTAACAAACAATGTCACCTCCGAAACACAAGAAAAAGCAACCTACATGGAAAGCTGTGATTGGTAAATCTTCACAACTAAATTGCTTAAATTGGAAATCAAGTTTCTAAGATGAAAGCATCTATAGTTTACTTAACTAAAGCAGGAGAATTGATCTTGATTACAATATTATATTTACAACAGATGGGTGTATTTTGTGCATTCTCTTTGTTAAAAAAGTGAAAAAATGTAAATTTGCACTAAAACGTACAGTATAGTAATGAAAATAAGAGTGAGAGTGTGTTAGTTGATTTCTCCACTTTGAGACTTATGTTACTAAAATAAATGAAACCATTGGTGTACATGATATGGTTTCTCTTCAATAGAAATGAGCAAAAACTCTTGTTAACAGTGTTTTGTCACCTCCGAAACAGTAATTCTTAGTTTTTATCAGATCTTTTATTAATCTCTAGAAAATTCTCACTTCCTGTTGCCATATTACTATTTTCATCCAAAAGAGATTCCTGTCAATTGGACAGAATCAAACAAAATTGCTTTGTCTTCGAGAAATTATCAAATATAATACGCTTGTTGTTTCGGAGGTGACAATTGTTTCGGAGGTGACAAGTGTTAACGGAAAATTGTAAATTGCTCCGAAATGAAAACAACAGGCTATATTTCTACTACCTTCCTTCTTAGATAATGTGAGGGGATATGTTACATTTTTGTAAATGTAATGTATAACTGATGTCAAGAATAAAAAAATCAAATACATAAATCTGTTGTCTCGGAGGTGACAGAAAAGTTAACGGAAAAGTTGCATAAATTTATAAACACTCACCAAAAAATGATAAGCTATTTGAATCAAATAATCTTTGGATCGAAGTTAAGTCAGACTGATTACTATTCTGTTTTGATGGAAATTAGCAAAGTTGAATTTTATAATTGTGAGCAAGAGCTAACTCAAAAGAGGGGTTAACTGTTAACGGAAAATGTCACCTCCGAAACATAAAGTTTGGACAATTTCAGTCTTTAAAGAAGACAAAGCAGAACCTGGTAAACATAATAGTTCTTAAGTTTGGATACCTGTCTATCACCACAACAACAAAAATAATGAAAAGGAATAAACAATTTAATATGCTAGGTCTGACAAAAAAACCATGTCAGAGTGCATACACCAAAAGTGTTGGATTTCAAGCATGTAAATGCATGCCACATCTGAAAGAAAAAGAGAGGAAAGTTCATTAAGGTACCCAAGGTAGACACTGTGGGTGGTAAGTTTATGAGAAAAAATAATGCATATCTGTCTGTGTATAAGAAAGTTATACACCAATTAGTGCCAAAACCGTGTTTTACACCACTGATTGTAAAAATGGCCACATGTCATATGACCATAGGAGGAGAATTGTTACCACCACCGGGTTATAAAGTTCTTCTACTTTCTGGTTAGTCTAGATCTATAAGATCTAGGACCAATCGCTAGACCTAGACTAGGTCTTGTCGATTGAATGACATTCTGTGTAAAAATAAGGTAGACACCTATGTACCCTAATTGAACTTTGGAGTGCCCGGCCTGGCCCCTGACACATCATGACATGACCCTGGACTAGACAATAAAGTCAAGTCTCTTCGTCTTAGATCCTAGTCGAACTCTGACGTTACACTTAAGCTAGACTACAGATCTATGCCCAATGTTAGTGCTAGACCTAGGTCTATTACGTTAGATTAGGCCTACTGACATTTTGTCTAACACTAAACAGTTAACAATAGATTAGAATCTAGATCTACTCTGGTAGACCTATTTTAAACTTTAGGGCCTACATCTAACATTAGACTAATGTTAGTGCATTAATACTAGTGATCATCTCCCTTCAATATATTTTCAGCTCACCTAGCCCGTTAGATTTTCTGGTTCTGGCCAAAGCCATGGCTACCATGACTTTTCCTCTGCAATTCATGATAGATTTACAGGCATGCCTGGACCGCAGAAACTGTGTGACAGCATGGTTAGCACTGGCATGATCACTCAGACTGTACCAGACCTGCAATACTGTGCATGCAAGTGATGAGTGTGATGTGATGCAATGTTTATAGCTAGTTACTGTATGCTGCAGAATTTATGCGCATACATTCAGCTGCTGCACGCGTATATCTGCACTCTGAGCGCGCTGAGTCTGCCAGGTTTGCTAGTCTCCAGAAAGAAGCTTTTTCTACAACTTGTCATATGATTCCCTGCGGGCAGAGTCAAGTTACTGGTGAAACAATCTTTTTATATCTACTCTCCTAAATTATGGGAGAAACTGCTGTTTACATTGTTTAAAAAAAAATAGTAGAAAAAATAAATGGTATTAGGGAAAAAATATACAGGAAGGACTATACAGAGTCTGAATGATAAAGACTAAATTGTTAGTTACTGCTTTCTTCCGTGGGCTTTGTTAGTTACTGCTTTTTTCCGTGGGGAAACTTGCAAAGTTGAATCAACTGGATGCAGTTACTGCTTTTTGCAAAAGTGAAAAATTGTATTTTTGGTCACTTTCATTTTTCTTTTTGCAAAACTGACATATTAACATTGGAAAGCATTGGGTAAACTATTCATTTTTGCAAAAAAGTAGACATTCATAAAAATGTCAGTTACTGCTTTTTTCCGTGGGGGGGGGGGGGCAGATAAGTCCCTCTAGAAGTCATCACCGGTATGACGCTGGAGGCAGTAGGTGTAGCAATCGCTCCAGAAGTTATCACCGGTATGATTCTGTAGGCAGTAGGGATAGAAGTCACCAGAGAAACAGTCAAAGGTCTACATCTAGGTCCAGAAGTAGGGATAGAAGTCGCCATAGAAGCAGTCGAAGGTCTACATCTAGGTCTAGAAGGAGGGATACAAGTCACCATAGAAGCAGTCCAAGGTCTACATCTAGGTCCAGAAGGAGGGATAGAAGTCACCATAGAAGCCGTCCAAGGTCTACTTCTAGGTCCAGAAGGAGGGATAGACTTTCTAGAAGTCACCATAGAAGCAGTCCAAGGTCTACTTCTAGGTCCAGAAGGAGGGATAGAAGTCACAATAGAAGCAGTCCAAGGTCTACTTCTAGGTCCAGAAGGAGGGATAGAAGTCACCATAGAAGCAGTCCAAGGTCTACATCTAGGTCCAGAAGTCATGATGGTATGTATGTGTCCTGTGCCAGTGCCACTCACTGTGCCTACCTCATAGAGCATAAATAGAAAGATTTATAACTTAAGGTGTCAATGCACAGTGCAGTGTAAATATTCAACATACCTGTAGGCATGATAGGGGTTGGAGCTGTGCAAAATCCAGAAGCTACATATTGGAGATTCAAGCTGTCTTTCATTCCCGTACATAGTACTCTCTTAATGTGAAAGTGAAAAACAAGCATGAAAACTACTCCAAAAGAGTGAAACTGTTCCAAAAGAATGTAAATAAATTTCACATTCTGAAGGAGGTAAATGAGGAATAACGCTTAAACTTAAAGGGATGCAGTAACATTGAGTGATATCCAAATCACATTTATTCGATTTAGCTTATTTTGCCAACATAATTATAAACACTTAGGTCAGTCTGCAGGGGCGGATCTAGCTTTTTTTGCAAGGGGGGGGGGGGGGGTTTGCCTCCCCCCCCCCCGTTGCATGATGCATATGCCGGGCCCATCAGCGTAACAACCTTTTTTTTTTTTTTTTTTTTTTTTGGCCAGCCCAAGGGGGGGGGGTTTAAACCCCCTAAACCCCCCCCCCCGTTAAACCCCCTAAACCCCCCCCCCCCGTAGATCCGCCACTGGTCTGGTATCTCTTCAAAATTGCAAGCTAATTGCTTGCTTTTATACCTTCGAGATATCAATGATTTTCACAATCAAAATTTATTAACCAACACCGGATGGTTTATAAAACCATGTGCTTTTCCACACACCCATTTCCTGTTGTAAAGTCCCCCGTCTCTAGCGGCCTGGTGGGCTATCAGCAGAGGGTACTGGTATTCGACTATATGCTTGGCATCGTTTGTTACACTGTTTTAAGGTAGTAAATGATTTTCATTTGATCTGAAACTTTCCGTAGTTTGTTTTTACTGTTGGAACAATATAATATTAATCTTGATATAATTGCTCTTGTTTTTGAAAGCTACTAAATCCCTTTAAAGAAATTTTTTTTCCTCAAAATGCACTCTTTTTGCAGTTGTTTTCAATATTTCTTGGAGTCATTCTCACTCTTTTAGCAAGTATGTGTGTCATTTACATTTGGGGAGTGACATTTTCTGGAACTTACACTTTAGGTATCCCTTATAATGAAACCTTGAATCTGAATCCTTAAAATTGCCATCTTGACAACTCAAATTGCTTAATATATTATTAAATTGGATGTAATGCATGCAAATCGGATGTAATGCATGCAAAGGGGACTGTAATTTGCAGTAAATGGTCATCAAGTGATTCTATTTGTTAAAAACAAATCATTTGTGAAAATTTCACGTTTGTAGACCAACAAGACCATCTCTTTGGGGAGATTTATCTGCTTTACTCCAACAAGTAGTACACCTCAGAAATTAAAAGAGACCTGGAATTTATTTTAACCCGTTTAGGACGGTTTGCTTCGGCGAGCGAACACCCCCACAGACGGACAGGTTTTCCAAAATCGAGCCCGAACCGAGGGTTACTAAGGGGGTGTGACTTACGGTCCCGCTTTACCCAATCATCAAATTGCCGTGTATGCGGTGAAGGAATCCGCTTTCTGATTGGATGAATAACGACCGCTCATGAATAATAATGTCGTTTCCCTTCGCTATCTGGGTTCGCGCGCGCGGTTTGAACTTCACGTACTGTACGATCGTCAATTTACGTTCCCTCGTCAACTCAAATGAATAGCGTCTTTTATTATTGGGCACCAGGCTATGTCGAGGGTGTCGCAAATTTCTACTACATAATTGTCTTGAATTTACTGATTCATGGAGGCAATCTTTTATGGAAACTGTAATCCGTTGATCACAAGCCTTCAAAGTCTTTCAATGAAAAGCGATCGATCGGAGGATTGTGTACAGGCTTGCGTATTTCCATTTACACGACTGTAAGACACGCCAAGTAAATCTCGTATTGTGGCGATATCAAAGGCACACGAACCCACTCTTGACTTCCTGTTGTTCACAAAATTCCTTACCATAGCTAGTCAATGAATTTTGGAAACAGAAGGAAGTTTATTCATTGTATACAACATTTGAAAATCTGTTATACCTTGTTTGTCCCCGCTACTTGTATCCAAATACAAAGCTCGCGTGTCTGTAACAGAAGCACGTGGTTTTTTTTTTTCAACACTAGGCAAACCATCAACGATGTAATATTACAAGTAGAATTGGTGATACTGATTTATCAAAGTCGAATTTCGTAATAGAATAACGTCCACTTGAGTTTATTTCTTGGTTCTGTTTCAGTAATTCCCATAAAATTGACAAGAGCCTGGAATATGTTCAATATTCAAACAAATCTTTGCATCTTTCTAACTTTCTTTGAGACGAATAAAAATGCATAATCCACGCTTGTGCGATACCTGCCATCCCCTGAAGAAGTCTGTATAAAGAAGTTTGCTTCCTGAAATTATCAATCGTGACTACCTACAAATTTCGATCATGCGACTTATAATAGGTTTTCATTGGATGCATACAAGATATCACCGAGTGGATTTGTGAGTTTATTATCGGGGTTTGATGCTGCTATTTTTCTGTGCGATCTTACATTTCCTTTACAACTTCGACGTAATGTCGGGAAGATAATGATTATTCACTATGTATCAAGTGAAATGAGATTTCACACAGTGATACAAGACATATATTTAATTATTATAAAAAGCAATCACCAACCTAAATGAGTATCGTTATTTCTTACATAGAAAAAAAAAAAACTAAGAATAAAACACCGGTCCTGTTTAAGCCAGTTGACAGAACATGTATGAGCTCTTCAGATGAAACAGGGGAGTCTATACGATGAGAAGAGAAAAAAAAAAGGAGAGAAAAATAGGCTGGTCATCTAAATTTTGTTTGATTGACGGTAGATAATCTGAAAAGATTTTTCAAACGTAATGTAAAATTATACAAGATGAGGTTTGCCTACAACCTGTGTTTTGGTAATATCTTTCTACGTTTTATATAATACATATGTATATATATATATATATATATATATATATATATATATATATATGATGATGATGATGAAGTCTTGTATAGCGCCGGTATCCGCCAAGTCAGGCGCTCATGGCGCTTGCTCCAAAATGAATACATAATTCAGCTTAAATTTCATGGGTGCACCGCTTGTGATATGACAGTTAAAATAAAAAGAAATATATATATATATATATATATATATATATATATATATATATATATAATCAATACATTATGGGCAGAGTATCTTGGAGAAGAGATCATCACCATCAATGATAATATTCAATCTACACGTTTGTATATGGGAATGAAGAAGGGGATAGCTGGAAAGGAAAGTGATGAGATGTAATGAGATAAAATGAAGGAGCACTAATTGAGACAAATGTATTACAAAGGAAGAGCAAAACGGCAAAAAAGGGAAAAAGGGTACAACATTATGCAAAGATTTTGCAGTCATTTTTTTGTGTACGTTTGCCTTCAAATGTCGTAGTTACGTAATTCAAAATAGCCAACAAAATAAAAGAAAAAAAGCGCCATGAAGATGTTCATTCAACCTCGTTTGCCTTTCACTATGTCCTATCACTTCAAATAATGTAGCATTAGCACAATTCAAATTAGAATTCCCATCGAGAATTCAGATTCGCATCAATGTGAGAGAGTGTCTTTTCAGACAGGGTCGCAGGTAAGCATTTCCGAGTTCGTCGGAGAAGTTCATTCATCTTAGAAACAAAAAGGTTGACCACCCGGCAGCTGATAGAAGAAGACGACATGACCATGGGAGAACGGCGAGCACATGTCACACAAGCTTGAAGGTCTAAAATCATTACATCACTTCAGAAAATAGCGAAAAGATGATATATTTGTTGAAATAAACGACATTTCTCCCGACATTCTTCGATCTCTCATAACAGACGGTTAATTTTGCTGAAATGATCTTCTCTTATGTCATGAGTGTAAATCAATATTATTTTGTTTTATTGTGTATACCAGTCATCGCCCGATAAAAGACAGAAAATTAAGTACTATTCTCATTCAATAAGCATAATATATAAAGGAAACGAGCATTTGCTGCAATCGTTTATATGAAAATGCTTCAATGCGATTTCACGAAGTCTAAAGGAATGAATGCAAGTAGGTCTACCTAAATACAGAGATGTATAATGCAATTATTATAAAAAATACGCAGCCACGATAAGTGCATAAACCACTTCAATAGCAGCATGAAAACATTTGATCACATCATCATATATGTGATGGACAAGAACATTTCATGCTTTTATTGCTCGAAATTCCTTGCTCCTAAACAAAGTAGAGTGTTCAATTGAAGCGACGGGTTATCACATCTCCGTCTTTCGCAAAACTGAATCATCACTTCGCAAATTTGGAGTGCTTTCTACAAATTTACATAAACAAAGTTAATTTTTTTTTTTTAGGCATGAGTTACCATATTCTACTGATTATAAATCGATTGAGCTACAAAACGGTAGTGTGTTGCTAAAACCATTATAACTCAATGATCGCGAAATCATTTGACTTGTGAACTTCCGAAAGAGATGGACTGAAAAACCCAGACTTCTAAACGCAGAAATAATTGACAGAGCGACTATAGGCGAAAATTAGCATATTATGAAGAATTCATACAAAACTAGAACCAAAAAAGACTAAACAGTCGACATCACCATTGTCGGTATCGTCGTAATATGGGATGTAATTTCATTTTGACTGCCTCTTTGAAATGCAGCAAACATCAAATACTGAACATCATAATTTTTATTTGTGAATTCTAAGCGTATGAGAGAGAGAGAGAAAACAAAAGACAACTTCTGCCGTATGTCTTGTTTCTCGCATTATTGCAGCGTAGCCTATATCATTGTCGAAGTTTAAATACATGTTCGTAACAAGTACATGAGAACTTGCACAAACATTGTATATGGATTCCCCAACAACCATAAAATCATTGGGGTCCGTAAAAGCGGTTACGTAATACATACGAAGCACATCATTATAATGCATTCTATGGACCGGTGCAGAATAAAGAGACTGTCTTGTATCGGCCTTTGAACTTCTCTATTATGCTCATAATCCCCGACTTTTCAGATGGCGTCTACAAGTGCGCCTTAGGAATGTTTTTGTATCAACATCCTGTATATTCAAGGAGGTACAATGTAACCTGATACTCTGGCCACCTGGTCTATTCAAAGTGTTCTTGCCTATAACACGCGCACATGTTACGCTGTGTTTCACCATGATGAATATAATTGTAAGCCCCATAGTGGCAATATCGGCTCTTGCATTGTATGAAAATGATGACTATTATACAGTATATCCTCTATTTGGTTCGTTGGCCGAGTAGATTTTTTGAACGATCTTATAACATAATCACGCTGTCATTCATAAGTATGAGAGAGAGAAAAAAAGCTTCAAGCAACATCGAAGTTGAGTTTCTCAAACCAATCTTCCATTTGAGTTTGTTTCTTGGTTTTGTTTTAACAATTTTCATAATGTTGACAAGAGCCTGATGGGATGTTCAATATTCAGATAAATCGTTGCATCTTTCGTGCAATCTTTGACAGCTAATGGTGACTAAACCTGCGAACTCCATGCATTTTTGTATAAAGACGTTTGCTTTGTGAAATTATCCATCATGACTGCCTCCAGATTTCGACCATAATTATATGACTTAGGTTTCCATAAGATGAATAAAGGAGATCAACGAGCGCATTTATAAGTTTACTGTCGGGTTTTATGTTGCAATTTTTATGTGCAATCATGATTCCCTTACAACTCTACTGTAATGGCGGGAAGGTATTGTTCACTGCACATCACTTGAAATTAAATTTCACACAGTGATATGATAGTCATCAGCAAACGGGATAGATTGTTGTCATATATCTATCTATATATACATATATATATGTGACAGTGCACCTCAAAACAAACAAAAAGTCGCCAGACATGAATTTTTACTTAAGACCATATTCTGAAAGAGCAGACTTTAAGCTTTAAAATGATGTATAACTCAAATCAAATGGACTCTCCTAACCTATCTAAATATTGGAAAGAAAGCACAACCTCAGAAAAAGTGTGAACTGAGAAAAGAGGCTCTGAAGTACAGTGTCTATTCAAGCGCTTTAAAAATCTTTACCAAACCGTGCTGGCTGTGCGGTGAATGGGACAAAAAAAAAACAGGAAGTAAACCACTGGAGTAACAACAATGAAGGGATTATCAGATTAAACTGAAATTAAGCATGTCTCATTAACACATTCTGTCCATAATTAATGCCAACTTTCAAAGCAGTAGCACTATCCTTGCAAAAGTTATTAGAGTTGAAAGTGAAGAGTGTGGACAAGGTTTTTCAGAAATGAAAAAGGGATTCTGAAGACACACCTAATCACATTATTCTATCAAAAATGTTCGAGATAAACTGCTAAAAAACACACTTTCCTGCCCCTTTTATGATACCAAATTTTAGCATAATGTAAAAGAACACCTGCTCTTTCAGAAAATATGAAAAAGTCAAGTTCGGCTAGGTTGACCCATTTCACTTGTTTTCAGTCCTCACGCAAAATCAGTGTGTGCGACTTTATGTTCGTTTTGAGGTGCACGGTCACATATGTATATATTATATATATATATATATATATATATATATATATATATATATATATTCAAGTCAGTTGCTGGAGCATTTATGAGCTCTTCCGTTCTGCAAACGAAACATCGGAGTCTATGCGATAAGAAGAAAGATTGAGAGATAAAGAGATAAAAAATAGGCTGGTCTTCTAAATTTAGTTCCATGGACGGTAATCTGAACACACTTTTGCAAACGAAATGAAATATTACACACGGCTAGGTTTGCCTATAATCTGTGTTATGGTGATATCTTATGAGATTATATATAATAATACGGGCAAAGTATCTTGGAAAGGTGATCGCCACCATCAATGGTGATATTCAATCCAAACAATTAATTGTAGATGATGGGAATGATGAAGTGAATAGCTGGAAAGGAAAGTAATGAGATGCAATGAGATAAATCGAAGCAGCTCTAATCGAGGCATATATATTACAAAGGAAGAGCAAAACGGCATATTCGAGTGTTCAAAATGGTTCAACATTATGCAAAGATTTAGCAGTCATTTGTGTGTGTGTGTGTGTGTGTGTGTGTGTACGTTTGTCTTCTAATTTCACAGTTAGGTAATTCAAAATCACCTAAAAAAAAAAGATCGCGAAATGAAGATGTTCATTCAATCTCAGTTTCCTTTCACTATATCCTATCACTTCAAATTACGTAGCCTTAACACAATTCAAATTAGAATGTCCATTGAGAATTCAAATTCGTCTCAATATGAGAGAGCGTCTTTTCAAACAGGGTCGCAGGTGAGCATTCCCGAGTTCGACGGAGAAATTCATTCAATTTAGCAACAAAAAAGGTTGGCCATCCGGCAGCTGTAGAAGAAGCCGACATGATAATGGAAGTATGGCAAGCACAAGCCACACAGGCTTGAAGGCCTAAAATTATTACATCACTTCAGAAAATAAGAAAAAGACGATAGTTTTGTTGAAATAAACGGCATTTCTCCCGGCATTCTTTGATATCTCATAACAGACGGCTAATTTTGCTGAAATGATCTTCTCTTATGTCATGAGTGTAAATCAATATTTTTTTTTATTGTGTATACCAGTCATCCCCCGATAAAAGACAAAAACAAAAAATGAAGTGCTAACAATTTCATTCAATAAGCATAATGTATAAAGGAAACGAGCATTTGCTGCCGTCGTTTATGAATATGAAAATGCTTCAATGCGATTTCACGAAGTCTAATGGAATGAATGAATGTAGGCATACCTAAATGCAGAGATATACGTAGACATAAAAAAAAAATACACAGGCACGATAAGTGCATAAATTACTTCAATAGCAACATGAAAAAAATTTGATTACATCGATAAACATGAGATAAGACAAGAACATTAATTTCATGTTTTTATTGCCAGGAATACCTTGCTCCTAAACAAAGTGTTCAATTGAAGCGATGTGGTTATCACATCTTCGTCTCTCACAAAATTGATTCACCACTTCGCAAATTTGGAGCGCTTTCTACAAAGAGAAAAAAAAGAAAAATCGTTTTTTTTTTCGGTATAAGTTGTAATATTTGACTGATTATAATGGATGGAACTCAATGATCAAAAAAAAAAAAAATGACTCGTGAACTTACGAAAGAAGTGGACTGAAAACACCTCAGACTTCTAAATGTATAAGTAATTGACAGAGTGATAATAGCCGAATATTACCATATTATGAGGAATTCATACAGAACTAGAACAAAAAAGAATAAACAGTCGACATCACCATCGTCGGTGTCATCGAAATATGGGATATTATTTTATTTTGACTGCTTCTTTGAAATGCTGCAAACATCAAATACCGAACATCATAATTATACCTACAATTTTTTGGCGAATGCTAAGCGTATGAGAGAAAAAAAAAGCCATATGCCTTGTTTACTCGCTTTATTGCAACGTATTTCGTTGTCGAAGTTTAAATTCTATACATATGTTGGTTACAACCACATGAGAACTTGCACATTCGCTTCCCAACAACCATAAAATCATTGGGGTCCGTAAAAGTGGTTACGTAATACATACAAAGCACATCACTATAATGCATTCTATGGACCGGTGCAGAAAAAAGATACTGTCTGTAATCGGCCTTTGAACTTCTCTATTATGCTCATAATCCCCGACTTTTCAGACGGCGTCTACGAGTGCGTCTTAGGAATGTTTTTGTATCAACATCCTGTCTATTCAAGGAGGTACAATGTAACCTGATACTCTGGCCACCTGGTCTATTCAAAGTATTCTTGCCTAAAACACGCACATATATGTTAGGTTGTGTTTTACCATGATGAATATATAGGAACCCATAGTGACAATATCGGCTCTTGCGTTGTATGAATATTATACAGTAAATCCTCTATTTGGTTCGTTGGCCAAGTAGATTTTTGGAACGATATTATAGCATAATCAGGCTGTCATTCATAAGTATGACAGAAAAAAAAAAAAAAAACTTCAAGCATCATCAAAGTTGAGTTTTGCAGACCAATTTTTCATTTGAGTTTGGTTCTTGGTTTTGTTTCAGCAATTATTTTTTTCATAATATTGACAAGAGCCTGATGGGATCTTCAATATTCAAATAAATCACTGCATCTTTCTGGCTGTTTTTGACAACTAATGATGACTAAATCTGAAAAATCCATGCTCTTGCGGTACCTGCCATCCACACTGAAGTTTGTGTGTATAAAGAAGTTTGCTTTCAAGTTCAAGTTCAAGTTCAAGTTCAATCATAGTTTATTTCCATTCCATTCAACGAAAATCAAGAAACATAGTACAAATTTCCAATCAACAGAAATCAAAACATAGTACAAGTATACATATAAAGAAATGATATTGTTCGAACATTTACAAAAGATTCATGTAATATCCGAGATAAATTACATGTATATAACAACATATGTTTATATATATATATATATACAATAATACAAATATACTTCGTGGACGTGCGAAAAATAAATTCGATTATGGAAAATAGTGATCCACTAAAAAGCAAAGCTTGTGGGACGTGGATCGCTAGATAAATAATGAGTAAATGATATTTTATTTCAAGGGTTTTTATAGCTATTATATTTGATATAGATTATTTAAATCATTTGTAAAAAATATATGTGTAGTTATATTGAGATACGCAGGTCGGGAGAAAAGTGTATAAAATATCAATGTTAATGCCTGGACACTGTTCACTGAACCACGTGTACCGAGAAAATATGACAAGGACAACACACTCGTACGCACATCACTCACACATAAGTAAGACGCGAGACAGTACCGAGAGGAGAGAAGACGGTAACAATGCAAGTCTGCGAAGAACAAAAGACAGGAAAGGAAGAAGAGAGAAGAAAGAAGAGAGGTCCGCATGCAGAACACGCAAAGTGCTGCGACATCAGGACAGGTGAAAGCTCTCAAACATGAATTAAAACAATTAAAATTATCTAAAATTATAGGTAGAGAGTAAATATTTTCTGAATTTGTATTTAAATGTGACGAATTTAGGGGAATCTTTTAAACTATTGTCTAGATTATTCCAAAGTTTGGGCCCGGTATAAAGAAATGTACTTTGGGCATGTGCGGTTCTCATTAATGGAAGATGATATTCATCGGATCGTCGCGTGGGATAATTATGTACATGACTGTTTCGATGAAATAAGTCATGAAATATTTTAGGTAAAAAATTACTGTTATAATTAAACATAAACTGACCAAGTTGAAACACATACAAATCTTTTATTTTTAGTATTTTATGGTCAAAAAACAAAGCATCTGTGTGTTCTCGGGTATGTAGATTAAAAACAATTCTGAGCGCTTTCTTTTGTAATAAAAGAAGTTTATCTAGTAATATCTGATATGTATTACCCCAAGCAAGAATTCCATAATTCAAATAAGGTAATATTAAGCTAGAATAAAGAGTTAATAATGCAGAAGAAGGAAGATAATATTTCAATCTGTTCATGACACCAATATTACGTGAAATGATTTTACATATGTTATTGATATGATTCCTCCATGAAAGCTTGTTATCAACACAAACACCAAGAAATTTAAAAGAAGAAACTTCTTCTAGGGGAGTAGTATCAAATGTTATATTACCTGGGAGGCTGTCTAAAGAGTTACTAAAAAGCATAAATTTTGTTTTTTGAATATTTAGTGACAATTTGTTTGCGTATATCCATTGTATAACCTTTTTCAATTCATCATTTACTGTGCTTGTTAAGATATTTGGGTCTGGGTGGGAAAAGAAAAGGTTAGAGTCATCCGCGAATAATATGAGAGATAGTTTCTCCGAGGATCTATGAAAATCATTGATATAAATAATGAATAACAGTGGGCCTAGTAAGCTCCCTTGAGGAACACCACATGCAATTGTTTTATTTTGAGAGTCAAAGCCGTTGACATGTACAAATTGGGATCTTTTTGATAGGTAACTCGTGAACCACTCCAAGGCCTTTCCACGTATGCCATAATGAGATAATTTGGCGAGAAGTATTCCATGGTTAATCGTGTCAAAGGCCTTGGAGAAGTCCAAGAAGATACCTATTGTGTGTGAAAATGTTTCGAGTGCGTGTGTGACTTTGTCGATGAGGGCGAGTAATGCGTGTGTTGTGTTGTGATTTTCTCTAAATCCAAATTGAGAATTTGAAAAAATGTCACAGGATTTAAGAAAACGTGCTGTCCTGATATAAACTATTCTTTCGAGAATCTTAGAAATAGAAGATAATAAAGATATAGGTCTATAGTTATTGACATCATCCTTCTCCCCTTTCTTATAAATAGGAATTACTTTCGCAATTTTCATACTATTTGGTACTTGGCCGGTTGTAAGCGATGAGTTGATAATGTGTACTAGGGGATCCACTATTTGGGGAATTATGTTTTTTATCAAATGGTTGTCAATTCCGTCATGGCCAGGACTTTTTCCTTCTTTCAAATTGGCCACGATCTTTGTTACTTCTTCTCTATATGTTGGGTCGAAAAATATAGTTTTCTGAAATTATCCATCATGACTGCCTAAAGATATAACTTAGGTTTCCCTGGGATAAATTAAAGATATCAACGAGCGCATTTGTGATTTTACTGTTGGGGTTTAAATGCTGCCAATTTTACTAGTGCAATCTTACGATTGATTTATAACTCTATCGTACTGCAGGGAAGATATTGCTCATTACGAATCACATGAAATAAGATTTCACAAAGTGATAAGACATAAGTTATTCATCATATGATAAAAAGTAATCACTAACAGGAAAGCTGATTGTTTTGATGAATATGTATATTTGATATAACATTTATGAGGTCTTCCGGTCTTCAGGCGAAACATTGGAGTCTATGCGATAAGAAGAAAGATTGAGAGATAGAGAGAAAAAAAAAATAGGCTGGTCTTCTAAATTATGTTTGATGGATGTAATCCGAACACTCTTTTGCAAACGAAATGTAATATTATACACAGCTTGGTTTGCCTATAAAATATGTGTTATGGTTACATCTTTTTAGATTGTATATATATATATATATATATATATATATATATATATTCATAATACAGGCAAAATATCTTCGAGAAGTGATCGTCACCATCAATGATAATATTCAATCCACACATTTGTGGATGATAATGAAGAATTGGATTACGGGAAAGAGAGGGAGAGAGATGGAAAGGGGGGGGGAGAAATATGGTGGTCTTCTAAATTTTGTTTGGTGGATGGTAATCCGATCACACTTTTGTAATCGAAATGAAATGTTACACACGGCTAGGTTTGCCTGTCTGTGTTATGGTAATATCTTTTTAGATTATATATATATAACTATATATATATATATATATATATGTATAGATATATATATATATGTATATATATATATATATATATATATATATATATATATATATATATATAAATATATTGGAGAAGTGACCGCCACCATCAATGATAATAACCAATCTATACGTTTGTAGACGGGAATGTAGTGGATAGCTGGAAAGGAAAGTGATGACATGTAATGAGATAGAATGAAGGAGCACTAATCGAAGCAAATAATGTTTCATAAAGGAAAAGCAAAATGGCAAACTTGAGTTTACAAAATGGTGCATTTTGCGAAGATTTTGCAGTCGTTTTTTGCGTATGTTTGTCTTTCAATTCATAGTTAGGAAATTCATAATCGGTAACAAAAAATATAGTTCCATGAAGATGATCATTCAGCTTTGTTTTCCTTTCGCTATATCCTATCACTTCAAAAATGTAGCATGAACACACTTCAATTTAGAATGCCAATCGAGAACTCACATTCGTCTCTATGTGAGAGGGTTTTTTTTTTTTTTTTTTTTTTCCAAACAGAGTCGCAGGTAGCATTTCCGAGTTCGTCGGAAAAGTTCATTCCATTTAGCAACAAAAGGTTGGCCACCTGGAAGCTGAAGAAGTCGTCATGACCATGGAAGAATGGCGAGCACTTGCCACACAGGCTTGAAGGCCTAACATCGTTACATCACTTCAAAAAATAAGGAAAAGACAACATGTTTGTTGAAATTACACCATTTCTCCCGACATTCTTCGATCTCTCATAGCAGAGGGCTAATTCCCCTGAAATGATCTTCTCTTCTGTCACTGTCAAGAGTGTAAATTAATATTTATTTCATTGTGTATACCAATCATCCCCCTATAAAAGACGGAAAATAAAGTACTTTTCTCATTCAATGTGCATAATGCATAAAGCAAACGAGCATTTGCTGTAATCGTTTATGAATATGAAAATGCTGCAACGCGATTTCATAAAGTCTTTAATTCGATTGAAAGTATGTACCTAAATGCAGAGGTAGATAGAGAGAAGACACATGCACAATAAGAGCTTAAACCACTTAAACCACTAAAACATTAATTACATCAAATAAAGAGAAGAGCATTTCGAACTTTTATTGCTCGAAATACAATTGTACCTTACTCCCAAAAAGTCGAGTGCTACAATTGAAGCGCTCCATAATCACAT
This sequence comes from Diadema setosum, assembly GCF_964275005.1. Classification (NCBI taxonomy): domain Eukaryota; kingdom Metazoa; phylum Echinodermata; class Echinoidea; order Diadematoida; family Diadematidae; genus Diadema; species Diadema setosum. Next base: position 4,514,059 of record NC_092699.1, read on the forward strand.
CTCCGTCTTTCGCAGAATTGAATGACCGCTTCGCAAATTTGTAGCATTTTCTACTACAGTGTAACTTGAATGATTTTTTTTTTCGGCATGAGTTGTCATATCCGATTGACTGAAAATGGATTGTACAACCAGTGGCGTTTGGCTGAAATCCTTGCAACTCAATGATCGCAAAATCATTTTGACTTTACGTAAGAAATGGACTAAAAACCCAGATTTCTAAACGTTTAAACAATTTATATAGCGACTGCATCCGAAAATAAGCATATCATAAAGAATTCATACAAAAAATACAAATATAGACTAAACAGTCGAAATCACCATTGTCACTATGAACGTAATATGGGATATAATTTTATCTAATATACTTTTTTGAACTGCTGCAAATCCCAAATAACGATCGTTTTTTTTTTTTTCATAGACAATTTCTCGCAAATGCTATAAACGTATGAGAGAAAACTTGTGCCATGTGTCTTCTTTATTCGCTTTATTGCAGCGCATTTCGTTGTTGCACTTTAATTTCTATAATAAATTAATGTTTGGAACATGCACATGAGAACTTGCACATTCAATTCCCAACAACCATAAAGTTATGGTTACATATACATACGAACCACATCGCTAACATCCATTCTATATGGACCGGTACAGAAACGAAAGACTGTCAGTAATCGACCTTAGACCTTCTCTATTATGCTCATAATCCCCTGCCCTTTTAGGTTGCGTCCTACGAGAGGGTCTATCTAGGTGTGTTTTTGTATCTGCATCCTGTCTATTCATAAATATACAATGTAACCTGATACTCTTGCCAGCTGGTTTATTTAAAATATTCTCGCCCATAACACGTGCACATGTGTTACGCCATGATGAATTTACGACTTCGATGAAGTAGCACAATCGACTGCGTTGTTTGTATGCAGTACATCCCCTACTCGGTTCGTTCTTGGCCAAGTGGTTTCTTTTTTTTTAAACGATTTTATAACATAATCAGAATATCATTCATGACGGTAAAACTCTTCAAACAACTACAAGTAACATCGCTGTCATGATAACAAACAGACACAAAAACATTCACACCCATCACATGCATGCAGGGACACGCAAAAGATGTACTTTTGAGTTTATTCAATTCGCCGAGTTTTGGTAAATCCCAGGACTCGGCAGCGGAAGAAGAAGGCCAACATTTCATGCCAATAATAGTAAGCAGGTTGTCATGCCGAGATGGCTTTCATAGAACATCCATAAGTACGACATTGCATTACTGATATAACACGAAGTAGTATGCTACAATACTTTATCATGTAAATGTGTGCTAATAAGGTAGGTGCGTGCACGCAACGGTCTTGACCGCCGCACGCACGCTTTTCACTTGAGTGTGACAATTTGCATACCGATGCAAATGAGATCGCCAGAGCGTGCGGCTGGTCGCTCGTCATTGGTCAGTTTCCCGACCGTTGCGAAGGTCTGAATGTCGTGAAAATTGCACTCATGTTTGTCAATATTTTGCTTGTTTATAGACATAAGATATGACCAATCATCACAAAATGTTCACAGATGGCAACTTTGATGTATGTAGTCCCACAAAATATAAATCATTTTCAACATAGGCATCGTATTGTTGGTGAAATTCTAAGTTTAAAAATGCGTGTTCATTTCACTCTCTCAGCCCGAGTATACTCGGGACCAGTCCACAGCCTGGAAAACGTCAGCCCGAGTATACTCGGGACACGTCCTAAACGGGTTAAAAAAAAAAAGAAAAAAAAAAGAAAAGACCTGAGATTGTGATATTGTTTGAACTGAAACCTGTTGTATGCTTTTCCTTTCCCCTTTCCAATTTTCTTGTTTTCTTCTTTGATTTCAGTGTGATTTACCCAATCCTCATCCCCATTGTTATGCCATATTGATTTCAAAATTTGCAATATTATTACCCTTTCTCCCTTAATCACCCTGCTCTAGTAATGTACTTTCAACTGAATTTTCCAGAGATATTTTGGAATTGCATGGCAATCATTATTACAAATGAATGAAAAAATGCAATGTTCTGGGCATGCATTTTCTAAAAACAAATTTCCTGTCAAAATTATTTCCCCAGCAAAATTGTATAAAGAAGCCCAGATCTGATCCAAACCAAACATGTTCCCTGAACTGGAACAATTAAGCTGGTAAATGTGTGGAATTATGTGGACCCCAACCCTGTTTTCGGTTGGAATGTGGAAATTGTGGTGGTTACTTTACTGTGGTAATTATTATGGGAATAAAATGAAATCTCAATTGTTCCATCAAATTCAATTACTTTTTTTCCTACTTGTTAGGTGAGTTGATGGCCACTGTGGTTGAAAGCAGATTATTTCCCAAAGCAGGCAGTATCCAAAAGAATGGTAAGAGCATTTTGAAGTACAATAAGTGTACAATATTGTTTACCTATTTATTTACTTTAATTTAGTTATGTAATCTCTCTTTAACCAGGTCAGCCTCTTCAGTATCTGGCATAGTACTGATCTTTAAGAGGCACTGTACCTAAAAACAATTTTTGTTCATGTGGCAAACAAATAAGCATATTGAGTATTAACCCATTCGCTGTTGAGACTTTGAAATGTCTGTTTGGTAGTGTGCTATGCACTTTCCACAGTGATGGAGTTTGCTAGTGTGTGCTAGTCTAAGGCCAAATTTCAAGTTCAAGTGTAGTTCATATGCACTATGCACTTTTTGTTTATGTGTGTGTGGGTGTGCAATGGGGTAAACATATACACTCGTGGCTATCTGGTTCAATGCTCAGACACTTCTGCTTGGAGAACAGTTGCTCTAGTTTGCGTTCCTAACAAGAAATATTATCCGTAGTGTTGCTCCACATAACAAGTCATGATGTACAATTTTATTATAACTAGCGGGTACCCGTGCTTCGCAGTGGCCATGGCCACTGTGCACAGTGAACGCGTCGCCGCAGTTACCGTGCATTCGCGTCTGACGCGAGCATCACCGTCATCGCGCGTATAACATGACCCTGATGTTGCACGCGTAATCCATGTGTAGGACCGCATAGCAACCAAGCTGTTTATTATTCATTTTTTTTTTTGTTATTTGCATAGTAAACGATTGACCCCCTACTCTAACCTACCCATTGCACATCTTAGATACCTGTTCTATCATTGTACGGGGTCAGTTCAGTATGAAAGTACATCGTTTAGGAGCCTATTCGTGAACAGACAAAGAGAGAGTCTCTGATTTTGTTAGTTTAGATTTCAAACGGGTTAAGTTTGCATCATGTTTGCTCTAAATAGTAGGTGCCAAAAGAGGTGTTGCTAATGAGTAATGACATCCAAATAGTAGGCCTAATAATGTTACTTCTGAAAAACTGTTGCTGCTTATTGTCAATTAGAGAATGAAGGTATTGTTTTTAGTTGCTGACGTGCATCTGTCGTCTCATATAACACAGGCGATATCAAGAACTGTGAGGCGTAGCCGAACGGTTCTATGCTAAAAATAATGGAATCCGATCGCTTGTTATATGATATATAGATGCAAGTCAGCAGCTAAAAACAATACCTTTATTCTCATTCTTAAACACTTCAATTCAAGATTGGTTTTAATTTTAAAAATAGACTAACTTTTAGACTAGGCAATTTTTACATTTTTTACACAAAATATTACCTGGGCTTTAGAATCGATCAGTCCCGTTATTACTATGCGGCTCCAATTGGTTCGAGCAGCGCGTGTGCGCATTGCGTAGACGTGCACATGCTGCAGCCATGTGTATATCATCTCATGTAACACGGCCAGGAACCAATGAAATTTCAAGAACTGACTAAAGTGTTTAGGAATGGTTGATAAAGTTTAGTGATAATGTTTGTGAGACAAATATTTCACCTTTATAAAACATTGTTAGAATTACACGCTTCATATAAACTGTGAAAAGTGTTAGTCATGATGAGAAGTACATAGGCTTAGGACATGATGATTTTGATTTGTGGGGTGGGGGGGGGGTTGGGACTGAGATGCAATGAAATTTCTGTCCAATGTTATGCATTCCAGGAGGCAAAGCTACTTGGCAGGGGTTCCAGGGGGAAAGCCCCTTATTGAGGATCATGGCAAAAATGTGACCGTCCACAACGAATCACTCGTTAAGTTGGTACCAAGGTGAGTCTGGTTTCTGGGTTCTGTTTGTTTCCAGTGGAAGAATTGAACAGGTGTTCTCTACGATAATGTGATCCATGGGCGTTTGTTTGCATTGATTGAATGAAGTATGTTATACATGACCGACCCAGTTACCACCCATTGCCTTTTATCGTTCTTCGTAATCAACAATGCCCAGGGATTGCACTATGGTACAGAACACCTAATCAATTCTTCTACTGAAAACAAACAGAAACTAGTCTCAAGTCGGTGCCGACTTTACAAGCGATTTGTGGTGGATGGTCACAAATATGCTGATGCCTTAATGAGATAATGAAGGTCTAGTAGATTTGTTCATAGGGTCTTCCTTTGCATATGAAGTGATGGCTTGAGAAAACTACTGGTAACCACAGTATTTCTTTTGTTTTTACTACTATGTAAAGTGTGCTTGTGCATGTCAACAAAAATCAGTATCAGGTAACTATTGCACATAGATATACCACTATTGTTATTTATATTAGGCCATATGAGCCGACCCATTCATTTTTAACAGAATTTTTATTGGACTTTTTTTATGGGAGTATCCGCTACAGACCCTATATGCATTCCACCATGCGGAACAGCATTACAATTGAAATTGCCGCCATCGTGGAGGGCATGGCTTGTCATGTACACCATTTCGCTGGTTTGCATCAGAGTTGACAACCCATTGATACCGGAAATCGGTTGACCAGGCAACATTTCAATATAACCATTGTTTTCTGGCATCTTGTAGGGGCAGAAATTCTATGCATAGGGTCTATTGCATTTGCAAATGAAAGTGAGTCAGAATTCCCAGTTACACCAGCCCAAATCAAATTATGGTCCCCTGGATTTACATTTGGAAAACTGTTTATAAACAATGTCCCTGCTGTACATGTATCACAAGCAGTGGTGTGTGTATTGTGTAAAAGTATATTTCTTCTATTTAAGAATCCCTATATTCCTTAGTTTCTTTTTGTTTGTTTGTTTGTTTTGTTTATTTTTTAAAGATATCGAAATGACAAAACTGGCTCAAAGCCTGTTCACTTACTCCTTTATCTAATTTTTATTTTCTTGTGACAGCTTCTAAAATCCATCAGGAACTAGTAAGAGAACTCAAGTCTGATGGAAAATGGTCAGAAAATTGTAACAAGCTCCTCTGCAGCACAGATGCTTCGTTTCTCCTTTATGAGTTTGACCGATTCAGGAGCATGACTGGCAAAGTTTATGGCGATAAGACCTATGAAGTACTGACAATAAATCCAGTTATGTTCTGGTGTCCAGTGATGGACTGTAAATCAAAGAAAGGTATGATACAATTATCTATAATGGAGCTCTAGGGTCATTCCATGCCAATTCACCCAATGAAAGTGCAATTTTGCACCCTTCCGTCTCAGAATTTGCTCAAATTTGGTACACATAAAGTTTAACATTACCTTCCCATGAAACAAAAAAAAAAAATAGCATTAACGGTCCGTCGGTTTCCGAGCTATGGCCCGCCCTATTTGATTCGTTTTGGCAAAAATGGTTGTGACCTTCCATTTCAACGGCACAATGCGCCTGAACTGGTTGACCAATTTTTTGTGAAACTGGTACCATTCAAAAGGAAATTCAAAGAGGAATTCAAAAATGGTATCAAACATATTATTGGAGAAAGTTAAAGTGCTATGACCTTTGACCTTTCCTTTAACCTTGCTTTTGCCCCCCAGACGAATAATATTTTTACTTGATTTTTATGTATGTTAATTGTCAGTATACTATTAACATAACTTGTAAATATCTAGGATGATATTTTATTTCTTCACCTTTAAAAACTCTTTTTAATGCAATTTACAAAGTTACTGTTACCCCCACATACTGATATTGTGTTGGTAATGTGTGTACAAGACTCCATTATAAATTAATACTTTCAAACTAAAGTAACATTACAATCACATGCAATAATGTATTCCATATCTGTTGCTGATGCTTCAAAGATCTCAAGGATGTATCCAGTTTGGGACAGTAGAGCTGACTACATGTAGGAAGCATTTTGTTTCTGTCAAAACTGTAGATTTCTGATGATTTGTATATGTATACCTATTGCACCCCAATCAAAAGGGCTAAACAAATGTCTCTCTTCATAAGCAAATGGTATACATTATCATTGTGTTTAATGTTTCCTTTATTACCTGAAATGTTTAGTTTTCTGTTTTAATTGAATGTAATTTAACTTCAGTTTGGAAGTATTCAAGTAAGCCTATAATGGAGACTTGTACACACATTACCAACACAAATATTAGTATGTGGGGGTAACAGTAACTTTGTAAATTACATTAAAAAGAGTTTTTAAAGGTGAAGAAATAAAATATCATCCTAGATATTTACATGTTATGTTAATATTATAATGACAATTAACATACATAAAAATCAAGTAAAAATATTATTTGTCTGGGGGTCAAAATCAAAGTTAAATGAAAGGTCAAGGGTCATAGCACTTTAAATTGCTCCAATAATATTTTTGATACCATTTTTGAATTCCTCTTTGAATTTCCTTTGAATGGTACCAGTTTCACAAAAATTGGTCAACCAGTTCAGGCGCATTGTGCCGTTGAAATGGAAGGTCACACCCATTTTTGCCAAAACGAATCAAAAGGGGCGGGCCATAGCTCGGAAACCGACGGACCGTTTACGCTATTTCTTTTTTTTGTTTCATGGGAAGGTAATGTTAAACTTTATGTGTACCAAATTTGAGCAAATTCTGAGACGGTAGGGTGTAACCCATTGGGTGAATTGACATGGAATGACCCTCTACTTAAATTATTTTCATTTGCTCTTAAGTCTCTGTAATTGCACGATTCAACTTGTATTCATCTGATGGGATAACATGCTGCATGAAGTGAAGCTGATGGTCATTCTTGCTTAGGAGCGCTGAGACTCACTGAAACAATATTATAGTTGCCCTTATTGATCATAGTTACAACCTTGCTTAGAGCGGTCAAATGCATCGGAATGTAAGAAACCTGGATAAAGGTGATGTGCTTTCATTGCATAGCTCTGTATGTGATGCATTTTCCTCATAAATATCAATACCATGTGCTAAAATTGTGCTCGGGCACAAATTGGCAACTTTAGCCAAGTTATGTGTGTTTCAATGGTATCACCTATTCCAAACAGGTCTGTATGTGAAATACTACTAGTAAATTACGAAGTGTTAAGTAGGTCAGTTCTGTGCATTGCGAGGTTTGTTGAAAAGCTTGAACATATGTCCAAACACTAAAATAGATAAGAAAATGAATGAGGTGATGTAATCCGTCTTGATAAATTTTGTTTTTGTGTAAGGGAGCATCTTTTGAAACACATAAACAGTGCAAAAGGTATTGCTGAACATCTTCAACAGCACAGGGAAGATCAAGGTGGTGCAGTGTTTCTAGAGAGATGGAACCTAGTACTTGGCAACAACTTTATCAGCAAGAATGACCTTGATAGATTGTGCCCAATTCCTGAAGGAACAGAGGTATTTGATTTGATTTGATGAGTCTTCTATAATTCTATTTATTTCATTTATCATCTTAAAGTAGGAGTGGGCTATAAATGGGTGATTTTTGGTTTTGCTTAGGGAACATTTTTTTTTTTGTATTCCATTTACCCTATCTCAACATGAAATTCAAAAAAAATTTGGTCTCGGGTCCAAGAAAAAAGTGTGCAGGGCCAAAATCCCAAATGGCCGCCGTTTTGCCGAAAAATCACATTTTAAGCCATAAATTTGCCATTTTTGGGTCTTTTTTAACTGGCTTTAGTGCCTAATCCTATGTTTTGGGGGTCAAGCAATCTGTTAATGCATATGAGAAGAGCCACAAATGATTGATGGTTGACTTAACCCTAAAAAGACTGGGGGTGGGGCTGAATCAGCCCCCCCCCCTCCCTCAAAATTTTTTGCGATAACTTCGCAACGCAAAAAGAAAAGAAAAATGCAGAGACTTGGTGACTATTTTCTTTCAAGTCTTGCGCACATTTTGAGACCACTTTCGTAACAACCGGGTATATGGTTCCGGAGTTATAACATTTTTTTTTTCTGACGTGCGTCATGGATGAAATAATTTTTCCCATTGCTTTGTGTGTAAATGTGCTTTAGATACATGCGTTATACATACATGCATAATTAATAAGATTTAAAATGATGAAGATAAAAGATATGACAAATTTGATCATTCACATTTATAAATAAAGATGCAAGATATCTTCAATCAGAAATTTATCAAAAATACATTGAAAATAAGCAAAAAAAAAATATAAATTTGCATAATGAATTACGCAGAAATTCCAAATTATAAAAGATATCATAAATCCGATGACAGATTCTTGTAGATTATATAATAGGCTACGCGTGTACCAGGTTTGGTTGAATTCAGGCGATAAGTGTCAGAGATCTTGAGGGGGGGGGGCTGAATCAGCCCCCTCCCCCCCCCCGACTTTTTAGGCATCAAAATAGCCCAGGTTTTTTTTTTTTTTAAACCAAATTTACCCTTTTTCACTTTTAACTGGCATTTACGAAACATACTTTCGAACTAAGGGTCCCCTAGAAAAGTCCTCTGATCATGAAAGTGCCATAGTCTGCTGCTCAATGGTGTCCTGGATGACATCAGTACCAGGTAGTCGCTGTTTAATACAGGTTTCATCTCTGATACCAGCATGCATCAAGTATCCACTCTGAATGTTCCGTCCCCATTATAGTCAAATGCAAATTTTCGCCGAAAATCCAATTTTTCTCATTTTTATGCTTATTTTCAAAGTATTTTTGATAAATTTCTGATTGAAGATATCTTGCATCTTTATTTATAAATCTGAATAATCATATTTGTCATTTCTTTTATCTTAATCATTTTAAATCTAATTAATTATGCATATATGTATGTATATTGCATGTAAAGCACATTTACACACAAAGCAATGGGAAAATTTATTTCATCTGTGACGCATGTCAGAAAAAAATGTTATAACTCCGGAACCATATACCCGGTTGTTACGAAAATGGTCTCAAAATGTGCGCAAGACTTGAAAGAAAATAGTCACTAATGTCTCGGCAATTTTTTTTTTTTTTTTTTGCGTTGCGAAGTTATCGCGAAAGATGTCGAGGGGGGGGGGGGGTTGCTGATTCAGCCCCACTCCCCAGTCTTTTTAGGGTTAAGTCAACCACCAATCATTTGTGGATCTTCTTATATGCATTAACAGATTGCTTGACCCCTATATAACATAGGGTTAGACACGAAAACTAGTTAAAAAGATTCAAAAGTGGCAAAGTTATGGCTAAAACTGTGATTTTTCGGCGAAATGGCGGCCATCTTGGATTTTGGCTCTGCACACTTTTTTCTTAAACCCGAGACCATTTTTGTTTTCATTTTATGTTGAGATAGGCTGAATGGAGTAGAAAAAAACTGTTTCCTAAGTAAAATGACAAAAATTTGATTTTTGACCTATGTATAGCCCACTCCTAGTTAAAGGGACATTCACACATTCTGTGTGGTCAGCTGAAAATTTTAGGTTCTGAATATTTTGTATTGATTAAGTAGCAAATTCATAAAAAACAAGAATACTGAAGCAGACTTGCAATGACATGTTTTATTTTGGCAGAGCTACCAATAGTATGGCTTAATTATTGGATCCGATAATATTAACAAAACAACAGCGTATGGAGCAATGTAATAAACATAATCGACGTAATCGTGTACAACTCACCAACGCAATATCAGAATCGAAATTTTGGAAATAAGCTTTTTTCGTGTATATCAACTTATTGGTGTCATAAAAGAGGATGCTGGAATCACTGAATGCCCCTTTAACCCTAATCCAACTGGGGGGGGGGGTCAATTTGACCCCCCCCTAGACATTTCGCGCGATAATTCCGCAACGCGAGAAGATTTTGCTGCGACATTTCACGAGTTTTTTCTTTGAAGTCTTCCGCATATTTTGAGACCAAATTTGCGACGTCCGGGTACACCGTTCCGAAGTTACGTAATATTTTGTACATGCACGTCGGCCCGAAAACGACTAAAATTTGTGATTTTGTGTACAAATCCAATACAAAGTTTGTTTTGGTGGTTAAATCATAATAATTACATTATTTCAAATTTGAATCACTGAAATCAATTAATTCTAATGTAAATAAGTTTAAAAAAGTGTCCCGTACAAATTTCCGCAAAAAAAAAGTGGAAAACAAAAGGTTAAAAAACAATAAAATACATAAGAAATTAAAAAAACAATAAAAAACATAAGAAATTAATTTCAATTGTGGATTTCTTTTGCATGAGAATTGTGCAATGTGTGTTCAGGAATATTGACACAAAAATCTAGCAATCTTTTGGCCTTTTTTTAAGGAGTTATGGGCAAAATCATAATTTCATGTACTAATTTGCATAATTCATTAATTTAACATAAAAAATCAATTATTTTGAAAACTTTAACCATATACTCTTGTAGAGTACATCCGGCTCTATGTTCGGGCAAAATTTCGCGGCGATCGCGCAATCAGCGGCCGAGATCTGAAGGGGGGGGGGGGTCAAATCGACCCCCCCCCCCAGTAAAAACAGGGGGTCAAATAGCCCAGTTGGATTAGGGTTAACACTTGTCTGAAAAATTGAGGCTGTACGACAGGTAATTAGATTTAAAACAAGATAATTTGTTTTTTAAGAAATAATAAAATTAATGTTCCTACAATATTGGACTGTCCTTGTTTTTGCTCATGCAAATTATGCAAGGCTTATAGAGTATTTTGGTCAATGTGATATTTGTGATAGGGGTGTGTGCGTGCTGAAAACTTGGAAAAGTCTAAATAAAAACAAAAGCAAAAACAAAGGACTATGGTATTGATAGGGATACTAGTTGAGGGATGGCACAAGCCCTTAGCCATCTCAGTATTCAGATTGGTCAAGATCCTTGCTTCAACAAAACTTGCCATGTGCATAGTAGTGGACACAAATATTCTGTGAATGTAGCATGCATGAAAGCGGAGAACCACATCTTTTGTTTAGATCTACTTTTCCTGAAAGTGTGAATGAAAAAGGAAAAAAAAAATGGAATGTGATGAAATTGCTTCTAAAAAGGAATGTGTGTGCCCCACTTCAATCAGCAAACTTCTGCAGATATTTGGTTGTTTGCACACATGTAGCATATGTTGCCTATTGATGCTGGGTGAAAGATGGGTATTACATGTACTTAAATCATTTATTAGTTACATCATTATTTCAAATTTTTATCTCCCTTTTTACAGATATGCATGCCATACCAATACCAGTTTCACCTTGAGAGACAACATGATGAGTATCTGTCACATTGGCTGAAGCAGGCAATCAGAGAGGAAGTAATTGGTAGTGATAGCTTGTGCTACCAGGAAATTGAGGCACGCCTGACAACACTGCTTAAGTCCCCAAAGAGCATAAAGTGGCAAACATGGCCCACATTGAATGCTTTTTGTCAGGCTTCTTTGATGTTGCTGGTGAGCGTGCTTTTAAGTTTTACACTGGCTCAGCAAATTGTGGTAAGGCTCAAAACGCTGGAGTCAGAGCTAATACCACATTGAACCACCCAGTACCAAATCACAGAACCATGAAACGATGGAAACCAGCTGCAAACTTTGATGGTGGTCCATGTCCAGCCAGAATAGCAACTGTCTCTGAACTGCTACAACAGTCAAGGTTGGCTTTATCCATAGATGGAGAAGATAGTACTGTTTACCCAGTGGTATGTGGATATGATGGGCAGCCTCTAAACCAGGGTACATTTGTTCGCTGGCAACCAGACAGCAAGTCCTATATTGTGGATGGTGTTAGACCCCAACTGACATATGATGAAATTGCAGAAGCAGGCACAGAGAATTTCTCATCATATGCAAAGCAGAAATGCAGATTTGTTTCTGAAGTTGTAGAGTTTTATGTAATTGATGTGAAGGGGTTGATTGCTATGAATGTTGGGACAGTTTTTTCAACTGGTGGAATGAAGCATGCAGATGTACGTCAGCGTTTGAAAACGATGCTTCAAGCAATTCAAACCTGTTCTGAGTGCATAACAAGTAAGGCCAAAGAATGCACTTACCGCAATCAGCAAGAATCATGCAACAGATGCAGGAGTAGAAATCTCCAATGTGTTCGTTTGATGGTTGTCCACTGTTATGCAGACATGGCTGCATCTCAACGAGTTGCCCATGAAGATCTGATGAAAGAAGCTGGATGTCAACTTGCAATGCCACAATACACACAATTTGGTTTTGGCATGCTTCATATGTGTAAGGCGTTAGTAGGATACGTACGCAACTATCGTATCACTGATGGAAATGAAATCTTTTGCATCAACATGCTTGTTGCTCTCTGGCTTTCATCCACACATGCATAAACCCTCCTGTGTGGTATCAACTCCAAAGTATTTTCCTATAGAGACAGGCACTCCGATGATTTGGCATACTCGACCGTTTGCCAAAGAGTTGAAGATGCACTTGTTGCAGCCAATTCTGTGGTGGTTACTGTTGCTCCTGAACAGTACCGTCCATGGTCACAGGAGGCCAAAGATCACAACGATATGAAACTGGGTAGACCTCTGTTCATCACTGTAAATAAGCAGGGCCATTGTCTGTGGAGTGATCCAGTTGCTGACTGTGTCTTCATGGGAAATCGACACAATCCCATGAAAATAAAACCACTTGGACAGCCAAATGCTCCTGGACGTGCTAGTCATCAAGTACTACCAGTAACCGCTGCACAATATAACCGGCCTACTGGACTGAAGGTCTTTGCAGCTTCTAACAAGGGTGAAGTGTGCCTTATCTCAGATAGTGGTAATAAAGCTCTGCGTGTTGTAGATAAATGCCATGACATCCATGCTAAGCAAAAAGTTGCTACGGTGGAATTAAATAATGCTCCTGACGGATTCCAACCATATGCGCTTGAGGTGATAAGCCCAGCATATCCAACAACCATTGCTGCTGTGAGTGACACTAATGCCAAGGTTATTCACATGATACGGATCAACCTTGATTCCTACCATGGTCAACTGGTTAAAACAATTGAAGGATTCTGCGTCCAACCATCAGGCCTTGCACTCTTGACCAAAACTCCACCAAGCCTCCTGGCAGTTGACCATACAGAGATCAAAATGGTGAACTATGAAACGGGAGTTATAAAAACGTTCATATCTGGATTGCACCCCTCAACTGATGTATCAGTAAGCAGAAGTAAGAAGCTGGCTGTGTCTACCCCAGTGCGGAATAAGATATATGTATATGACATGTTCACCATAGATGGAGGAGCAATTGAAGTATGGGGCTCTTGACAGAAAGGAAATGAAGATGGTACTGTGGCAGATGCCTCATTTGATGAGCCTGTGGGAGTTGCATTTGATGGAGATGTCCTGTTTGTTTCATGCTTTGGAGGGGAACATGGTGGATGTGTCAAGTTTGTTTCTGGTATTTCCTTTGCAGTATCCTATATCCAGCATGTACGAGAATTATACCACTTTGCAGGATTTGTTGCAAGGAAGGATTCCAGAAAGGAGGATGCAAGGCAGATGAGACGAGGCAAATTTCTGCTAGGGGTCAGAAAATTCCAGGAATCCATAGAATTTCTTCAGGCCATCAATGAAAGACGACAAAATGCATTGAGCAATGGGGCAACACCAAAGTATGTAGAATCTAGCTGTGGAGGTATATACCCAAATACTCTGGATTGCCTTCTGATGACTTTATCAAGCTTGAGGACACACATCACATCATTTGAAGAGATGCTACCGGACACTATAGATGACCTTTCTTTGTATGCCTTCGTCAATGAGGCAGTTGTAGAGCATGGGTTTGGAGAAAGAGGTGCACACAGCTCACAATACAGACATCCAAGTCATGAGCAGTATTGCCACATCAAAACCAACAGTGAAGGCAACTACATCCGCAAGATTTGCAGTGTGAAGTATTCACACTTCACAACAGAGGAGAAACAATATCAGCACCCAAGGAAGTGTGATATTTCTGCTGATATTGTTATTTCTCAGTTGCATGAGCGGTTGAAGAATTACACAAACCTGTGCGAGCCCACAGAGGAAAACAAGGAAGACTACAAGAAGTTGAAGAAGTTAAACCGGATATATAGACCACAGCCTACACAAACAGTCCGGGAAAAATACAAGGCCAAAAATGGGTATGCCCCAGTAACAGTGCAAAGGAAAGATGTGCCATCAGAATCCTACATGTCACAAAGGAATTTGTCTGCACTTACATCTTTCCAAGGGACACTCAGTAAAACAAGAAAGACACAGCTGAACACTGAAGACTTTCTACTGATGCGTGGTGACATAGTTCCCGTTATTGCAGGTGCTAACTATGCCCATGATGGTCCTCAAATAGATAACTGGTGGCTTCTCCAAGTTACAGAGCCAGTTTTGGCTAGGGACATTGGTGAGAGAACCAGGGTTACCGGCATGTGGCTAGATAAAGTGGCTGTTAACGATGATGGTACAAACACCTTCAAACTACTGGATGATACGACAGTGAAAATCCCATTTGGATCGCTTATAAAGGATATAGAAGATGGCGATCCATTGGTAGTACCAGTTGATGTTTTTTCAACAGAATTTGACGCAGATAATATGGACAAGCTAGTGTACTCATTCCACCCAGAGTATATACAGCAACTTGATGATCTTGGAGAAGAAGCACAGTACCAGCTGAATCAAGATAACGAATCAGATTTGGAAGAAGACGAAGAAGAAGAAGAAGAAGATGATGATGTTAATCAGCAAAACCGTCAGCATCAGCATCTCCTAATACTTGAACAGAAGCGTTCAAGAGCTATTTCTTCCAAGGGACGTCAATTTACAAGCTATTTGGACTTGCTCAAGCACAAAAATTAATGGTGATGCATATTTGTTTTTAGAAATAAGTGGATTTTGTTTTTTATCGTGCAGAAGAAGCAATAGACCTGTCTGCAAAATGTTATGTATAAAAATATGAGAAGGCAGACAGACAACACAAGTATCTGACAAGGTGAATCAGATGAAGATGAAGGAGAAGAAGAAGAAGAAGAAGAGGAAAAGAAGAAGATGACCAAGATGTTAATGAGCAAAAACCATCAGCATTAGCATCTAATACTGGAACAGTGGCATTTGAGACTAAGTTTTTCCCAGAGACATCAATTTTCAAGCTACTCAGACTTACTCAAGCACAAAAGTTAATACTGATGCCACATCAAAGTCCACAGTGAAGACAGCTACATCTGCAAGATCTGCATTGTGAATTATTCACATTTC
The DNA here is from genome assembly GCF_964275005.1 of Diadema setosum. Taxonomy (NCBI): domain Eukaryota; kingdom Metazoa; phylum Echinodermata; class Echinoidea; order Diadematoida; family Diadematidae; genus Diadema; species Diadema setosum. The sequence continues at coordinate 4,529,449 of NC_092699.1, forward strand.
ACCTGGTCGTCAATTACTAACAATGACCAATAGTCAGGTCCAAAGTCAAGTATCACCAGCTAGTTATCAGTTGCCAACAATGACCAGTAGTCAGGTCCATCATGTGCATAGTCAAGTATCACCAGCTAGCCATCAGTTGCCAACAATTACCAGTAGTCAGGTCCATCATGTGCATAGTCAAGTATTACCAGCTAGTCATCAGTTGCCAACAATGACCAGTTGTCAGCTCCATTGTGTGCATAGTCTAGTATCACCAGCTAGCCATCAGTTTCTAACAATTACCAGTAGTCAGGTCCATCATGTGCATAGTCAAGTATTACCAGCTAGTCATCAGTTGCCAACAATGGCCAGTAGTCAGGTCCATCATGTGCATAGTCAAGTATCACCATCTAGCCATCAGTTGCCAACAATTACCAGTAGTCAGGTCCATCATGTGCATAGTCAAGTACCACCAGCTAATCATCAGTTGCCAACAATGACCAGTAGTCAGGTCCATCATGTGCATAGTCAAGTATCACCAGCTAGTCATCAGTTGCCAACAATGACCAGTAGTCAGGTCCATCATGTGCATAGTCAAGTACCACCAGCTAGTCACCAGTTGCCAACAATGACCAATAGCCAGGGGCCCAGGTCCATACACAAGTACCTCCTAGTCAGCAGTCTTCAACAACAACCACTTTCCAGGAGATACAAGAACTGTCAAGTGATATCAGTAAGTTGACACAGCTTCTTATTAGACAACAAATAAGAGCTTCACTACCAGCGCAACAGATACTAGTATTCAATGGTGACCTGTTAAAATGCACCACCTTCATGAGAGCTTTTGAATATGCAGTGGAGAATAAGACCATAGATGGTAGAGATATGCTAAATTACCTGTGTCAATACACTTCGGGAGAACCAAATAACTTGATATACAGTTGTACCATGATGAAGACCCAGATGAATGCTTCATTAGGCAAAGCAGATCTTAACCAAAAGGTATGGAAATAGTCGCAACATTGCACAAGCTGTACTGAAGAAAGCTAAAGAATTGCCAGAGGTCAAAGATGAAACCAGTAAGCTAAATGAATTTGCATTTTTTTTTGTCAGAATGTCATAACATGATGCAATCCAACAAGAATTAGACAGCACCAGTAGTCTGCAGTTTTTAGTAGGTAAACTGCCATATAGACCGAAGAGCTTGTGGAGAACCAAAGTATATGAATTGGACGAAAAAAGAATGCAAATTGTTGGATTCAAAGACTTTGTCAATCATCCAGCACATATTATTTCAAACCCTACATTTGGTACCATAGCTACAGATGCCAACTAGAGTAACAGTACAATAAGATATAATAGCAAGAGCAGCAACCCAACAAGAAGAAAAGCTTTCGCAACAGCTACCAAAGATGGTCATAGTAAACCAGTAAGACAAAGTCATGTACCTACTGTGGTGGTGAAAGTAAGCATGTCATTTTAGAGAGCAGGAAAATCACCAATTTAGAACCAAAAGAGAAAAAACAGTCATAGCAGAAGCAAACAGATAAAGTGAAGATCCCCACAGGTCGTGTAGACATACAAGACAACGAACCTTTGTATGACGATCGTCTTACTCGTAATAATGTCACTAAACTAATTAAGAGTAAAAAAGTGAGTATTTTAATAACATAACCGAAAAGTATAAAGGTAATAGCAAAAAATTATGGAATGAAATCAATAAATTTACAGGACGTAAACAAAACAACACTGATATTCCCAACACTTTAAATGGGGTTGATTTTAATGATTTTTTTGTGAACGTTGGTAAGAAAATTTCAGACTCATTTAAAGATGATACTTTTGTTTGGAATCATCCTGATAGCATTTATTCCTTTGCATTCCAGTCTGTCACCAGTGAAAATGTTACAAAAATTCTTTCACAGCTCTCAAGTGACTCTAATCTTTATATTCTAAATTTAGATACTAAACTCCTAAGGATAGCAGGGCATCATATAAGTTTATCATTGGGTGTAATTTTTAACGAGAGTTTGTCAAGCGGTTCAATACTTGATGATCGGAAGATCGCTCGAACCACTCCCAATTTATAAAGGTAAAGGGGGGTTAGATAATATGACTAATTACAGGCCTATCTCTGTGGTATGTCATTTGGTAAAGTTACTGGAGAAAGAAGTCCAGAGTCAGTTACTTTTTTATCTTAAAAAACACAATTTCATAAATATTGATCAGTATGCATTCTTACCTAATCACTCGACAACTACATGTTTACATACAATTTTAGAGGATTGGTATGATGCTTTCAACGAACGTGAGATGATTGGAGCTTGTTTTTTTAGATATATCAAAATGCTTCGACTGCATTGATAAAAATATTTTATTGAAAAAATGGAAAGATATGGTGTTCAAAATAATGAGTTAAGATGGTTCACTAATTATTTATCTGGTAGAAAGCAAACTGTTTATTGTCATGAGAAATTGTCTAAATTTAATAATCTCTCTGTAGGAATTCCCCAGGGTAGTGCCCTAGGCCCATTACTTTTTCTTACTTTTATTAATGATTTAAGTGAATGTTTAATAACATGTTCATGCAATATTTATGCAGATGATGTTGTCATTTATATTTCGGATAAAAGTACAGAAGTTATTACGTCTAAACTACAGGATGATTTGGAAAATATTAGTAAATGGTACAAAAGAAATAAATTGAAAGTCAATATTGATAAAACGTATAGTATGTTATTGAAACGCAACCCACATACTTCCAAAGAATTAAACATGTATTTGGATGGTAACATTATAAATCAAGTAACTCATATTCGGTATTTAGGAATCGAAATTGATGAAAACCTAACGTGGAATTCACATGTGAGGAACCTAAGTTGAACTTTAGCTTTTAAGATATTTTCTTTAAAAAAGGTTAGTCATTTCACTGATACAAACGTTCTAAATAAGATTTATAATTGTTCAATCCAACCCATAATGGATTACTCTTATTCAGTCTAGGGGAACTGTTCTATCAATAATAGGAATATTTTGTTAAGACTACAAAAAAGAGCAGCTAGAATAGTAGAAAAGAACTTTGATTATGCTGACAATGGTATTGATATTATTAAACGCTTAAAATGGCAGGTTTTAGAAAAAAAGACGTAATTATTTCCTTGCTTGTATTATGTGTAATTGTATTCACGGTCATGCTCCGATACGTTTATGTAATTCAATTGATATGGTTTTTGATAGACATCCAATGAATACAAGATTTGCTAATTCACTAAATGTTGTAATACCAAAACCCAATATTGAATTTTTAAAGAGTAGTTTACGATATTCAGGAGGAAATGTATGGAACAACCTGAATTCTGATCTGCACAATGCCAAGACTATTGATAGTTTCAAAAAGAATTATAAGAAAATATATTTCTCTTAAAACACTTTCCGCTCTTATACAATACCTTTTATGATAGGTTTAAATTTCCAATTTGATTTTGATCACCCCGATGCGCATGCACATTCGTGTCTTAGATATCTGTTGCTGTAAATACCTATTTCATTTGGTTTACTTTCTCTTTATCTATTATATTTGAAATTCTTCTATGCATTATATTCTATATGTTACTTGATTTTTTATGTTTACAGGACCGTGTCGAAAAACAGTGTAATAATCTGAACATGTTATCCTGTATAAAGATGTTTTAATAAATAAATAAATAAATAAATAAATAAATAAAAAGATTGAACATGTTTGACTTTTGTTCCATTTTCCCACGACGCCCTGAAGTCTCAGGAGACGTCCCGGGGGGGGGGGGGGGCACTCAACCATAATGCCGTACACATGCGTGACCAAATTATTTCCAGATACCCCCTAAACAAGTTTTTCTCTGTGTGCCAAATAACCCCCTAAACAAGTTTTCCGCGTGCTTCATTTAAAAGCTTGGGAAAAATATACCCTAAATGCGGTTGACCAGTCTTTTAAAACCACCCCTTTTTTGGTATTTTCGATACCCTTAATTGATTGATTTCTGTTTTTGATACCCTTAACACGCCACGCGCGTTACGCGTCTAAAACTGAAAAACACCCCTTTTAACGCGTTTCTTTGGCCACGCATGTGTACAGCATTATGGTTGAGTGCCCCCCCCCCCCCCCGGGGAGACGTCACCACGACGTCTCCACGACTCAAGAGACTCCTAATGCGAACACATCTCATTGCCAGGGAGATAGGTCCTTTGACAAATGAGATTGCATTTCATTGAAACTTTGTGTGACAAAACCCCCCAAAACTATTTTATTTATTTTATTTAAAAGTATTTATTCAGGATAAAACATGATCAGCCAGAGGCTGTTTTTATATCATGGTCCTGATTAGGACATACATAATATCAGAATGCAAAGCAAGTGTAAATCATAAGCGACAAAATTAATAATACAACCGTCGGGGGGGGGGGGGCACTAACATATATTGACAGTACGGGGACGTGCGGCCCTCAAGGGGTCCCTTTCACGCCTCGCCAGCCGTTCCCAAGGATGTCTTTTTCACTAATCAAGTTTGAAAGTAAATAAGCGTGCACGGAGGACTGAGTTCACGACTGTCGGTGTCACGTACGTGGCTTGTCTCGAACGTACGCGTTGTGGAGCGGAGCGGAGCGTCGCGCGCGACGCGTACATTCGAGACAAGCCCCCCCCCCCCCCCCCGTTGTCTCGAAAGGGTGCGTTGAGGGGCGTTGAACAATTAAATGGGGCTTGTCTCGTAAATTAGAATCAATTAAAAGAAATAAATGGTATTTCAGCTTTTTAAATTTTATATAGAGTTACGGGGTTAAAGAGAAAAATTTCCCTCACATTTTCTTGCGCAAATTTTGGGAAAAGGGTATCAAATTCACAGCTCCCCGGATGGACAGGTCCGCGGAAAAGGTATGAAATTTGGGAGCAATACCACTATGCCAAAAGTGGTAATACTTGAATAGGGTATAAGATCAATAGGGTATCACATGCGAAAATCCCGATTAAGGGTCTAAAAATCAGAGATGGTCAATGGTTTTCCGATTTAGGGTGTAAAAATTATCCAAGACATCCTCGTTTAGGGTGCTTTTGAGAAGGTGATTTACGAGCATGATGTACGGGCGCCAATGAGACATACCTTCCCCCACCCCCCCCCCCCACCCGGGCCTTGCATCCACGTCATCACATCATTTATCCTAAAGAATGGTGACAGGTGAGTTAAATATAAAAACATAAAAACATATTGTAACTTTGGTTAAGGTAACATTTTCTTATTTCTTAAAATGATGCTTCAAAAGTGATGAAACATTGCCAAATTGCATCAGAAAATGTGAGGGAAAATTTTTTCTTTAACCCCGTAACTCTATGTTAATTTAAAAAGCTGAAATACCATTTATTTCTTTTAATTGATTCTAATCAATAAAAAGTCTGGCATGCGAGACTAGTTTACGCGTACATTCGAGACAAGCCCCCCCCCCCCGTTGTCTCGAAAGGGTGCGTTAATTGTTCAACGCCCCTCAACGCACCCTTTCGAGACAACCGGGGGGGGGGGGGCTTGTCTCGAATGTACGCGTCGCGCGCGACGCTCCGCTCCGCTCCACAACGCGTACGTTCGAGACAAGCCCACGTACGTAGCATGCAGCATGTCCTGGCCTGTCAGATGATTTCGCGGCAAATTCGTAGAGATTGGATTCTACTACTGCAATACAGTATCACTGTATCAGTATTATACAATAGCTACAAATGTTCATAACTGTTCATAGGGGCCTACTGTTGTCAATGTTGGAGACTGCTGCAACTATCATCGTGATTTCGGGACTGAATTTCTCTCGTTTTTCATTTGTTGATGTACGTAGAGCTACCAATATTCATAATGAATGACAATGGCATTGGGTAAGTCATTTCGTCATTTTATACTATATAGCTACTGTTTTAAATTTAAATCACGTTGTGGGTTAAACTGACATTCGCGACGGGGACGCGCCACGCGCCAGCGCTGTCTATAGTTAGAGTTGTGGGTAGATCTAGGCTAAATGAGTCGTAGCTAAAATTGCTAGGGAACCCCGGATTGAAGTAGGATCGAATAATGTGTGAGACATTTGGCATGCTTTTAACCAGAGAAGATGAGATCATCTTCTAAACGTGTTAAAAGCTTGCAGTGCATACTGCATCTTGGCATGGAGTGCATGGTCATGACATGATGCCTCATCAGGGGCAGGTCACACAGCGGTGTGTAAAAGACAGAATGCAGAAACCAAAGACAAATGAGGCTTCGAATATCATTTATGTGCATTCTGTATATTAACTTATATTGTAGCTGGGTTGATATGTACTGACACTGTTTACTGATTGATTACTGAAGTGGAACAAGGGAATGGTAAAAAATTGGTAGCTAAATAATGGTTACCATACTACCATAGTATAGATCCTGGATATAAACTGGGGCGGGACGGGGGGGGGGGGTCACTCAACCTGTGACTGGCTAGTAGTAGTAGCGGTGGTTGTGTGTGAGTGGTTCGGTTTGTGGTCTGGTGGGTTGGTGTGGAGTGATTGGGATTCTGGTGGCAGTTGGGGGTGAATCGCTATCAGGTGGAGGCATAGCATAGCACTTGTTTGACGCTTTGCGTCGAAAACCGTGACGTTTCTAGTTCAATTCTAGGAAAATTTGGGAATTCCCATTGGAAATTGCTGAAAATGGTCTGTGTCTGTGTCCCCACGATCAGGCCTGGGGGCGCTCAAATTTGAAAAATGACGGGGTCCTCCACAGCAGGTGAGAAACCTGCCCCATCATGCTTTGGGGTGAGCAGGTGCACCTGTGTAGGCCTATGTCATAGAAAGATTCTTCAATTCAGGAACAACAATATCCTTGTGTTTGATCATGGACACTAAAATCACCATGGTTTTGATGATCCAGCATTTCAAATCTGTGGTAAGGATCTCGCACCCCTTTCACAAACTTTCACAAATGTCAAATGATGTACAAAATCTGTAACTAGTGTAAACCCATACAAAGACACCAAATGCAATTTGTGTATTGCACAACTCTATGAAATACATGTAGATATGTTTTATATTTTTTTACAACTTGCATATAGATTGATCTCATATTTTTTTTTATAACTTGCATGTATAGATTGGACTCAACTTCAAAATCAAGATCTATGTCCAGATCAAGGTCAAGATCCCATTCAAGCTCCAGCTCAAGAACACAGTCTCCAGTTGTGAATCAAAGGTACCTGTTAGAGTAGGATCTACATGTCATGAGTGTTTATCCTGTATCAATAATGTATTTGATACTGCTTGAAACAATTATTCTCTCTTTTGTGTGGAATCACCATTCGAAATGGAGAGCATCATCTGAGTGACTAATTAAAAAGCTCTTTAGAGAATCTGCATGAAGGTAATTTATTAAAACATCTTCAGCGATAATGATAACTTCTGAGTAATCTATCACAGATTCCATATCCCCTATTACATCTCACAGGTGCTACGTGTACATGCACATGAGACTAAAAGGAATGGAACCAATACCAGTACAATTCTATTGACAGTCCATTGAGATGTTAACCAATTGATTTAAAAAAACTTAACTAGAGCAATACAGTAATATTTTGATTTTAATTTCTCTATCACTTCCTTGCAAAATGGCAGTGTCAAACAGTGTCTCTACGGTACCGTAAAAAATATTACTATATAATATGAAGCTTTTATGTGTACCACGCATTTTCACTACCGCACGGCAGTATTTAAGAAATAAAGGGCGATGCAGCGTGCTTTACGGGCGAAGTAATGTGTTGGAGACCAGAAAAACTTTAAATAATGGGCGAGGCGTAGCCGAGCCTGTTATTTAAAAGTTTTTCTGGCGAGGACCCATTATGAGCCCCAAAAGCATACTGCAAGCCCTTTATTTCTATTCTATTACTAATAAATACTGAATTTTATGGGAAAATGTGACCGGCGACAACGGTTTCAGGCAAAAGTCGGGAATTTTGAAAATTCATTTTTTCACTGAATCACATTGCCCATTTCCTAAGCTTTGCATTGATATAAAACACTTGCATTCTTTGGCACCATAAGTGGGCATGGAAAGCGAAATAAAATGCACTTTTTAAGTTGTTAGCCTGACAAAATTGCGAGAAAACGGGCTTTGAAGATTCACCTCTTTATCAAAGACAATGTCCGAGCGGCGATGCGAGGTGAGAATCACCCGTCCGTACGATGGTGCCAATCGATGTTAAGCTCCGCCTCTAGCAACCACATCGCCTTCTGATTGGCTCACTGAGAGAGTCAAATTTCCCGGGCACCCTTCCTAGGAGCTCAGCGTATGGAGCCGAAAGACAATGCGGTTCGCTCGGGTTTTTTTTACCATTACGTCTTTCAAGATGGCGGATACGATAATTGCAAATGGTGTACATGTGTATGGGTGCACGCATTACGCAATGGCATCCACACGCCATGACCATGTGCATGTAACAGGAGCGGGTGGCGAATCCACACATTTATAAATCACGTTTTCATTGTTGTTGATTTGACTTTATCATTGGCGACCCTTATGTAGGCAGAAAAATGCCAGTGCTGGCAAATGGCACGCTTCCTGTTTGTTTTCCTTTTACAAGCCGTGCATATGTTGCCTTGTTCGGTGGTGTTAATTATAGTAAAACAAACAAACAAACACGACTCGTTACTTTCGTGCGATCTTGATGTGTAGTATTTGAATATAACTGTTTTCATGTGACATCTCCTTTCCTCTCATCTACCTTTCCTTGAGTCAGTCTGCTGTCATAATTTTTACTACATGTACTTGTAAGAAGATTATTGTTTTTTTTCTTTTCACACGATTACATTGTCGTGCTAAATGATATTTGTTTAACTTCCGTTGTCGAACATTGCGGTAGAATAGTTTGGATAGAAAGCCAAACGACGAGCACGCACTACAGCGTATAAACCACATATACAGCATGAACAATGGAGCATGTAATCATGCACGCGTGGACAAAGCATTCCCCAAACGCTGCAACTGGTGTCTCCGAAAGCCGAATTATGTAAATGTGTGCGACCCACCAGCCAATCGCATGCGAGACCTTGCGCCGTAGCAACGCTGGGGATATTGGCGCGGCGTTCGAAAGAAGCTCGAAACTGACGAGTGCGATCCAACATAGGGTGCTTAAAATTCCATTTTCGATAGGAAAAACGTAGTCTTATGCTATGAAATTTAATGTAGATGTAGAAAACATATCAAAGATTCGATTTCTGCAAAAAACCCAAATCGACAAAAATAATGGTAAAGGTCTTTGTACCCAGCCTAGGAGGAAATTTGCTATTGCGACTTTTGCCTGAAACCGTTGTCGCGGGTCACAAATGATGTTTGTTTTCAAAATGTCAATGGTCTCATTAGCAAGTAACAGCAGATTTGTTGAAACACGCGTGATATTTAGCGTAACTTGCCGTGCACTGTTGTGCGACAAGAACATACAGTTCCTTGCACTGACCCATTATTGTAATTAATGGTCGCTCACGTGACGAGTTTCAACAAATCGGAGAGCGCGTTTTTGAATAATGGGCACTTGGGGTAATAGAATTTTCAATACTGCACGGCTTCTGTGTTGGCTCGCGCGACGCAATAGAACCCTACGCGCAGCACAACGCAATGCGCGCAATCCTGTTGCACTCGCGCAGCTAGTAAGATGCTGTATTGCTGCAGTATCGGCAAGCATGAGGAAATTTAAGAAAATGAACAATTTCTTTTGAAATGCTGAAAAACATGTTTTATTTTTGTGCTTTTCATGTAAAGCTTCAAACTATATAGTAATAATAATATTTGATGTCTTTTTTCATGTGATAAGAGAATATACCGCACTCGCCATGAAAATACCAAACTCGTCCTGCGGACTCGTTCGGTATGTTCATAGCTTGTGTGGTATATTCTTGTATCACACTCAAAGCCATCCAATATTATATAAATATTGGCCAAGATATCTCTGGATATTAATTATCATTTTATTTTACTGAAGTCCTTGTTTCTTTTCAGAGATAGACTTTCATCTGGCTCAAGGAGTCCTCCTTGTGGATCAAAGAGTCCTTCATCACATAGGAGAAGAGACAGGTATGCACGTTTTGAAGTGTTAACAAGATATTAAAGGCATGAGACCCAATTTTTACTGTAGGAAATTTTCTAACCTTGGTTAAGAGCTACACTAAAATAGCTTTATTCTCTCAAGTTTCATCAAAATCGCTCCAGCCGTTTGGAAGTTAGAGGCAAAAAATCGTATGAAAATGCTCCATTCAAAATTACATTACTTCCACTGTGGTTAACCACATTTCTCAATAAATAGCAGTTATTTTGTTCATATCTTCTTTCAAAATACATTTCAGGCATAAAATTTCACAGGGATTATGAGAAAAATATCAGCTTTCCAGTGATATCAAAATCTCCAATCGATGGGGTAAAGTAGGGGGATGATGCTGCGGATTGGGTCACCCACCCACCCACCCAAACAGGGTGTTACCATGATAATTTGCTCAGTATTTTTGATTCTTTTCAGAGGCAGATCCAGGCATAATTCCTCTGGCTCAAGGAGTCCTTCACCACGAAGAGACTGGTATGTGTAAGGTTACACTCAGGGTTTATGACAAAAATGTGTGTGTGGATAGGTACATGCAAAGCTATGCATGTTGTTGTCATTTTTTTTCCAACTTGATCAAAAATCAAAGTGAAACACATAGGCAGGTCGACAGATGCAGACAAAACCTTGCTTTATTATAATATTGACAACTTGCAACATTCCTCTGACTCGAGGAGTCCTTCACCACCACACAGGAGAATAGACAGGTATGTGGGTCCTTGGAGTTCATAATAAGATAATGCTTTTTTAGAAAATCAACATGTGTTTTCACATAAATAAATTAATGTTATTAGACCATAGACCATTAATCACACAAGGTTTGTCATATCTGAGATTTTCATGGTTGAAACATACAGAATTTGATTTTGCCATTTGCTGTTAGTTGGCATTATGCATTCTGCGTCCATTATATATTGCTTGCACATGTAGACAAACAAAGGTGTCAGAAACCTAATGTCAATTAAATTATGTATTTCAGCAAGATCTTCGTAAGTGAATTTGTTCTTCCAACAGATCTATCTCAAAATTTAACCATACCTAAAACTCCTATAGGAGTGAGGATTTTCCGTTTCAAAAAAGTGCCTTTTCCGTTTGGAAAAATAGTGAATTCCGTTTCAAAGGGCTTCCTAAATGGAAATTCCGTTTGGCCATAGACAATGTACACCTCAAAAAACATGAATTCCATTTCGCATAGGGGAATATGATGAATTTTCACACAAAAAGTAAAGAACCAAACAGATTTTCCGTTTAGTTTTACCGGTAAACGGAAAATCATTGTCCCTACTCATATAAAGCAGATTTGATTTTCCACAGATGTTACCATTTATTATCAATAAAATAGTTTTACATGTACTTGCAAAATGGTGTAGAGTTTCAAGCAGCACACAGCATCTTATGTTAGTATTGAGCAAAACACATTGGAAGACCCATCCGAATGCCGATTCTGAGTTGGTGGTAATTTGATTTTTCAAACTATTAAAAGTTGTCAATGTTCTCATTCCAGGTCTCGATCAAGGTTGCATTTAAGGTCAAGAAGTAGGTCTAGATCAGTGACACACTCTTCGTATTGGAGAAGCGGAAACAGGTATTCATTATTTTTCCTTGTTTGAAAATTTTAGTGGAAAATAATTTTGTAAAACAACTAACCAGTATAAAGAGGCCCCTGAATGATCAACACACACACACATTAGTAAAGCGTTTTATAAACCAAGTCCCGCGACTCTCGGCTATTGTGCAATCGGCACCTATATGTCTATACACACCAAATTCCTAGATTGGACCATGTAGCCTGGCTTAGTGGCGGACTGACTGGACTCCCATGTGAGTTACATGTGGTCAATGAATTTTAAAAGCGAATGTCATGAAGAAAATAAATACTTTAAACATGCAGGTTGCTTAAAGGACCTGGTAAAACATATGCGAAAGTTTTTTCATACAAAGCATGAGAGCCTGTTAATGAAAGGTTGTACAAATGTAGCCAAATAAGGATTTGTAATTTCACATAACATTAGTAAACTTGATGCCTACAAACTTGTCTAGCAAACTTCTTTTAGGAAGAACAATTTTCCAGTCATGGGATGACTAATGACTATTAAAAGTTGTCAATGTTCTCATTCCAGGTCACGATCAAGGTTGCCCTCCAGGTCAAGAAGTAGGTCTAGATCAGTGACGCGCTTGTCGTATAGGAGGAACAGAAACAGGTATTCGTTATTTTTCCTTGTTTGAAAATTTTAGTGGAAAATAATTTTGTAAAACGACTAACCAGCATAAAGAGGCCCCTGAATGATCAACACACACACATTAGTAAAGCGTTTTATGAACCAAGTCCCGCGACTCTCGGCTATTGTGCAATCGGCACCTATATGTCTATACACACCAAATTCCTAGATAGGACCATATAGCCTGGCTTAGTGGCGGACTGACTGGACTCCCATGCGAGTGACATGTGGTCAATGAATTTTAAAAGCGAATGTCACGAAGAAAAAAAAATACTTGAAACAGGGATACCAGTTTTCAGGCAATTGCCTGATTTCAGGCAATCTGATAATATTTCAGGTAATTTCCTACAATTGGGCCACTAATTTAATGTGGCAAATTTTGGGCATTTTCCTACTTTTTCATTAAAGCCCACTGGCATCCCTGTTTAAACATGCAGGTTGCTTAACCCTAATCCAACGGGGGGGGGGGGTCAATTTGACCCCCCCCCCCCTCGACATTTCGCGCGATAATTCCACAACGCGAGAAGATTTTGCTGCGACATTTCACGAGTTTTTTTTTTTTGAAATCTCCCGCATATTTTGAGACCAAATTTGCGACGTCCGGGTACACCGTTCCGAAGTTACGTAATATTTTGTACATGCATGTCGGCCCGAAAACGGCTTAAATTTGTGATTTTGTGTACAAATCCAATACAAAGTTTGTATTGGTGGTTAAATCATATTAATTACATTATTTCAAATTTTAATCATTGAAATTAATTAATTCTAATGTAAATAAGTTTGAAAAAGTGTCCCGTACAAATTTCCACAAAAAAAGTGCAAAACAAAAGGTCGAAAAAACAATAAAATACATAAGAAATTAACAAAACAATAAAAAACATAAGAAATTAATTTCAATTGTGGACTTTTTTTGCATGAGAATTGTGCAATATATTTTTAGGAATATTGACTCAAAAATTTAGCAATCTTTTAGCCTTTTTTTAAGGAGTTATGGGCAAAATCATAATTTCATGTAATAATTTGCATAATTTATAAATTAAACATAAAAAATCAATAATTTTGAAAACTTTAACCATATACTCTTGTAGAGTACATCCGGCTCTATGTTCAGGCAAAATTTCGCGGCGATCGCGCAATCAGCGGCCGAGATCTGAAGGGGGGTCAAATCGACCCCCCCCTCCCCAGTAAAAACAGGGGGTCAAATAGCCCAGTTTGATTAGGGTTAAAGGAACTGGTAAAACATGTGCGAAAGTTTTGTCATACAAAGCATGAGAGCCTGTTAATGAAAGGTTGTACAAATGTAGCAAATAGGGATTTGTAATTTCACATAACATTAGCAAACTTCTTTTAGGAAGAACAATTTTCCAGTCATGGGATGACTAATGACTATTAAAAGTTGTCAATGTTCTCATTCCAGGTCACGATCAAGGTTGCGCTCCAGGTCAAGAAGTAGGTCTAGATCAGTGACGCGCTCGTCGTATAGGAGGAACAGAAACAGGTATTCATTATTTTTCCTTGTTTGAAAATTTTAGTGGAAAATAATTTTGTAAAACAACTAACCAGTATAAAGAGGCCCCTGAATGATCAACACACACACATTAGTAAAGCGTTTTATGAACCAAGTCCCGCGACTCTCGGCTATTGTGCAATCGGCACCTATATGTCTATACACACCAAATTCCTAGATTGGACCATATAGCCTCGCTTAGTGACGGACTGACTGGACTCCCATGCGAGTTACATGTGGTCAATGAATTTTAAAAGCGAATGTCATGAAGAAAATAAATACTTTAAACATGCAGGTTGCTTAAAGGAACTGGTAAAACATATGCGAAAGTTTTTTTTCATACAAAGCATGAGAGGCTGTTAATGAAAGTTTGTACAAATGTAGCCAAATAAGGATTTGTAATTTCACATAACATTAGTAAACTTGATTCCTACAAACTTGTCTGGCAAACTTCTTTTAGGAATAACAATTTTCCAGTCATGGGATGACTAATGACTATTAAAAGTTGTCAATGTTCTCATTCCAGGTCACGATCAAGGTTGCGCTCCAGGTCAAGAAGTAGGTCTAGATCAGTGACGCACTCGTCGTATAGGAGGAACAGAAACAGGTATTCATTATTTTTCCTTGTTTGAAAATTTTAGTGGAAAATAATTTTGTAAAACAACTAACCAGTATAAAGAGGCCCCTGAATGATCAACACACACACATTAGTAAAGCGTTTTATGAACCCAGTCCCGCGACTCTCGGCTATTGTGCAATCGGCACCTATATGTCTATACACACCAAATTCCTAGATTGGACCATATAGCCTGGCTTAGTGGCGGACTGACTGGACTCCCATGCGAGTTACATGTGGTCAATGAATTTTAAAAGCGAATGTCATGAAGAAAATAAATACTTTAAACATACAGGTTGCTAAAAGAACTGGTAAAACATATGCAAAAGTTTTTTCATACAAAGCATGAGAGCCTGTTAATGAAAGGTTGTACAAATGTAGCCAAATAAGGATTTGTAATTTCACATAACATTAGTAAACTTGATTCCTACAAACTTGTCTGGCAAACTTCTTTTAGGAATAACAATTTTCCAGTCATGGGATGACTAATGACTATTAAAAGTTGTCAATGTTCTCATTCCAGGTCACGATCAAGGTTGCGCTCCAGGTCAAGAAGTGGGTCTAGATCAGTGACGCACTCGTCGTATAGGAGGAAGAGAAACAGGTATTCGTTATTTTTCCTTGTTTGAAAATTTTAGTGGAAAATAATTTTGTAAAACGACTAACCAGCATAAAGAGGCCCCTGAATGATCAACACACACACATTAGTAAAGCGTTTTATGAACCAAGTCCCGCGACTCTCGGCTATTGTGCAATCGGCACCTATATGTCTATACACACCAAATTCCTAGATAGGACCATATAGCCTGGCTTAGTGGCGGACTGACTGGACTCCCATGCGAGTGACACGAGATTGATGAATTTTAAAAGCGAATGTCATGAAGGGAAAAAAAATACTTTAACATGCAGGTTGCTTAAAGTAACTGGTAAAACATACGCAAAAGTTTTGTCATACAAAGCATGAGAGCCTGTTAATGAAAGGTTGTACAAATGTAGCCAAATAAGGATTTGTAATTTCACATAACATTAGCAAACTTCTTTAAGGAAGAACAATTTTCCAGTCATGGGATGACTAATGACTATTAAAAGTTGTCAATGTTCTCATTCCAGGTCACGATCAAGGCTGCGCTCCAGGTCAAGAAGTAGGTCCAGATCAGTGACGCCCTCTTCATATAGGAGAAGCGGAAACAGGTATTCGTTTTTGTTTTGGTTTTTTCCTTCTTTGAACATTTTATTGGAAAATAAGTTTGTAAAACAACTAACCAGCATATAAAGGCCCCTGAATGATCAACACACACACACACACACACACACACACACACACACACATTAGTCAAGCGTTTTATGAACCAAGTCCTGCGACTCTCGGCTATTGTGCAATCGGCGTCTATATAATTATCTGTAGGGCCTAAATTGTACACACCAAATTTCTATATAGATTTGACTGTATAGCTTGGCTTAGTGACTTACCGACTGCACTCCCACGCGATTGACACAGGGTTGATCGTGCGTACAAATTTTTTCTTCCCCCTCCTCTCACACATATTTCCATTGAACTTATGGGATGGTTGCTGCCATGCCTGTGACAGTGTGACTGTTGGGAGGGGTTCATTTTTGGATAGCCCTATGAAAGGGCAGAGGAGGGGATCTCTTTTAAAATCATAGACATTCCATGATTCTAGCATCCTCTTTTTAGAACCTATCAGTAGATACACATGAAAAATGCTTATTAGCTCACCCGAGCCGAAGGCTCGATGAGCTATTGCCATCGCTTTTCGTCCGTCGTCCGTCGTCCGTCGTGCGTCGTGCGTCGTGAGTCGTCCGTCGTCCGTCGTGCGTAAACTTTTTACATTTTCATCTTCTTCTCCAGAACCGGTGGGCAGATTTCAACCAAACTTGGTGGGGATCATCCTTTGGGGGTAGGGACCCAAAGTTGTTCATGGGGAGCATGTGGCCCCCAGGGGGGCCCAGGGGGAGGGCCCCAAAGGGAAAAAAGGGGGTAAACTTTAAAAATCTTCTTCTCCAGGCCCAAAAGCAGTACAGACTAGATTTTTTGCATGTAGATACCTGAATATATGAAGAATATAGTTTGTTCATGGCAAGACCAAAGATGGCCCCCCTTGGGCCGCTAGAGGGGGTGAAAGTTTGAGGGGTGGGGGCCAAGGGGGAAAATAGACATTTTCATCTTCTTCTCTAGAACCGGTTGGCAGGTTTTAACCAAACTTAGTTGGGATCATCTTCTGGGAGTAGGGACCCAAATTTGTTCATGTGCAGCAGGTGGCCCCCAGGGGGGCCTAGGGGGAGGGCCCCCAGGGGGGTAACTTAAATAATCCTTTTCTCCAGACCTAAAAGCAGTACTGATTCGATTTTCTGTATGTGGATACCTTTACATATGAACAATATAGTATGTTCATGGCAAGACCCAAGATGGCCCCCTTGGGCCCCTAGAGGGGGTGAAAGTTTGAGGGGTGGGGGCTTTGGGGGAAAATAGACATTTTCATCTTCTTCTCCAGAAGCGGTTGACAGATTTCAACTAAACTTGGTTTGGGATTATCCTCAGGGGGTAGGAACCCAAATTTGTCCATGTGGAGCAGGTGGCCCCCGGGGTGGGGGGGGGGGGGGCATGGGGAGGGTCCACAAAGGGATAAACTCAAAGAATCTTCTTCTCCAGGCCTAAAAGCAATACAGACTGGATTTTTGTGTGTAGACTATACCTTTATATATAAAGAATAAAGTTTGTTCACGGCAAACCCAAGATGTCCCCCTTGGGCCCCTAGAGAGGGTGAAAAAATTGAGGGATGGGGGCAAAGGGGGAAAATACACATTTTCATTTTCTTTTTTCAGAACCAGTGGGTGGATTTCAATCTAACTCGGTGGGGATCATCCTCAGGGAGGAAAGACCAAAGGTTATTCATGTGGAGCATGTTGCCCCAAGGGGGGCCCAGGGGTAGGGTCCCCCAAGGGGAAAACAAGAAATTTGTGTTCCAAACCATAAATCATTACAGCCAAGATACATGTATATTGTATGTGGATATCTTTATAGATGAAGAATGTAAGTTATTTATGGCAAGACCTGTGATACATGTACCTCTTTGAGGGGGGGGGGGGGGCAAGGGGAAAAACACTTTCATTTTCTTCAGAACTAGTGGGTGGATTTCACCCAAACACGATTTCATCCAAATTGCAAGGAATTACCTTTCCTGAGAAGGAGCCAAAGATTGTTGTATTTTGTGGGAGGGGTGGCTCCTCCTAGCAAAAGGAAGAATGGACCTTAATGTACTGGGAAATTGCATGAAGTGTATTGACTGCGATACTCGGGTGAGCGTCGTGCCCCCCGGGGCTCTTGTTTTTAAATTTCAGTTGATTATATGTATTATAATGCACCATAGTCTACTGCATTGTAATAGAAAACGCATACAATGTTTTCTTTTGTCACAAACAACATGTTCTTGCTTCACTATTTCTTATTTTTTATGACTTGGCTACGAAATTAACAAACTTTTGAAAAATTAAGATTTTCGTGTGATCCTCCTCACAGAATGTGTAATTGTCCCTTTAACTGAGTGAACAGGTCAAAAATAATACTACAAACAATAAATTAAGTCAACATGTAGTAAAGTGTAAGAAGTAGAACTAGAGCAACTGTGCTTCAAAAACACAAAATAAGGCAACATACAGTGGTATATGAATAAATGGAACTAGAGCAAAAAAAAAATAATAACAGCAAAATTAGAACAACTGTGCTTCAAAAACACATGTACAGTAGTGTGATTTTGCATTTTCAAATTATGCATGTATTTGTGTATTACCTTGCTCCATAGGCTACTGTTCTAATTTCTCTCGCATACAAAAAACATTTCCTTGCCACTGTGCTTCAGTATTTCATTTTAATGAATTTGCTACCAAAGCAATACAAATTTTCAGTTGATCCTCCTCACAGAATGTGTGAATTAATTAATATCAATGTAAAACCATTCTTGCTATTGTATAATAATTTGAGATTACATTCAAAATATTGTAATTAACAATAAACAAAAACATTGAAACACTTGTGTCGTCTTTTTAAATTATAACTTATGTTTGCCATCATTTTTTATTAAACTATGGACACTTTTTATATTCTATGACACCAATGAGGTAAAAAAAAAAAATCTACATCCAAACTGTTTGTATTTTGATATGAAATTAACCTGATTAACCTTACAGATGCCTCAATTCAGCATTGTCTAATTTCAAGAAAATGCCCCAATCCTTATCAATATCAGTTGTTTGTCTGAATGCCTCAATTTGTACAGTCAAAGTGTAATTTATTGGTCAAATAAATTATAATTACATGTGTTTTCTGTCTCACTTAGATCCAGGAGTTCACAGAGTCCATCACTACACCGCAATCAAAGGTATGTGTTATATAATATTTATTATTTTGTAAAATTATAATATGTGATGCTGCATGACGAACCAGGTGTAAAGTTGCAATTTGAGGTTTTTTTTTTTTTTTTTCATTTTTATGGGCAGCAGCATGGCTGCAAGGCACACTTAGCTTTCGCTTGTCCAGAGGGATGTGTATCCTGATGGATGGATGTGTGTGTCTCTCGTCAACAATTTTACACACGAAAAAAGTGAACCTTGACCAGAAGGCAGAATCCGATTTTGATGAAACTTGGTACATGGGATAGTGGTTGGCACAAGCATTACCTACGCTAACTGTTGACAGAAAATGCACATGTTGATGAGCTCATTTGCATATTTGTTCTGTTTGGCTAATGTATAAAAAGGTGAACCTTGAGCAGAAGGCAAAGTCCAATTTTGACGAAACTTGGTAAATGAATAATGGTTGGCACAAGCATTACCTTCACAAACTGTTGATACAAAATGCACATATTAATGAGCTCATTTGCATATTTATTCTGATTGGCTAATATACAAGAAGGTGAAACTTGCCCAGAAGGCAAAGTCCCATTTTGACGACATATGGTACGTGGGCGGTGTTGGACACAAGTATTACCTATGTAAACTGTTGACAGTAAACATGCATATTAATGAGCTCATTTGCATATTTGTTCTGTTTGGCTAATATATAAAAAGGTGAACCTTGAGCAGAAGGCAAAGTCCAATTTTGACGAAACTTGGTATGTGAATAGTGGTTGGCACAAGCATTACCTTCACAAACTGTTGATACAAAATGCACATATTAATGAGCTCATTTGCATATTTATTCTGATTGGCTAATATACAAGAAGGTGAAACTTGCCCAGAAGGCAAAGTCCCATTTTGACGACATATGGTACGTGGGCGGTGTTGGACACAAGTATTACCTATGTAAACTGTTGACAGTAAACATGCATATTAATGAGCTCATTTGCATATTTGTTCTGTTTGGCTAATATATAAAAAGGTGAACCTTGAGCAGAAGGCAAAGTCCAATTTTGACGAAACTTGGTATGTGAATAGTGGTTGGCACAAGCATTACCTTCACGAACTGTTGATACAAAATGCACATATTAATGAGCTCATTTGCATATTTATTCTGATTGGCTAATATACAAGAAGGTGAAACTTGCCCAGAAGGCAAAGTCCCATTTTGACGACATATGGTACGTGGGCGGTGTTGGACACAAGTATTACCTATGTAAACTGTTGACAGTAAACATGCATATTAATGAGCTCATTTGCATATTTGTTCTGATTGGCTAATATACTAACAGGTGAACCTTGACCAGAATGCAAAGTCCATTTTGACGAAACAGTATAATGTGGGTAGTGATGGACACAAGTATTACCTATGCAAATTGTTGATGGTAAACATGCATATTAATACGCTCATTTGCATATTTGTTTTGATTGGCTATCTACAACAAGGTGAACGACCAGAATGCTACTTAAGTCCAATTTTGATGAAACTTGGTATGTGGGTAGTAGTCAACACAATTATTAACCATGCAAACTGTTATTGTTAGATATACATATTAATGAGCTCATTTGCATTTTTTTTCTGAATGGCAAAAAAAGCGGCCCACAGTTTATATTATGTGAATATAGTGAGCGCTCTAGTTGAGGTATTTATAGTCTCCAAAATATATGCTCTAAAATGATATACAATGTATGGTGACTGCTCAATGAAAAGACATTGAACATTTAAGATTTGTAGTTGAAAATCCTTTGTTTTCTGTTGTTGAGTTGGGTTTAATGAGCCATATCACAGAATAAGCTCTGGCGACTTAACACCAGGTTCGTCGTGGAGCATCACATATGTACAAAGGTAAAAGAAAAGAATGGCTATGAGAGCTAGCTGGTTTGTTTGTTGGTACATTAATTTCAGACTGCATCAAAATGTAACAAGTATTCAAATGTATGAATTACGCGGGCATAGAGTCAGAGCAATATGAAGAAAATACTTGCGTCCATGATTTTGCTGTACCACAAGCATGCTGAATGCAAGGTGGTATTTGTCTGCTAGTGAGCTGTTGCATCTCACATATTTCTGCAGATGTACATTTTGTTTTTGTGTTGAATAATGTTACATGCATCCAATCCTACTTTTAAGATATCCAGAGGTTTACTTGTACACGATCCTTCAATGTGAGACCGTGTCTTAAATCCTTATCTTTTTCCAGTTCCATCATGTGTTTTTTTTTTTACTGGATATGTGTAAATCTAATCTACATACATTATGCATCTTTAAAAATGCTTGCTTTTTATTTTAATCCAGATCACCTTCACCACAGGGATCAGATCATCAGCAAAGGATAAGGTATGTTGGTTCCGTATTGAATAATTATGAACTCGGAGAAAAAGAAAATTCAGAAGCATGATCAAAATGCTAATAAACAGCGAATTGGTGTAGAGCACTGCATGTGAATTACAACAAATCATGCTTCCTGTCAGCCAATGGAATGCCAATGTAGTTCGAAAAGTCAAAATTTGGCCAAGAATGACACAATCTTTATCAGTGCATGATTTTAAAAAAAGGAGAAAAAAAGTTGGTGAGAAGGCCATTTCCTTTAAGGTGCATACTTGTCCATTTTTTGTGTGGGAAATTTCCTCCATATCCAAACAAGTACTTCATGTAACCACTTTCTACTGTCTTAACCTGACCAAATGCTAGTGATATGCTGGACTCACAATAAATTTATCTTATCTTCTTCTTGCATTAATAGAAGCAAAACTTTCTTCATCTCCTGCACAAGCAGTGCAGGAGAGAAGAAACAAACACGGATGTTCATCTTGACTGAGATAAAATGCCAGGATCCTGCAGCTTTCATTAAAGATGTGAAGAAAGCTTTCCGCATCGGCAGATGCAAAATCAATGTGACCTACAAGCTTCATGGGGAGGAGGTGATGATCGATGAACATGATGTAGATACTTTGATGGTTGCATTTGAGTAGCTGAAGAACTTCTCAAAGATGTCCCTCAAAGGTAAACAAAAACTAGATCTCAAGTGAGATATGAACCTAGCTGGCATGTTGTTTATAGAAGGTGCATTTTATAACCAAATCACTTTCTTGACACCTGTGGCGAGGTCAAAGGTCAGATGAAGGTCAATGTTATGACTTGTCATTAAATGTGTGGGAGAACATGTATTTCATAGCCAAATCACATTTTTGTCGAGCCCACCGGAGGTGAGGGGAGACTAAGGGATCCGTTTGGCGTCCGGGCGTCCGGGCGTCCGTCCGTCCGGGCGTCCGTCCGTCCGTCCGTAACGCTTTAAAAACTGGCATAACTTTACTCCATTTTGTCCAATATCGACCAAACTTGGATGGTACAAGCTTCTTAGGAAACCTCAACGATTGGTCATGTTGACGGTCACTTCAAGGTCAAAGGTCACCTACAGAGGTCAATGAACTTTTTGAGCCTGCGTTAAATTTTACGTGTATGTTTGGAAATTGTTCCATAACTTTGCACCCTTATGCCAGTTTGGAATTAAACTTGGATGATAGATGGCCATTAGTGATCTTAATCTTTTTGTGGGGTCAAAGGTCAGATATATAGGTCAGAGGTCAAATGAGGTCAAATTATACATTTTGGGTGTAAGTTCCATAACTTTGCACCTTTCTGTCTGTTCGGAACCAGACTTAGGTGGTAGGTGCCCATTAGAGATCCTAACCTTTTTGTGGGGTCAAAGGTCAAGTATGTAGGTCAAAGGTCAAATGAGGCCAAATGTTAAATTTTACGTGTAAGTTTCGAAATTGTTCCATAACTTTGCACCCTTATGCCAGTTTGGAGTCAAACTTGGATGATAGATTGACATTAGTGATCTTAATATTTTTGTTGGGTCAAAGGTCAGGTATATAGGTCAGAGGTCAAATGAGGTCAAATGATACAGTTTAGGTGTAAGTTCCATAAATTTGCACCTTTTTATCTGTTCGTAACCAGACTTGGGTGATAGGTGCCTATTCGAGATCTTAATGTTTTTGTGGGGTCAGAAGCGAAATATGTAGGTCAAAGGTCAAGTGAGGTCAAATGTTAAATTTTACGTGTAAGTTTCGAAATTGTTCCATAACTTTGCACCCTTAAGCCTGTTTAGAATCAAACTTGGGTGATAGATGGGCATTAGTGATCTTAATCTTTTTCTGGGGTCAACGGTCAGGTATATAGGTCAGAGGTCAAATGATACAGTTTAGGTGTAAGTTCCATAACTTTGCACCTTTTTATCTGTTCGTAACCAGACTTGGGTGATAGGTGCCTATTAGAGATCTTAATATTTTTGTGGGATCAGAGGTCCAATATGTAGGTCAAAGGTCAAATGAGGTCAAATGTTAAATTTTACGTGTAAGTTTCGAAATTGTTCCATAACTTTGCACCCTTAAGCCTGTTTAGAATCAAACTTGGGTGATAGATGGCCATTAGTGATCTTAATATTTTTCTGGGGTCAAAGGTCAGGTATGTAGGTCAGAGGTCAAATGAGGTCAAGTATGTAGGTCCAAGGTTAAGTGAAAGTGACTTAAAGTGGGCGAGACACATTACGCGTATCGCCTTGTTGATCTTTATGACCTCTGCATGACCTTTGACCCCATCAAGAGACTTGACAAGAGACTTCCAAGCATTTAAAACTGGATGCATTACAAAAACCAATTGGAAGTATATACCCAAAATTAGCAGCTGCCACTGTATAGACCCTGTCCCGATAACGTCTGGTTGTCTTTGGGATTGAAAGATACAGGCCATGACATGAACGGGTAGTGACAGACTAAAGCTTATTTGTCTTACGCACCAGGAAATCTCTGACTCTAACCGGTACAGAGTCTATTCAATGACTAAAATACAAATAGTATTGAAATTTATGCACTCTTCAATTAGCCCTGCTCCCGAGCTGGACATGGTTCAAATATCAGAAGTTCCAATCATCCTCCCTACTCCCTACTCCACACCAAGGCCAAGAGATCCCATTATCAGTCACCACCCTCTGTATTTTCCTCGGCCTGACGGCCTCGGCTGGATCTCGGCCTTGGAGATGTTTCTGTTGACTTGCTGTTAGCATGTGGGAGCCAGTGGCATCTGAGGAGTTGGATATAAGTGACTGGTCATTTCTTAACAGTATAGGCTAGAGTGTAGGGGTGATATAATGAGTCTATAGTATACTAGTATGTGGCTTTGCAGTGGATGGACTGTATTTTCAGGTCCTGAGCAAATGATGGGCCTGTGGCTCCCAATCAATAGCAGATGGAGAGGGGGTGTTTTGGGGCAATATATGGACAAAACTACACAAGAAATGGTAGATAGGTTGGTAAATCTTCATGTCTTTAGTGACTCCGAGGGCTCTGACCAAGAGCTACTCTTCAATATGAAGCCAATGCATGCATGTCGTTTGGAGTAAAATGAGCAATTCTTGTAATTTTCAAAAGTAAATGACACTGATAAACTTTTTTTTTCTTTTACAAATCATCAGTTGTAACCCCAGATGAAGATGATGACAATGGAAACAGCAGGAGGAAAAGATTGTCTGGTAAGTAGTGTGTATCAGACATTTTTAATTATGTACCTGTTAATGAGGATTAGACAGCAGCAACAAAAATGTGATCATAAGTTAAGAGAGAGAGATCAAAACATGTAAAGTTGTTAAAAGTGCTTCATGCAATATTCCTAACAATGGTTGAAAGAAAATTATTGGCAAATCCACAATTCTCTTTCAACAGAGTTCATTTTTATTTTGTCTACTTTATCTCTGTAAACAGAAGGTCGTTGCGAAGTACTCAAATTCAGGTGCGGGTTGAGGGAGGCGGAAACATAAAGTGGGAGGAAAAAAGATTTCATTAGCACATGGAGCAGATCATGTGATGAGGTATTGACAGACGGAGATAGAGAGAGATTTCGAAGATTGAGAGAGAATGCAGTAAAAGTAAGTGAGATTTATTCAACACATAGCGTTTTATTTGTACCGGAGGCATGGGTTACAAGAATGATAATTTAAAACAATTAGTCAGCTGATTAATTGCAAGGAAAAACCTGTGCATGCATGTCATACAGTGTGTTCTGGACTGCCCACTTGCACATAATATGAAATATATATGTTTAATTGCTGTGGATGAAATAAAACAAAAATCTTGTGAACCTTATTTAATATTAACATGGGGAATTTATTACATACCAATTTTGTTACACTTCTACTTATTTTTAAGTGCATTTGTGAAAGTGATTGAAATACAATATTTCAGTTCATTTGGATATAAAAAAAAAAATCTCTGGCAAAGAAATCATTTTATAGGTAAGCGAGACCTGTAATTATACATACTGTAATTGTTGACTTGTAAGCTTTATGTTCGCCCAAGAGCTCCCAAGCATATGATTTGTCCGCAGTCAGGTATTGATTCAAGGCAGCAATCTGATACAGGGTTGGCCGGTAAATACCGGGGTGGTAAATACCGGGCGGTAAATACCGGTATTTACCAATAAATACCGGCCATGAAATTTTGGTCAAAAGGGGAAATACTCAAAAAAAGTTATTTCCAGAGTGAAAAAAGCACTGAAATGCTTCCTGAATGTATAAAATACCATGACAAATCAATTTAAGACATTAAATTTGACAGGGGGTCTATGTAGCAGATTTACCAAAATAACATACTTTCTATAGCAATATACTGGTCATTTCCTCAAATCACGATGTCTGTATACGAATTTGTATTGTAAATTTATACAGTCATGCATATTGTAGCCAAGAAGTATCAAAACATTTCCGGGACCAGTTAAAATGAAAGCTAATCAGGCAAGGAGTTGTTTTCTGAGGCATTTTTTGACATATACCCCCCTCCATATAGTATTTCCCAAATATTTCTCAGTATTGCCCAGTATTTCCCACTAAATTGCCAACCCTGATCTGATGTAAATACTGTTTCTTTTTACACAGGTTTACGGGGGTGTCAGATATCAGTATCTGATTGACAATCCGATCCAAGTCACCTGTCCACGAAGTGGGACCAATGGACAGTGTGACTTACTCTTTGGTAAGAACTTAAGTGTTTTGGTTTAGATCAACAAATACATGTAAAACTGAATGACTGTTTGTTGTCATTGCCTTTCAAAAGAGAGGGAAGACTTCAAAATGTTACTTTCTATTAAAATGTGTGGTTAATGGTTATTCGTAACCTCGTGAATAATCGCGATCCATGCAATCCAATCCAATTTATTATTTGTAAACACGCTAACGCACATGCAGGTCATTGATATCTTATAATGACGCGTGTGATGTAAGCAACAAATACGCTTATAATGCTTGTGAAGTTCTGTACGCCAACAAATTTATGCGGGCGCGACTCACCATATTTGGACATTGTATGATTCCTGACTGTGGTGAAATCCTCATAGCCTTTCTGATTTTTAAATCGGGGAGGAAAAGCTTTCAAAAAAGTAATTTTTAAAGTAAATTTTACATCATAAAATAATTTGACAGTTATGAATGAGGTTAATAACTTTGCATCAGTTCTTTTTCGGGCCTTGTGAAAAATCAAAACATTTTGCTTTGGCCCTTGAGAATATCCCTCAGGGCTGCGCCCCTCGGAATATTCCTCGGTTCCAAAGGAAAATGTTTTGATTTTTCACAATGCCTCCCGAAAAAAAAACTGATGCGCAGTTATTAACCTCTAATTGTAATGAAATTGTGCCAGTTATGAATGACATGAAGAGCTTTGCATTAGTCTTTTGGAGGCATTGTGAAATATCTTAACATTTTGATGTTGACCTTGGTTCCAAAGAAAAAAAATGTTTAGACTTTTCATAATACTCTCAAAACAACTGGTGTACAATTATTAATCCACTGCAAGTGATAAAGTTTACATCATAATATTCTTTTGATTTTACGAACTGCCAATAAATCTCATATACGAGACCTATAATTTTTTTAACCTGACTTTGCGATGGAACAATACTACATAATTTCAGTATGTTTGAGCTGTAGCAAACATTTCTCCTTTTTTTTTGTCACCCTAATATTGAAAAAGAAAATGTTGAATTGTCTGGAGTAATAAGGATGAGTCAAGAGTTATATACCTCTGGCAATTGGCAGTCTTGTGACAAGATGTGTAAAGTGTCAGTGCGAAATATCTCCTTTTCAAATTGCTAGTTAGTGCAAATTAAATAGTTAGAAAAGAAATGTATTTTTAAGAATTTCCATCACCCTTAAATGGCTTAATGTATCATTCAGCAAGATCAATGCAGTATTTTTCTAGAATGTGCAGTGGATCTGGGCCATACTAGTGTCCCTGAAAGGAGTGGCAATACATTCATCCCCATTTTTGATTCTTGTAACATTTTCCATTATTTTGTTTTATCCTTAAAAGGCAAAGTCACACTTTCGCACATCAGTGGGATAACGGCCTTGGTAAACCACTTGGAGAATCATACAAAGAGAGACAAGGTAGCCTCATTGCTGGCAAGACGATGGAAACGAGTGATTGAAGACCGATTCATCACAGATCAAGAATTGAATGAAGAGGGTGTGCCATTGGCAAGTGATGTAAGTATTCCTTAGATTTAAAACTGAATAAAACCAGTTTGATTTGTATGTACTTTTGATTGAAATGCATAGTCGGACTGGTCATATTGATGGTCGGGAAATTTTGAAATGGGCTGGCTGTTTGTCAGGGCCGGTTGGGCCACCGGGGCCGGTTAAGTGTATTACAATATCATGTTTAGAATTGTAGTTTTGAGTTTGTAATGGAAATCACATGCGTAGTTATGTAGGAATGTCATTCCTTGCCTTTCCTTTTTTTTTCTTTTTCATCACCTAAAAAATCATCATGGGGGGGGGGGAGCAATACTAACATCTGCCTTTGGTTGGGATGGTCATTTCAAAATTAAGAATGTAATTAATCATGTACCAGTGTTGTGAGAGTAAAATATTTTAAGTAGAACAAACAGGTGAAGCTGAGTTGTTCAGTGTTAAAGAATAATGGTAGATTGAAGGCAGCTGTTAAAAGCAATACCTTTATTCCCTATAATAATTGTTGATATGACTGAACTGACATAATGTTTAGTGCGTGAACACTCCCCAGCACAACTGAAGCAATCTTATTTCCATACAGAGTATAACTATAAAAAAAAAAAAACACTACCCCCACTCCATAAAAAATAAAACACTAATCAATGTGGTTGACAAACAACTTCCATATCATCATAATTTAATTAGCACAAAGTAGGAATAAAACATTTTTTTTAAATTTGCTCAAATTGTGGGCGAAAAAAGCACCCCAAACACATATTTTTCACATTCTTGTCACAGAATTCAAAGACTTGGCACAAGCCTTGGCATTTGAAAACTTGTTGATTGCATTGTAAACTGTGCATATTTCTATCATTATTTTTATAACATTGGAAAATAAAACCAACAACAACAACAAACATAATTGAAATTATGTCTCGTTCCAAGTCTTGCAGCTGGTTCCAGTGTGCAAAAACACCTAGAAATTGATGACATTTGAAATGTCAAGTTTTATTCCCAATAACTGCTAATTGAATTATTGGGGGAGAGACATGTGTCATGTAGGCCTATTCATGGTATAAATGTTTTTGTTGTTATTTTTCTGGAATGGGGAGAAGCTAGGTAAATGTCACAATGGTAAACTTTTATTTTAATGTACTCTGTTTTAATATCGCATCTATTTTTCTACCACATTGCAGATACGCAGCCCAGATACAGCATGCAGGTCAGTTTATACAGAGTTGCCTGCAGTAGTAACTGGCAACCTGCAGGATCAGAATGACATTTACAATTTTACTGATGAAGACGGAGTGGAAGATATGGAAGGTGGGGAGAGAGAGGTACAAACAGGGCAGAATGAAAAAGGCACGCCAGGAGAACATAATGAAGGCGAAGGAGGTGAAGAACATAATGAAGGCGAACCAAGTGAAGAACATAATGAAGGTGAAGCAAGTGAAGAACATAATAAAGGCGAAGCAAGTGAAGAACATAATGAAGGCGAAGCAAGTGAAGAACATAATGAAGGTGAAGCAGAAGATAATGAATGAAAGTCACAATTGAAATTGGACATTTAACAGAGAGCTGTGTAACTCATAAAATTGAACTTTATAAATGTAACTATTAAACACTCATCCCTCGATCATTGAAAAGAAAACAGCAAACAAGAGAATGGTATTAATCATAGACATAAAATCAAACAAATGTAGTTATTAAACACCCAAAATCAGTGTCTACCCTCACCATGTGATCTACTCAGACACAAAAAGTGTCTACCCTCACCATGTTATCATTATTCATGCTTTAGTGCAGCAAGCATAGTGATGTCATGTTCACATAATTTGAATGGACTGACGTCACTGTGCAAGCATTAGAGCATGAAATCTATCCCTCCCTTCCTTCCTTTGAACTTGAAGTGCTACTCTTACTGATTTCAGGAAAGAAGAATTGGCATCAGCATATTCAACATCAGTGTGAATTTTGATGATGTTGAGAATGGACACATTTAGTGTATTTCACAGTAAACATCATTCTGTTAATTAGCAAGAAAGCCAAGAGATGGGTCTTTAAAAACTCCATTTATAACTTATCAGATTTAATGATTGAGTGGCAGCACAATGAAGTGACTCACAATGTGGATGAGTATGACCAAGGATCTTAGATTTGCCAACAGGCTATTCATAAAAGTGGGACAACTGTTACAGAGGAAAGGGTCTCGCCATTTTATCTACAACTTCCATGAATAGTTTACAAATGCTAACATGCACGTGATGAAGCAAACTTGCTTAAGAGTTTGTGGGACCATTGTTTGGAGAAGCACCCAATGTTTCTTTCTAAGCACACAGGCAAGCAAAACAATCTTTAACCTTCAATACATACAAGTGTCACCTTTTGTGCTTTGGGTGCTCAATTTGAATACATTGATTGAACCTGCTAAGGATTTGATCACGTACAAACGGAAGCAAACCACCCAATCTGGAATAAAAGACAGTTATATTTGCGTGAATCTAGGCGATATCCTTAAACACACGCATATAATTATGCACAAGTGCATTGTGTGAACGCTTGTAATTTGTAGCTGTGTGCAATAAAGCACACACTGACATCACTGCCAAGCCTTGTTGCGACAGATTATAGTGCTAATTAAAGGATTGCAATATACAGGTGTTTCATCGCACAACGATTTAGTATTTATTTTATGTAGGAAATTTATTGAGCACTGTATTTTTCTGGAATGAGTAAATGAAACTTAACTTACTGAAATGTATTCCTGCACATACCCACTTCAAATTTAATTGTTAAATGTTTATAAATCTTTCGCTGTATGGAATTTCTAGTCCGCCATTCAACGTGTCAATGCAAAGTTGGTGATGATAGACTGATGTGTCATGAACTCATCTCTAGTGTCAACTGTCCCTTCAAGCATAAGTGTCGTGTGCCATGGTAACATGCACAGGGAAAAATTGTTCTATCATTTGACTTAGGGCAGAGAAAAAGGGCACTATCATTTCAGCTTAGTAACTTTTTCCCTGTGACAAGTTTGTGAGATTGATAGTAAATATGACCAGTGAACAATAATCTTATGTATTAGGTATATATATATATATATATATATATATACAGTGCGTCCCAAAAAGAACTATACACTTTTTAAATAGCTACCAAATAGGAATATATATGATTATTGGGGAAAAAATTTATAAATACATGTATATAAAGCTCATATCCTCAACTATCAATATGATACAAAAAATTCCAAAAATAACGCATGCTTCAGTGAGTAATGCCCACTTTTGTATAGGACACAAAAATTACCCTGCACAGGAATTCACTATTCATTTTGCACCTGGTTATGGAACGCCATAATAAGTCAAAATTAATGATGGAATCAATCGGCCAACAAAGACAAAAATAAATTGAAGTACAGGCAAAAATCAATGATATGAAAACAAAACAGTAAAATATTACATTTTTGTATAATATTGATTGTTTTTTTTTTTACTCTTGGTTTATTTTCGACTCTGTTTGCTGATTTATTCCATCATTAATTTTGACTCCTTCATGGCGTTTCATAACCACGTGCAAAATGAATAGTGAATTCCTGCGCAGGGTAATTTTTGTGTCCTATACAAAAGTGGGCATTACTCACTGAAGCATGCGTTATTTTCAGAATTTTTGGTGTCATAATGATAGTTAAGGATATGAGCTTTATATAAATATAAACATTTTACCCAAGAATCTTATTACCTTTATTTGGTAGCCATTTCAAAAGTGTATAGTTCTTTTTGGGACGCACTGTATATATATATATATATATATATATATATATATATGAAGGGTTTGTTTGCAAAAACCGATAAGTCCATTTTTGAAGATTTTGAAGTACGATCACTGTCATAAAGGACAAAATAATACCTTTTAAATGATATATTGGTCACCACAAATAAAGGTATATATTTGAAGTTATGGTCAAAAGAAGCAAAAATTTTCTTATTATTCTCTTTATTTTTCTTGACCTTTAGTCTCAAATATCTCCATTTGGTAAATATGGACTTATCGGTTTTTGCAAACAAACTCTTCATATATATATATATATATATATTTAATAATAAAAAGTAATGTCCAAAAGCACCTAAAAGTGGCATTTGTACTCTACATATGAATCAATATTCGACCTTTAGGGTCATTCACAACTAGTTCAATGCCAGTTTTGAATTCTGTGGGACATACAAGCTTTGGAATGTTTTTTTGTTTGTTTTGTTTTGTTTTCCCTACCCTGAAGTACATGAGTGGGGATTTAATGATCTAAACTAGATTTTGTGCGTTAATCCCTACTGGAAAATTTAGGATATAATGCAAAAGTGTTTCAATATTTGTCACATGCCTGTACCTGTTTACAGTAATAACTCACTTGTACTATTTATTCAGGTTATAAAGGCATTAATAGGTGATGTGATCAAATGAATTCAATAATTTGTCAGATGTGTTGGTTTTGAGATATAGCCAGTTACAGTGTTCAAATCCCTTTGTATTTTGTTATTTTCAGCTGCACTAAATTGGCCATACCATTACAACAGTAACTCAAATAGTTTTAGTTGGGTTTACAGCAAAATCCAGCTCCAAATATGCTTATTATAACTTAAGACAATGGAAAAAAAAACTAAATTTGAGGTAAACTTAAGGCTACAGGACCTTTTGACATAGGAGATTTGGTCGTTCGTCGTAACTTGCGAGTCCTAATCGGCTATAGTGAAATTTGTAAAGATTTTAAATCAGGTGTGATGCTGAATCCAAATATCCAGTTACAATTTTGTGGGTCTTGTGGTTCTTCAATTTTGATGTAAAAAGAGTTGAAATGGACCATCTTCATAAAATGACACATAACTGAAAAACCACAATACATTAAGAAATTATTTAAAGTGTACAAATTGTACGACTTGTATTCCATGACCAAGAAAAGCATTCAGGGTTCATTTGTCATTAATCTCCTATTCTAAACCATGAAAATTGTCTTTTTGTAGCTGCGCTACCAAGAAAGCATCCTGTACCCTTAACCCTATTTCTATTGGGCTATTTCAGAGCAGATTTTTACTGGGGGGGGGGGAACCCCCCCCCCCCAGATCTCGGTCGCGGAAGGTCCGATCGGCGCGAAAATTTGCACGCACGTGAAGACACGTGTAAAGAACGTCGCTGCATTATTTTTTTTCGCAAAAGTTCTTAATTTTTTTAATTATTATAATTTATGCAAATGAGGTGCATCAAATTTCATAAAATTCACAAATATATCAATATTTCCTTCAAAAATTATAATTGGATTCTAATTCTTTGCAGAAAGTATCCCAGAAGCATTGTCAACAAGATTATATGGTAATATTTTCAAATTTCAAAACATTTTCTTTGTATTGTATTGTTTTCCGAATTTCTTATGTATTCTATTGTTTTTATTTCTTATGTATTTCTTTGTTTTTAAGATTTTTTTTTGTTTTCTAATCTAAAATTAGTTGATGTGAAGTCACATAACATCTTTTAAATGGCCTAGAAGATTGAAAAAGCTGTGTTTTAGAGCAATTTATGAAATATGCTGCTTTGCACACAAACGTATGGGAAAAGCAGGTTTTTGCCAAATTTTGGGCAGACATGCACTTACGAAATGTCACGTGACCTGGCGACCGGTGGTCGGATTTTCGCAAAATTTATTTCAAAAGAAAAAAAAAGTAACCAAAAATTATCACGCGATCAGCGGCGGTCGCGCGGCAGCAGAAAATTTTGTACGGGGGGGGGGGGTCAATTTGACCCCCCCCCCAGTGGACATAGGGTTAAGGGAATCTCTTAACCATGATTAAGTTAAAGGAAGCACATAGTTTAAGGGACTCATGGCGAGTGTTTTATTACACAAGTGTTAATGGTGAAAATGGCCACAGGACAAAAGTTCCTTCTAAGTCAGCAATATTTAATTCTCCATTTTCAGTGCCACAAAAATCTTCTTAATGTGTGTAATTATGGAAGTTATATCTCACTATGATAAATGCTTTTTCCTGACCCCCCCCCCCCCTACTATACTTCATGATCAATTTTGCCAAAACTGGTTTATGTCATTAAGAGACAATGCCGACGAACTGTTCAATACAGTTAGAGGAAGGGTAGTAAACAAAATCCAGCAGTCATATCACATGTATCACATTTTTAGGTATAATAAATTGTTTCTTCCATTACAAAATATTTTTGCAAGCAGGTCTTTTTATTTTGTTCACTAGTACCACATAAAATACTCCAGGCATTGCATGTCATCGTTAGATTTGCGATAGTATATTTAATTAGTTAATGCTAGAGTTCCATGTAATTATCTCCCAAAGAATTTAAAAGGTGGGTGATCCGTTCCACAGCATCATCCCCCACTTTACCGTATTGCATATATGGAGATTTTGGAACCACATGAATGTTAATATTTTCTCCATGATCCCTTTAGATATGAACAAAATATTATAGAGGGCTAGAGGATTGAAAAATTAATAAAGAATATTTAAAGAAATCTTTTATATACATGCACATCTGACATTGCACCATTCTTGGTGTCCTCATACTCTGTGACTGAAGTACATGTATGAATACAGAGTTTCAAAGATGATGTTCAACTATGTGATTGTTTCTCGGGTAAAAATTGCCCAAAATTTCATCGGTGTTTCACCTAGGCTTCCCTTAAGTTTCAACCGAGTGACCTTTCACACTGCGGGGTTCCCCGGGGAACATTTTCTTCAGCGGGAAAAGGGGTATTAGACTAAAGTAAACCTTCTAAAAGGTTAGGCTATTTTTTTTTTTCTGTCAGTATCGTGCATGTATAGCCTGAGGCTGTAGACTCGTGTAGCCTGCTACGCAGCCAGCCTAGAATAAACGATATATAAAAACTAGTCTAGATCGATCTAGGTCCAGAGTCCAGACATCCGATTTAAATTTGTTTTGGTCTAGACAGACTCTAGCCTAGACTGTACAGATCTAAATCTAGATGCTAGTTAGCGGCTAGGCCATGCAGCACCACATTACAGCCCTGGCAAGCTTCATATTTAACACGTAACGTTACAGCTAGATCGGTCTGGGAATGTTTTACTTTTTAGGTTTGAGCTGCAATCTGAAAAAGCAAAACGTTCCAAGAACGATCTGATATTTGTTAATGTGATGAAGCCTGCTCTGTAATCAGGGCATAAATGGGGGGGGGGGGGGAGGAGGGTGCATCCCCCCGGACCCAAGGTTGATGATGGTGCATCATTATACAATGATACATGCATGCATAATTATGGCAGAAGATTAATCCTAGTCATTCCGCTGTAGATACTGCGTTTTTCCTTGGGGAAATTCGTTCCATTGTAGATACTGCGTTTTTCCTTGGGGAAATCAGTCAATTGCGTGGGGTTTCCCCAAAGTATCTACATTTTCATCAATAACTTAAAAACAAAACAAAAAACGTCAGGGTGCGTTGCCATGCTTGTAGATCGAGGTTTGCTGGACTACAACAAACCAGTCGCCCTCTATTGGCCGGAATTCGCGCAGAAGGGCAGAGAGAAGATTACCGTCAAAGACAAATGATGAAGCATAAGGTCATTAAACTTTGTGTGTGTGTATGTGTGTGTGTGTGTGTGTGTGTGTGTGTCACTGGCGTAGCCGGGGGGGGGGGGCGATGGGGGCGGTCCCCCCCCCCCCCGCCTTAAGATTTGGACCGGGAATTTGGGAGGCGGAAAAAAAATGCGTGTATACTGTATGCATGCACATGAAGCGGGTCTCGTTTGCAACCTTTTTTTTTATATATTATATTTATATATATATATATTTATATATATTATATATTTTTTTTATATTTCACTCAAAGTGTGCACCAGATCGTTGAATGTCAATTCAAAATATGCAAAATCTCTCTTGCTTGGGAGGGGGTATCCCCCTTCCAAACCCTCCCCCTTTGTGCCTCTTTCCCTAGCTTATATACACTTTTTAGATTTACACAAAGAAAAAAATTAATAATTCTGACTGCACAAGACTTATCACTTATATTCCAAAAACTCAAGGTTCCCTCATGTATAAGGGGAATTTCCCCTTTTAATCGACCCTTTCCTCCCTCAGTCCCCCCATCAGTTTTGTGTGTGTGTGTGTGATTTCCCAAATGTTGATTCCATTAAGTATGCGCATACGAGATATCTCAATTCCAACCTTAACAAGGCAAAAGCTCCATCGGAAGGGAAGGGTGGAGATAACACTCGCCCTACGCCTTCTCCCTGCTCGCCCGCCCCTCCCCCCCCCCCTTCCGCCATGCATAGAAGTAGACTGTGACTATACCCAGACCGCTTTATTTCAATTCTAAATACGCAAAAACTCCGCAATCGGGAGGGGGAATCCCCCTTCCCCTAAGCTCTACCTCACTAGACTTTATACATACACACAGATGGTGCACATTCGGAATAAGAGCTAAATTTCGTGATTTTAACACTTCGATGAAAAAGTATTGCACCAAAAATTTGCACCAGACAGCGTTCATGATATTCAGTGTAAGAATTAATACAAGAAGATTATTTAAATGATACCATTTTATAGGCAAATTGTTCAATGATAATTTACACTGAAATATACTGCAACCTTAAACAAGTGGGACTGTTTCAACTCGTTAAAACACGCAAAACATGCATCAAATTGCACCATTTGCAACATCAAAATGCAAAAAGTTCTCACGTGGGAGGGGGGACACACCCTCCCCTCCCCCTTCGGTCGCTCCGCTCGCCCGGGTTCAGTCGCGTTCATGATATTCAGTGAAACGAATTAATACAAGAAGATTATTTAAAATTGTTCAATGTTAATCTACATCAACATATACTGCAACTTTAAACAAGTGGGACTGTTTCAACTCGTTAAAACACGCAAAAACATGGGTCAAATTGCACCATTTGCAACATCAAAATGCAAAAAGTTCTCACCGTGGGAGGGGGGACACGCAACAACTTTATTAGGATCTCTGTGTTGCACCTTGTTTTGGGATATCTCAGCCATTTCAAAACTGATTTTCATCAAATAAATTTTTGATACCCTTCGAAATGCATGCTCTTTGGCATCTCATAGAGTGTTTTCTGAATATCTCGCAAAACATTAAAAGCTAAATCCTCACCTCGACCAAACTACACACCCTTTAACTTAATTATCTTGCCTAAGAATCCCGTTTCCTAATGCAAGTAAGCAAGCAAGCAAATAAACAAACTAAAATCCGAACAAAAAAAAAAAAGGGAGCGAAAGAAAGATTTTTTTTTTTCGTATGTAGGCACGTCTCCGCCGGGCAGACTAGTGTCCAAATCCGTAGTTTTAGGAAACAATCAAGTTTCCTATACTTCCTGTTTTTATCTGCATGATATACGATTCAAACTGATAAACAACACTGAACATTAATTTTTTTTTAAGTTTAATAGAACAGCAAAATTATATTTTTGAAACACTCAATCACAAATGTAATAGAATAACTATGCAATTGAAAATAAAACGACAGGAATATGGCAAGCCAGGCGAGTTTCTTTATCATTGTGACTTTCAATAGCTAAATTTGAAATTTGCGGATGATAATGATTATTCCTACATATTAAAACACGTTTTAAGTTTAAGTGATTTTTGCCCCAATAAGATGAACTAGGTGTACTCGTTATTACATACACGCAGGTTTACAGTCGTACTTTGTCAAAACGTAAGGGGGAAAATGTGTACACATATTTGTACTTTTTGACACTATTAGTCGACTATGTGAGCACACTGTGGAACAGTGTTCTTTGCAGTAGGGAAGGCCAAGGATTTGCGGTTTGTTTCCAAGCGCTGTTTGCCCTTGTAAGTTTTTCTCACTCCATGCTCCTGTTCTCTAAAAGTTGACGACAGATCGTATAGCAAGTTACGAAATGTATATTTGTCAGAAATCTGAATTGGGCGTACGTGCCACAATTACATCTAAGACTAGGAGTAGTTTACTAAAACTGGTTCTAGGAACACAATCCCCTGGAAAACCACCCTCCGGATAACTACCACCCGGATAATTACCCCCCAGGACAATTCCCCCCTAGGGCAACTACCCCCCGGACAACTACCATCCAATGGCAATTACCCTCCAGGGTAATTACCCCCTAGGACAACTACCCCCCGGACAGCTACCCTCCTAGGGCAATCACCCCCTAGGGCAATTCCCCCCTGGATAACTACCCCCTCGGATAACTACCCCTGGATAACTACCCCCGGAAAACTACCCCCTGGGTAACTACCCCCCGGAGAACTACCCCCTGGATAACTACCCCCCGGAGAACTACCCCCTGGGTAACTACCCCCCGGAGAATTACCCCCTGGGTAACTACCCCCAGGATAACTACCCCCCGGATAACTACCCCCGGATAATTACCCCTCGGATAATTACCCCCCCCCCGGATAATTACCCCCTGGATAATTACCCCCGGATAATTACCCCCGGATAATCACCCCCGGATAACTACCCCCCCCCCCGGATAATTACCACCAGCATGATTATCCCCAGGTTAATTACCTCCTCCTCCGAAAACTAGACCCCAGATAACTTCCACCCGATAACTACCCCCTCCGATAACTTCCCATGGATGATTACCCCGGATAAGTAGGCCTACAACTCCCCCTCCCCTATAACTATCAAGGGGAAAATTACCCCCAGGACAGTGCACAACGCAAATTACCCCCTGGGTAACTACCTCCCGGGTCATTTCCCCCACCCCAATCTTACTTTTAATAAAAAGAATATCATTACTACAGGAAACGAAGTTCTTTGTATTATTTGCCAGGAATCACGGAGATGCCATACTGACACATCATCTTATGAAAACAACATCTTAAGGATCTACGATTTGTATCGTTTGCATTTAGATTTATGTACAAGTATCGTTTAGATTTATGTACAAGCTTAATTTCTCTCTCTGTATTTTGACTCTATGTTCATAAAAAAACGAAGCTGTCCCTTCATATCCTACCCGGTAATCCAGTAAATGTCAATGCCTTTAACCAAAACTATTTTCGCTAAATCTGTATTTTCTTTTACTGTTCCGAAATTTTGGATTTCTCTTGATAGTATAGTATTAAAAAAAAAATTAAGTTTGAATGCCTTTACCATTGAACTAAAGACATTTTGAAGAAATGTTACACTTCAGAATGAGTTAAACTTTTTGCAGTATTTTTTTTCTAACCACAATCGTCTATCGTTTACCACAACTCCATGTAACACTTCTTTATTTTGAGGCGCTTATATCTCATGCCTCACGTGCCCTGGTTTTGACCCATCATCTTCCTCTTTCCTCTCGCTTTTCTCTGTCCACCGTGAAGGTAGTCTATTCCTGTCATTCATAACTCACCTTTCCTCTTTCTCTCATTACAAGGGATTTATCTCGTGTGTGTTCATGTGCAGTGCACTCCCGTTAAAACGAAATGCTCAGAACCGGCAGTTTGTTTTGTTTTTTTTCGTTTTAACGAAATTTCGTTATAACCGAACAATTATGATATGCAATGTAGAACGAAAATAAGGAAACCACGCATAAAAATTCTATTTGTTGAATCCTCATCATACGCTGGAAAGCTATGTGAAATGGAAGATTACCCTTTTAATTTCGTTTAAATATTACATTTTAAAAAGAGCATAAAGTTGTTTGTGTTGTCACACATGTGTAGAAAATGACGGTGTACGATTTGCTTACAGTTCGCTATTCCAAAGTTTTTTTTTCTTACTAAAGTACGTTACTCCGAAGGCTCCTTATTCCGAAGTTTCGCCATCCCCGGGATTCTGATGATTTGCTTATGTGAAGGTTCGCATTTCCGCAGAATCATTATTCCGAGAGTTCATAATTTAGATCAAGATAATATTGTTCATTTTCCGAAGGTTCGTTGATCTGAAAATGAAATGAGGTTCGTCATTCTGAACGTTTATAAATCAAAAAAGAGAAAGGTTCACTATTCAGAAAGTCCGTTGTTCCGAAGGCTTTTTCATCCGAAAATGAAATAAGGTTCGTTTTTCCGGAGAAATTTTGTTAATGAAAAAAAAAAAATGAGAAAGGTTTGTTATTTCGAAGATTTATTTATCTTTAAGACGATTATAAGAATTGCAATTCTTAAGCTTTGTTAGTGTACTCTCCTTTTTCGCACCATGGATTAACGATACTTTTTGTAATGTTCCGATTAACGAACGTTTGAATTCCTGTCATTTTCGGACTAACGCACCGTATAAGAATAAGGACCATATTTTATTATCGGATTAACGAACCTTTGGAACAACGCCAAAATGTGCTTAATAACAAACCCTCTTTCATTTCCGAACTAACGGACATTTAGTTGTATCAGAATCTGTGTGTTTTGTATTAAAGGACTTCGGAACAATGAAACAAACCATATCTGAATTCAGATTATTGTAATACAATAACGCAAGTTCCCCTCGGAAACAGTGCGTGATACACGGGAGTGAACATTCAATGATGCGTTCGCTCATGCAGAGACGCTTGAAAATGCTTGTTCCGCTATGCATTTTCGAATGCGATTCGCATTCCATTATAACGGAGCACATTTTTTTTTTCTTTGTCAGTGGCGCTCAGAAAAGACTTCGTGATAACGAAAATTTTGTTATAACCGTCTTCGTTATAAGCGAATTTTGTACATAGACTCTAATGGCGATAATTTTGGGACCAGAAGTTTTGCTTCGTTATAACGAAATTTCGTTGTAACCGTGTTCGTTGTAACGGGAGTGCACTGTATCTTTATTTGTGTACTTCGTCTCTGTCTTAATGTGCTTTCTTTGTATTGTTTCCTAAATTTTGTAACTATTTTACTGTTATACCGTTAACGCTCATTTCAGAATTGCCCTACTGCATTATTGGGCATTAACAACTAGTCTATCAAGGATGTGGGAAGAGATTGTCACCTCCTTGGTATGATCACCGCAGAGCATTACCTCCCTTGACAATTACTCCTTATTAAGATTAGGCTCCAAACAATCACCCCTCTTACAATAACTCTCCCCCAGAAAAGTACGTCTCTCATTGTTATTTTCGAACAACGTTTGCTATTTGAATTGAAAAAAAAAATCATATCATCTGGTTTTGGTCGAGACCTAACCTCAGGTTTTAAACATCGTTTGCGTGAGATAATTAGAAACCCCTTACGAAATATATTAAAGAGCATGTTATTCCAAGAAGGATTCAAGTCTTTTTGAAAAAAAAAAAATACTCTTGAAATGGCCGGGATAAAACAGAGCAGCCCTATAATGTAAAAAGGATTCTACAACTACAACTCTCTATAGATCTATTCAAAAAGAGGGTGCAGGACAAAAGACTTCGTTAACAACTAAGGGTGATTTGTAAAAAAAAAAAAAAAAAAATACCGTTAAACTCGTAATATTTTACTCTTTCTAATGAGATTAACTTATATTTGAACTGGATTTCCTCTTAAAGTGTCGAGAACATTTAATTTGAAAACTAGCACAATTCTACTTGTATGTAAAACAAGCTGTAATTTTACTCTTATGACAGATTAGGGCACCGTTTGATAAAAGTTGCCAGTTATGACATCTTGTAGTCTCTAATAATTTCAATAAAACCATAGGTTCTGCTTGATTGATAAGCTCGAGTCACTGACTTGTTACCATGGACCTGCTTTGATCGACCTCCAACGATTGGTAATTGTGTGGAACTGACAGCTTGTCAGGACTGATAACTTTCATAAAACCGTGCCCGGATCCTATCAGAAATTATGGCTTTATATCGAAGGGTCCCTCGCTAATGTTAACGGAATATGAATTGCAGTGAAATTAACTCTCCTTTTCTTATGTTTATCGTCTAATGTGTTATAACGGTAGAAAATGACAAAAAAGAGTAAATGAAGGGTTTGTTTGCAAAAACCGATAAGTCCATTTTTGAAAATTTTGAAGTACGAGTCCTGTCATAAAGTACAAAATAATACCTTTTAAATGATAATTATATTGGTCACTACATATAAAGGTATATTTTTGAAGTTATGGTCAAAAGAAGCAAACAAATTCTTATTATTCTCTTTATTTTTCTTGACCTTTAATCGCAAATATCTCCATTTGGCAAATATGGACTTATCGGTTTTTTGCAAACAAACTCTTCAAATGTGACCGTGCACCTCAAAACAAACATAAAGTCGCACACACTGATTTTGCGTGAGGACTGAAAATAAGTGAAATGGGTCAACCTAGCCGAACTTGACTTTTTCATATTTTCTGAAAGAGCGGGTCTTCTGGTATCATAAAATAGGCAGGAAGGTGTGCTTTTCTTAGCAGTTTATCTCGAACATTTTTGGTAGAATAGTGTGATTAGGCGTGTCTTTAGAATCCCTTTTTCATTCCTGAAAAACCTTGTCCACACTCTTCACTTTCAACTCTAATAACTTTTGAAAGGATAGTGCTATACCGCTTTGAAAATTGGATTAATTATTGACAGAATGTGTTAATGAGGCATGCTTAATTTCAGTTTAATCTGATAATCCCTTCATTGTTGTAAATCTGGTGGTTTACTTCCTGTTTTTTGTCCCATTCATCGCACAGCCAGCACGGTTTGGTAAAGATTAAGCGCTTGAATTGACACTGTACTCCAGAGCCTCTTTTCCTTAGTTCCCACTTTTCCTGAGTTTGTGCTTTCTTTCCAATATTTAGATAGGTTAGGAGAGTCCATTTGATTTGAATTATACATCATTTTAAAGCTTAAAGTCTGCTCTTTCAGAATATGGTCTTAACTATAAAAATTCATATCTGGCGACTTTTTGTTTGTTTTGAGGTGCAGGGCCACAAATGATGACAGTGTAAGAGAAAGGTGCATCTTCTGATATGGTGTTATGAACTTATGGAAAAATTACAACGGGTGGTAACTTTCGTGGGGCGGGGAGGGAGGGTTGTCCAGTAGGTAAGTATCAGGAGGGGGCGGGGGGGGGGGGTTCGGGGTGTGGTTATGGGGGGGGGGGGGTAGTAATCCGGGTGGTAGTTATCCTGGGGGTAGTTATCCGGGGAGTAATTGAGTATATGAATATAAGAACGACCCAAGTCCAATTTTTGCCCAAATTCAGTTTGACATGGGAAATTGTAGTTTATGCATGGACTCATCTTGTGTATAAATGATAAATCCTAATTACCCCCGGAAGTGCCTGACATAAATGAGTTAAATCTTATATGAATGTAAGAATGAAGGACTTGGGTCATTCTTACATTCATATTATAGCGCCCTCTCTCGTCCTTCTCTCATCTCTATAGCAGAATAGCATGTATATGAATCAAAGAACGACCCAAGTCCATATGAATCAAAGAACGACCCAAGTCCATCACACAAAATGGCCTCTCCACAATTAATGTTAATGTTAATTGTCATAATAATATATGTTTTAATTTGTATATACAATGTTGCCTTCCCATCACAGTTAAATAGAATATTATTGGACAAACAAAAAAGATATAAAGTTTTTTTTTAGTTTACTCGAAATGGTCTTCCATTGACTTGGGTCGTTCTTATATTCATATACTCAATTATCCGGGTGGTAGTTATCCTGGGGGTAGTTATCCGGGGGGTAGTTATTCGGGTGGTAGTTATCCTGGGGGTAGTTATCCGGGGGGTAGTTACCCAGGGGGTAGTTCTCCGGGGGGTAGTTATCCAGGGGGTAGTTATCCGGGGGTAGTTATCCAGGGGGTAGTTATCCGGGTGGTAGTTATCTGGGGGTTAGTTATCCGGGGGGTAGTCATCCAGGGTGTAGTTACCCAGGGGGTAGTTATCCAGGGGGTAGATGTCCTAGGGGTAATTGCCCTTGGGGGTAGTTGCCCTAGGAGGGTAGATGACCGGGTGGTAGTTGTCCTAGGGGGTTATGGCCCTGGAGGGTGATTACCCTAGGAGGGTAATTGTCCGGGGGGTAGTTGCCCTATTAGGGGGAATAGACCTGGGGGGTAATTATCCGGGTGGTAGTTATCCGGAGGGTAGTTGCCCAGCAGGGGGTAAGTGCCCGGATACGACTAAAACTTTACACTGTAAAAACATCGGTGTTAGATTTAACACCACGGGTGTTAAATCTAACACCGATCAAACTTCAATAAAGGACCACACCATGCACAGGTGTTGAAAATTCACTGTGATGGTGTTAAAAAGTGTTCACCTGACACTTCGTGGTGTTAATTTGACACTGTACCTGGTGTTATTTTGACACTGTACTGGTGTTAATTAAAAAATAACACCACATGGTGTTGATTTGATATTTGTTGGT
Organism: Diadema setosum; assembly: GCF_964275005.1. Lineage (NCBI taxonomy): Eukaryota > Metazoa > Echinodermata > Echinoidea > Diadematoida > Diadematidae > Diadema > Diadema setosum. The sequence continues at coordinate 4,573,057 of NC_092699.1, forward strand.
GTTAATATCAATGGTTTAACACCCGTCCAGCTTCAATAAGAGACCACACGAGCTGGCGTACTTTGGTGTAAATTTATTTTCACATTTTTTTCAAAAATCTAGTATTTTAGTGTAAAATTCTTGATCGTCTTGTTTGAATTAAAAATTAACAAGAAGTGCAGTTACTAAGAAACTCTTCAAAAAAAAAAACAGTTTAAAATTTGGAAATGACACCCGGAGGTGTTGATTTAACACCATAAATGAGCACCGAAAATTTAACACCAGCTCGGTGTTCACTATTTAACACCGGACATTTTGCAGTGTAGATTATCAGGCTGCAGCCCCATCTCATCTTCTGAGGAAAACTTCGTATTTTTACTGCTTGTTCTTCCGTTAAATCTCTCTTTCCTTCTGCAGGATAGCCGTACTGGAAAGTACACAGTGTCCCACAACGTGAAACACTATGTGAACACAGAAGGGAAATTTCTTAAAATCATTAAATTACTAAATATTAAAGCGTTTTAACATTGCAAACACATTGTGGATCATCAAGTCAGAGTGTGAAACAGAACATTACTATGTTAAAGGTATTAGCCCACATTTGCAAACCCACGAAAATCAAAACTGCATAAAACAGGTCCAATATGACTTCAAGTACAAGTTATAACAGTAACATACCTCTCCTGTTGCTCTTTGTCTATACCATTCGATAAAAAGAGAAAATCATCGTTTTAAAATCAATTTTCAAACCGGATCAACCCGACCCAAAATCGAATTACGAGCGCGGGCTAGCTACGTACTTACACATGTATCGCATGCGTGTAGTACGTACGTGGACCGGAGCTAGCGAGCGTTATACGCATGCATACGGTGCATTTTCATTCATTTTTATGAAAGTAATGGACTAATTGGAACGAAATTTTGCACAGGTGTTACTGCAATCATACCCAAACTCCATGCTAACTATGAGACCAATTGCTGCAGGTTTACAAATGTGGGCTAATACCTTTAACACAGTGTGAAAAACAAGACCACTATGTGAAATTATCTTCACACTATTAACCCGTTCGATACTGAATAGTCTAATATACATGCCACCAGGTTCCCGTATGGAACGGGTTAAATTCGAGCGTTTTCACGCATCAGACAATATGAAAAACATTCTGAACACACTGTGGGACAATGTGTTATTTACAGTAGGGTATTGTGCTACCGAAAGAAGGTCTCAATTACTCAAAACAGTTGGGTACAATGTGCAGGCGCGCAGGAAGCAGTTTTGGATTGGGGGGGGGGGGGCAAACACTGGAGGGGGCTCCAGATTAGACCATGCATATGTTACACAATACACACACACACACACACACACACACACACACACACGCACACACATTTATATGAAGGGTTTGTTTGCAAAAACCGATAAGTCCATTTTTGAAGATTTTGAAGTACGAGCTCTGTCATAAAGTACAAAATGATACCTTTTAAATGATATATTGGTCACTACATATAAAGGTATATTTTTGAAGTTATGGTCAAAAGAAGCAAAAAATTTCTTATTATTCTCTTTATTTTTCTTGACCTTTAATCGCAAATATCTCCATTTTGGCAAATATGGACTTATCGGTTTTTGCAAACAAACTCTTCATATATATATATATATATATATATATATATATATATGTAAAGTGGCGTACGGTGGGTCGAATTGGAGAACCAGAAAGTAATTTTGACGGTCTGTATGCTTGTGCGTGTGTGCGTGAGCAATAATGGGACTACAATACATTACGGAATGTGATACATTCAACAACGCAGTCATTGAGGAACATTGAAAGTTTTCCTTACATGGGTTATGGGATGACGGTGTGAAACGATCGACAAATTATATACTGTCAGCAACATAGGGTGAATGGCATAACAATAAAATGCGAGCGAGCGAAGCGAGCGAGCTTTAAAATTTTGATATTTTACAGTTCCAAAACTGGAGTTTTAATCGTAGCTATATATTTCGCTTTGGAAATAAATGGGGGCGCATCGGGCGCAACTGCTGGCAATTATTGGCAGCAACATCAGGAGAATGGCATAACGATTCAATGCGAGCGAGCGAAGCGAGCAAGCTTGAAAATTTTGACATTCTACAGTCCCCAAACTGGGGTTTGTAGCTATATCTTTCACTTTGGAAATTAATGGGGCGGCGCATCGGTAGCAACTGCTGGCAATTACTGGCAGCAACATAAGGAGAATGGCAGAACGATTCAATGCGAGCGAGCTTGAGAATTTTGACATTTTACAGTCCAAAAACTCCCATTTGTAGCTATATCTTTCGCTTTTAAATTAAGGGGGGGGGGGGCATCGGGCGCAACTGCTGGCAATTATTGGCAGCAACGTTAGGAGAGTGGCATAACGATTCAATGCGAGCGAGCGAAGCGTGCGAGCTTCAAAATTTTGACATTTTACAGTCCCAAAACTCCCGTTTGTAGTTATATTTATCTTTCGCTTTGGAAATTAAGGGGTGGGGGCATCGGGCGCAACTACTGGCAATTACTGTCAGCAACATTAGGAGAATGGCATAACGATTCAATGCGAGCGAGCGAAGAGAGCGAGCTTGAAAATTTTGTCATTCTAGAGTCCAACAACTGCCGTCGTAGCTATGTTTTTCGCTTTAGAAATTAAAGTGGAGGCGCACCTGGCTCAACTGCTGGATGGCGAGCGAGCGAAGCGAGTGAGCTTGAAAATTTTGACATTTTACAGTCAAAAAGCTGCGGTTTGTAGCCATATTTTTTCCCTTTTATTCATATCTATACATATTTGCTCTATTTTCTTTGTTTATTCATTTATTTTTATTATTATTTTTTTTCTGGGGGGGGGGGCTTTTTTGGGGGGGGCAAAAATGCGTTTTGCCCCCCACTTTTTGGATTGGGGGGGGGGGCGGCCCCCCCCCCCCCCCCCCCCACTTCCGGCGCCTATGACAATGTGGATACAACGTGTACATACCAATTGATGTCTTTCTCATATTAGTGAAACATATACTGTTCTGTTGACTTATATATACCGATAGAGAGTGTTCCACGTTAGCCTTGCACTTTAGCAACGATAAGAAAATTAATCTTTCCGTCAACTTTAAAAGTATAAAGACAGTAATTTGCATATAATACCAACTCTGGAGAGATGCGCCTAACTACAAATCCACAAAGTGTGCATTTATACCCACACACACTCTTCTGTACATCATTGCCACCTGATTTCAAAATAAATGTTTGTGTTGTTTTGGACAGTTGGGAGTCTTTAACGATCCCGCCTACAGAGCCATCGAGTTGCCGTCAGTAAATGGGATCGGGTCTGCGGCTGGTCTTGCAAAGGTATAACGATGACGACCAATGACTGTAATCATTATCACTATAATGTTGACATGAAAATGCTGAGGGGAATGATAATCATATCCTCCTGTTGATTATGATAATGATTATCATTTATATTAGATGGTGGTCAAAAAACACCAAGCCTTCAGGATGTATTCCAAATCTGCGATCGTTATCTTCAGCTTGCATGGTGTTATTTGCGATTTGTCGTGATTTGGCCAGCTGGCTTTCGATACATGAAATTCCCTGCCAAAATGATCACTAGTCTTGATGGAATGTTTGATTACAAGGGGAAAGAACGCATAATATTCATTCAGGGTTGCCCGGGTCCGATACTAATCCCTGTCATGCCTGCGGTATTTGACAAACATTCTCCAAAGCGAATAAAAGAAAAATAGAACGAGCGAATAGAGAGAACAAGTTCTATCAAAAGCAGATATAATATCAAGGGTTTGTTCGCAAAAACCGATAAGTCCATTTTTGAAGATTTTGAAGTCCGGTCTCTGTCATAAAGTACAAAATAATACCTTTTAAATGATATATTGGTCATTACAATCGTGGTCACATAAATTAACATTTTTGAAGTTATGGTCAAAAGAAGCCAAAATTTTCTTACAATTCTTTTTATTTTTCTTGACCTTTAATCGCAAATATCTCCATTTGGCAAATATGGACTTTTCGGTTTGTGCCAACAAACTCTTCATATTGCCCCCTTACCGCTGAACGCGCCATCATGTCAGGAAATGTAAAATCATAATCAACCTTTATGTCTCATTAACACCACCTATCCATCAAGTTTGATGCTTCCACTACGACTTACCTAATATTGTGTACCTTAAGCTTCTCTACTTGCACTCGCAAGGTAAAACTCAGACTAATAGTAGGTGGATATTAATTTGATCGAGTGATTCAATTATACAATGTATATGAATCTCATATCTGCTCCATTTCAAGCTTTGAACGTGTTGAATCTAAACACACAGTGATGTGTATAATTATGTCAATGTCATGACGCTTTGTTTTCAGCTCTATGGAATAATTTCATCTGGTGGCATAGACCCAGTTACTAACAGAACTCTGCTGTCAAAGGAGAGAATCGACGATTTTCTGAATTTTGAGCCTCCTTCTGTCGACAGAACTCTCGGCATTCCTCTTTCCTTCAGTCGCGGGATGATCAAAATTGATAAGTTTGTTGTGAGTGGTCAATCAGTTCGTATTGTATAGCAAATGACTTATGCTACTTATTACTAGTTTCGTGCTTGAACGTAATGTCCCCTAGAGTGACTAAATTTTGTCGACCATTTCGTAATATATACGCCTTATTTGTTTCGATGATATCATTTACATTATTTTCTACGCTTTTCCGCACATTGGTTCGTCAAAGTTGGGACATACTTCAGCTTTAATAATGTAGGTTAGCCTTCAGGTGGACAACTGTCTCCGATGGCCATTGTGCATACAGTATCAAGGCCCTCAGCGCTGGTATTTGATAAGATAGAGAAATGGGATAAGAATTACAAAACACATGTATTCAGAAGGTCTTAATAGAATGTCATAATTATGTTTTTGTATTACTTGGTACTCGTTACATTCTCTGTAATCACGTTCGATTGATATACAGGGAATAAAGCTAAAACATTGTGCTTTGGAGGTGCGGGTATCACAAATGAGTGATTTTTAAAAGAAGTTTAGTGTTTATTATGTCCATGGATATAGGAATATCAACTGAATCTGGAACCTGATTACGAGAGGTATTGGCAAACACCTTGGGTAGCCTCTTTGTTCTCCATGGTGTACACAATAACATTCTGGTTACAAAGACTGTATGTATAGCTATAGCAATTTAATGAACATAATGTATACGTGTAAGAACTATTATTTCCTAATTATTTCTAAACGTACATCCAGGATCGGATTAATACCTGCGATTGTAATACCTATAATGAGCTTTACTGATTTCTCTTATAGACTAGCCTGATTTATTCTTCTTTTTGTAGGACGGAGTGACAATGTTTGGGCACCCAGGAGCTAGCGGACAACACGGTTGTGCAGACCCGGGGCATCAAGTTGGATTCGCCTACCTCAGTAGCACCATGCTTCCACACCTTCTGGGTGAAGATCCTCGGTCTAATCAACTCGTTCAGAGTCTTTACAGATGTGTTCAAAAACTTGAAAATCAGTAATTTCTCATTTTTACAGTTTACACAAACAATACTTTCTTTTTTTTCTTAAACTGATCAAGCTGTTTTGTACATATTCCATTCATAATAATTGAAATATTTCACAGCGTAATAATTAGCCAACCTAAATGCAATATTGGAGACAACTTATCTTTAAAGGGAAGGTAAACCCCAAAAGCAATGTGGATTGAGTGAAAGCAGCAACATTAGTAGAACACATCAGTGAAAGTTTGAGGAAAATCGGACAATCGATGCAGAAGTTATGAATTTTTAAAGTTTTGGTGTTGAAACCGCTGGATGAGGAGACTACTAGAGGATATGACGTATGAGTGGACAACAATACAAAGAAAATATAAAGGAAATTCAAAAAAAATTCACTTCTCTAGAATTATGAAAGAGCAATGGACCAACCTCTTTCAGAAAGCAGGGGGAATAATTGCTACCCTAAATTAGTACGCGCGAGTGAGCCGAAATTTGTATAGGCCTTTTTCCGCATTATCATCACGTTTTGTTCTTATCTCTTTTTTTTTCTTTGATAAATTTTGGCGAGCGAGCGCAGCGAGCGAGCCGAAAATTTTTGTATTTCAGCTTGCAAAACATGGAACTCTTGTCATTTTTTGCTTATTACATCTTACAATTTTAATCAAGATATCATCACGTCATCATCACGTTTTGTTCCTTCTTTTTTATATAAATTTTGGCGAGCGAGCCGAAAATTTTTGTATTTCAGTTTACAGAACATGGAATTCTTGTGTGAACGCAATGAAAATTGTCATTTTGTCCGCGTCATCATCATGTTTTGTTTTTATCTTCTTTGATTTGGTTTTATTTTTTAATTTTTTTCTTCTTCTTCTTCGTTTTTTTTTTTTTTTTTTGCGCCCCAAGGAGTGGCGCTCGGGGCACGTGCCCCCCTTGCCCCCCTTGCGCCCCCCCCCCCCCTAGATACGCCACTGCATGCATTGGTGTGCGAGAGAAGTACACGAGCGCTGCTAGCACTGTTCAGCAGTATATGCTCTCGTCACGAGGCGGGCGTGCGAACGTCATGGCTCATGCATTACAGTATGTAGCCTATAACCTAGGTGGGGAGCAGCTGGTCTGATGCGACGAGACTACGAACAGTGGATGCGCGCGAATACACCGCCTATGATCCAGTTGTTTGTCGTTGTTTTCTTATTTTTTTTTTAATCGGTGGCAGTCTTCTTATACGAAATCGTGGCGCCTAGCGGACGCGGTAGATGCGTCCACTGTTCGTAGTCTCGCCGCATCGGATGTATCGCTTGGCAAAGACAATTATCTCGCTGCATCATACGTTTAGCTTAACAGCAAATTACAAAAACAATAACTGCATTCTCCGCCTAGATTATAGGCTATGCAATAATCCATCATGCTGAAATCAATATCACCACATTTCTTTTTGTTTGTTTGTTTGTTTTTTGTTTCTACATTTTTTTCTTGGGAGAATTTCAGGGGGGGATATTTGTACAGGCCATCCCCCCCTCCTTCAAAAGTGGGGGGGGGGGGGATATATCCCCCCCATCCCCCCCCCCCCCGGGATTTACGCCCATGCTTTGTAGTTGGCGTCACTGAAGTCAGCATGCGATAGTGTGATAGACGTATAACTCATACGATTCGAATAAACGAACTGACATTTTCCAGTATTATAATATTACAATATAGGCCCTGTACACTAACGAGGAAGGAATGAGAGACAAAGAATCCACAAGAGCTGACTGTTTCTGACGGATAAGCACAACTTTAATTATCTTAAATTACGCAAAGATTATTAACATGCATTTAGATCCCAATCATGCACCTGTCCTGACAACTTTCACCATTTCTGTGCATCGTAAAATTCAGGGTTACTTACTTCCCTTTAGTTTCAAGAAGATACCAGAGGATTATATTAGAAAAAAGGACCTTTTGTAATAAACAATTATTCATTTACGACATCCTACTCTGTGTGTCTAAGAATCATTTTGTTACCAATTGGATCATAATCACATTAAAGGTACTTACGACGGGAATGTTACGAGACTAAGCATAAAGCGTAGGAAAGAAAAAGCTGCTGAAAGTGCTTATCCAATAGTGGGGAGCCAATGGAGTAAAATGGAGTAAAAAGGGCCCTGAGCTTGCGATCCTAGAAGAATCTTCGTCAGAGGCAAATGACCAAAGCTCAGGCCCCTTTTGACTTAATTATAAAGTATAAAGTATTAAATCCACCATTGTAGTGCGTGTGCTTTTGACATTGATCGAACCTTTAAATGGATCGTACAGTTATGGTTGAGACCCAATTTCAGGTTTCTAATATTTTTGGTGAGATAATAAGAAACCTCCTATGAAATATGAAAGATCATAAAATTCCATGAGGAATTCAACGTTTTTTCGATGAAAATTGGTTTTGAAATGTCTAAGATATCCAAAACAGAGTGATTTTAATAAAATGTGGGACCCGCCTTTAATTACGATAGCTTTGTTTTACCTTGTTTTTGGGTGTTTCAGTCATTCCAAACCCAATTTTCATCAAATAAACTTTGAATTCCTCTTAAAATGGTATGCTCCGTACTATTTCATAATTGTTTTCTTGGTATCTCCCAAAAAGTTAAAGCCATATTCTCATCTCCACCAATACTGTACCATCCCATTGACCTCACACTCTCTGAACATGCACGAGAAAACTTTTGCGAAGTACTGTACCTATATTCTGTGCCCTTTCAGTCTCACTCCCATCGAACATCGAATCGACACATCGAATAAATATTCAGTACAGGAGCAGAGAAAATGTTTCGAATTTGTGTAATGTATGTGTGTTTGTTTGCTTGTTCGTTTGATTTAGTTTGTATTATATGCGTTATAATTTGCCAGATAATTATATAGGGGCTAATTTAGACATGACATTGCATTAATTATGATTGGTATATACACGCACTATGAATGCAGAAGTCAGCATATATCATAGAGCACCAGTTGATCAACAGACTGACAATGACCACCATACTGCATAATTATTATCCTGTACTCTCTCAATACAATCTGCCGTTTGAACCGCACTCGTACACGGTCACTTTCCATGGATATTAGTCCAGAACGCACACGCTATTTCATCCTCCAGCTCCTCACTCGATTTCTTATCATCCCATCACACTCACCCACAACACGATACGACACACACGTTTTTCAAGCAGGCAGTCACAAACACTATCATTATGTTAACCTTATTTCCGTTTATAATTTCAACAGTTATGCTGTGTTCTGTATGTCAATGCAAACAATGTTATATATCTACGTATTTTTGTCCCTATATTATTGGCTCTCATTTAATTCCCCCATCCTTTTATGCTTTGTTTTAGTTTGACCATCTTTCAATGTATGTTTTTGTATATTCTAGTGTCATGTCAATTTCCTTTCCAATTGCGTCTATTACATTTATTTTATATGTTTTCTACCTTTATTTGAAACGTACTCCTTATTTCAATCCCATATACGCCCTTGTATGCTTATTTCTTCATTTTTCACACGTTTGCACAGTGCCTAGACAAAAATCTGTGGAAACATTAGTGTAAAAAGACTCATTAAAAACATAGTATCCCTGTCATCTCCTCAGTGTCATACATTTAATCACAATGCATACGAGGACAAAATGATATAGAACAAAGTGGGAACGTCATCAATAATTATCAAAATCGACAACACGTTTATTAACTGACGGGTCTGAAATACTTTAATATTCTGTATTCCTTATAGTGTCTCATTAATTAGCTCACTAGCCTTTGAGCTAGGCAATCTGTTTTCATACGTGATCTTGTGTTTCCCTGATCCGATAAGACTTTACATATAGTAAGTAATAGTCTACAGTCCCTATCATGCAGGCCTATATACGGCGAAAGATCAGGGCACCTATGCACATCATTAAAATGTTTGTCGAACAAACGTCGTTGTATGGGAGCACGTCCGTGGCCTGTATACCCATCAACGTTATCACAACGGATGAACAGGCCTACATATCGCTAAACTAGTGTGGAACAACTTACACTGTACTATATGGCGTGTAACAAAAGATCTCAACTACAAAACACAGGAACAGTGAAAGAGAGAAAATAGATGTCGTGTCACCTGAAAACTTGAGCTACCTCTTCGAACCCGGGTGAGACGGAGCCGTCAGTAAAGACTTGCGGAGGATTTTCCAAGAGTTTTGGTACACCGACCACCAATATGGCGGTAACTCCAACCAAAGCACCACTTTTCAGTAGACCCATGTTGGAAAAATTATCGGAAAATGCCAGGTACAATACCCTTCAACACCGGGGAGACGGCTACAAAGCCACCGCCATTGACACGGGGTCAATTATCAACGGAGTATGAACATGAGACGGGTCGTTTCGGCACACACATACGTGTATTGCCGGGTTGCTTGAGTCATCGTGGAAGGTGGAATCGTGGAAGTCAAATGTGGAAGGTCTATGCTTGAGTGAATATTACAATTAAAAAAAAACAAACAAACAAACAAACACGCTGCACACTATTATACTAAATTGCAGTCTTTGTTATTCATTCATAACACATGTCTCGTATCGGTTATGGAAATGCATTATTGGTCACGGCTCCATAATACTAACTCATAGCCAAACTTGTATACTACGTGCTCAAAATTCTGCGCGGTTCGCGTCCTAGTGTAATGTTTCGCTTCTCTAGGAATACTGCAGTCTTTATAAACCAATTAACTCTAACGATCTTAAAATTCTGTGTTTTTGGCTTTTCCCATTAAATGATAATGTTTTTGTCACAAAGATACACCAGCTGCGAAATTAAGCTACAGATACACCTTGCCCCCCCCCCCCCCATAATTGTCATACTTTGATCATTCTTCTCTGTACACTTGTAAACGAAATAATACAAAACATTTCCTATTTCAGGTATCAATTTCAATCATAATATTAGCAGGCACAAAATCATGTCGTTGGTTGATTCTTCACACAGGTATAGAGCGAAGCCAGGAGAGCTTTGGTCCGGGGTGCGTGGTGGGGAAAGACAAACGGTGACTGGGAGGAGCTAACGAAGGCAAATCCAAGTTTATTCACGGGGTCGGCGAACCCCATTTGGCCACCTGCACCGGCATGTCCGTACATAACACCCTCCTGAACAGTGATGAAAGGACATGAAGTAGAGAGATAGAGAGAGACTCATCAATTATAAAATCAAATGGGATAAGGCTATTTCTATTCTTACCTTCCGACCACTAACTGTATTCTCACAATGATTTTCATCCACAATCAGTACTCAATCAAAATGAATTGTTGCTTTATAGGAGGAAAGCAAATAAGCAAAAATCAAGAAAAGATTGAGAACCTTATAATCAATGTTTTCTGCAGGAGATAAATTGATCTTGTTACTAGTCCAACAGTCATCGGATTAGACTTATGTTCATTATTAGACCTACATCATCATTAGACATATACCATTTTTTTTTTACACCCACATTGATCATTACACCTGCATTCCTTTTTGAAGACGTATTACATCCATCAGCGAGATAGATCTGCGGTCATTGGGCTTTCAGCTACCGATTATGTTTCAGAATGGATTGTCTGCCAAAGTAAAGTTTACACTATACCCTGGTAGATACATAAAGAAGATCTTATTGATAATAATAATAATGATAATAACCACAGTATGATTATTGTTACTATTTATTATTATTATCATTATAATCATAATTATCATCACACCATCGTGTAACGCAAACTGATAATCAATAAGACAACCGATCATTTTAAAAGCACTTCTTCCTCCAGGGAGTTACTTAAAGATTTGAAAGATTATAAAGTTGATTTGATTTGACAGTTTAAGGCGTGCAGAAAGGTTGGGCCTATTGCATGAAGAAGACGTTAAGAGCGTTTAAGATTTTTTTTTGTATCCCGAAACACTTAGATTGATTTATATGTTCCTCCCCCCCCCCCACCCGAAAAAAGGAAAAAGCTTGTGTGACAATAATATTGTTTCATAACCTGATTATGCACACACTACTTAAATAGCTAAGTACCCACCAAACAAGCGATACATGTACATGTGTTACTCAATCATCAGCATTGGAACTTCTGTTGTGCTCCTAATGAAACTGATTGTGCGGATCCAATTCTAATATTGTTAAAGCATAGTCTCCTATGTGTGCAAAGGTTTTCCAAAATGCGATTGTAAAGAAAGGAAAAGATAAAAGAAATGATTGTGATAGACGTCGTATTTCTGGTAGCCAGAAATTAATATTGAAGAATGACGTTATAATGCAAGATTTTTTTTTTTTTCATTTGACGTGTACCACACAATGCATGGGTGGCTCCAGGTATTCCGTAAAGAAGGTGCACCTATACAAAATCAATGGGGGGGGGGACGCACGCCCCCCCCCCCCCAATTTTGGTCTTTTTATATCTGGATCCGCCACACTGCAATGATATCAGACTACTAGTATCTTACTTATCATGAGGTCTTCTCTTTGCTTAGTGTATGCTCTACATGATCCCGTGATTTCTTGAGCTCACTCCCCAAACATTAACTTCAAGATAATTGAGGATGTGATCTTTGTTCCATTCATAGGTCCACAAAGCAATAACTTCAATATTGGTCCACCTCTTCTATTAGCGGTGGACGAACTCTCGTACTGTACCTCCATTTGAGGAAGAGCGAATCCCAGATTATAAGCCATTGGTATTCCCAGAGTTCTGTCTAAAGTAGGTTGTCTGTCTTTCATCAGATCGTGTGCAGTTTGTCTCGAGAAGAGGGTCTTGTTGGTTTGAGGGTCAGTACCATCCATTGCTAGGATGCCATACAGCTGATGAAGAAAAAAGGGAGAGAAAAGAACCCGGAACATAATTGGAAAGTCCCGTTATTGCTTGGGTGACGAGGAATCTTTGTAAGCGTATTACAGGTGATAATCCTGGTACTGTATATTCTAATGTATTCTCGTTGATTGTTTGTTTTTCTGGTTTTTAATTCTTTCCAGCTTTTTTGCTTTTTTTTTTCTCTCTTGTACGTTCCTCTCCTTCCTTTCAACGTATTCGTTATCATGTTGTTCGTTTGAGACGACTTCAAAATTTTCATCTCGGGACCTAAACACAAGCTTAATCGTTTTTTGATAGAGTTTCATGTTTGTAAAAATTAATTGTATTTTCTCTTGATTACGAAGTTGTGTTTTGTCTTTTGTGCTATCAATTGTATCAATTGTGTTTGAGAAGTGGAAAAATGATAATAAAAGCAAAATATTCAGGGAATAGTCTAGATACTAATGAACGCTTCGGTTTTTCCATAGAGTATCTATATAAGATATGGAACGTAACCTCATTGAAGATGAGTGTTCCAGAGTGCTGGAATCACTGAGAGCAGACACATGAAGAGAAAATTACCTTAGCAACGGATTCAGCCATTCCTATTCCACTCGCCGACGGTATCTCCACCAGGAGTTTGTAGGGGTCGTTTAATCCTTCAGTCTTCCTAGACAAATGAAAAACTTCATGAAATCCTAGTAAAGCGCACGAGACACAATAGGTGCACAATGGCCCGAATTCACGAAGCTGGTACTACAATCTTGTCCATGGTTTAACCATGAACAAAGACCCTAGGGCTCCAAGTGTCGCACTGAATATTTCGTTACGAAATCAGTCATTTCGTCGAAGAAATATCCATGTCGTTACGAAATGTTGTCATTTCGTTACCAAAAAAAAAAAGATTTATATATTATATATATATATATATATATATATATATATATATATATATATATATATATTTACGAAATATTCCATGCGACACTTGTCGCTCCATGGTCTTTGTCCATGGTTTAACCATGGACAAGATTGTACCACGTCCTTCGTGAATTCGGGCTAATACGTTTATTAAGCCTTTCCCGACATTTAGATGAGGGCATTTTCGTTTATGGCTCTCTCATCCTAGCAAATCTGAGATCAGAAAACCTCATTCCCATGTTGCCAGATTTGTTTATATCGGTAATATTATAAGAAATGGAACTTCTAGTGAATTTCAACACAAAACACTCTGTTCACGAGGTTATTGTATGGTAAAGATGACGAACTTAGTAAAAACAACAACGAGCAAAAAGCAAACAACAATAACAACAAGAACAACAACAACAACACCTCTTGACGAAAGTCCTAAAGCAGATACCATGGAATCGAAGGAACAGTCCTTCTCTGTTTGGCGTGTATACTGGTGACATGGGATTGATATTCTTTCATTGCAATATCCTTACGCAACGGGTGACTTATAATTATGTCGACTTAATTTTCTGCCTGCTGAGCAAGGAACACAAGGGTGGAAGTCGTAAATTACACCTTACAGAATGTAATGATGATAGTATCATTATCCTTCCCACGACACCCATGCTGGTGTGAATTGCAAAAAGACTTTAAAAGCATTCATTGGCTCACTGCGTTTGAAGTTATTCTGCACAATAAATTAGCATACATGGAAAGGGCACTTGACTCATCATAAAGTTGGTGAAATGTTCTTACTCTTAAAGCACATTATGTCAGCAACTAGTCGATGTAATGCGTAATACAATTGGTAATACAAGGCAGTTTTGTGACATTTCCTTTTTCCTACCTTTGTATCATTCCGTCACTGTCTATGACTGTGATATACAAATTGTTTTAATCTCCTCATCTAGCGATATGGCTCCGTATGCATTTTCGAACGAATCGACAAATTTTCCTCGATCTTCACTGATATAATTATTTCATATTTATTCCTCATCTGCTGAATGCCAATAATGCTTGGGTCAATTTCTCAGAATCACCTTGCTCCCACCGCACCAAATATACGGATACGGGTGCACGTCATGAGTTCTGCACCTACGATTCATACAGTCCACCAGTCATACAGCCCATGAGCTGACACAAGGCAAATAAGGACCACGAGTTCGACACTGATCATAAATTATTATGTTTGTATAGTGTCGGTCTTGTGAGCCTGATTTTGCGTCGTGTGGAACTCGTTGGCTTGGTTTGGCTAATGTCGGACTAGTGTGCCTTATTTGGTCGCGTCGAGCTCATGGGTAAATTTCGAGTTCACGGGGGCGCAGTGGAGGACATGAGTTCCCACCCAGTGCCTACGTCCTTGACAAGATGTTTTTACCCACCATGTCCCTCTCAATCCATGTTTATAAATTGGTACCTGGCAACGCTGGTGTAGGCCTGATAATAACAGCAGGGCCTTCTGGTATAGAGCAGTGGCAACACTGAAGCTACCTTGTATAAAGAAGACAATACAACGTGTATCATTACTATGAATCGTGGGCTGTAACTCCATGTACTTTTTTTTTTCAATGTCCAACCTGTGCGCTTGATGACTCGTGGGTGTTGGTTTCGTGGGATACCCCCTTCTCTCTCTTCCCTCTTATCTGTGAAGGAAGGAGCACTTACCGAACCCATCCCGCCGTCCTCAACTGATCTCATGAAGACCTCAGTAGTCAGCATGTGAAACAGCACCTGTCGATTGGTGGCGCTCGTCAAACCTCGCAATGTCGACAATAATAGGTTGCCCTGGCCTGGGATCCTTGCTGTACGGTAATACTTTTCCAGTGGGAGTATGATAAAGCCATGAAACAAAAAATGGATAACTGGAACAAGAGGATAAAGTGGAAAAAAAGTTTGGGACTTATGAAATGAGACTTTGAAGGCATAAACAGTAACTCAACCTTCCACCGTTTTTTCTGTGTTGTTTTAGAGAGAAGATAATAGGGTCATTTAGTTCATTCCGTTTCCCTGTTTAGATTGGCGGAATATGCTGCGAGCTTAGTTTGGCGTATCAGTGCAAAGTAGTAATCTGGAGTTTCTCTTTTTAATAGCACTGCCTATGATCTGTACTTTCATTCAAGAGTGAATATTCTATCCATAAAGCGTTGCCGGTATCAGATTTGTTAATTTCTCATACTTCTTTGACCCTTGGTTAGAATAGTGATCTTGCCGTTATCTTTTGGAGAGAAGTATTAATATAAACCTTACAAGCTAATGACATTCCCTGTCATTAAAACCATCGAACAGAGATGTATGATTATGATACATGAACCAAGTTTGTTCGTTCGTCCGTTTCATTTCCATATGAGGAGATAGCTGGATCGCCCATATTCAGCTGCAATAACTGGTCTTCCTGGCATGGGGTCCAGTTGGATGTATAAGGCGGGACCACTCTACTGGGTTAACACCCTGTTTTTTGCGATGAATAAATGAAGCGGGATCTTTTACGTGCATGAGTTGTGACTCTCACCCACAGGACCTCCATTTTTATGTCCTATCCGAGGGACAGGGTGTTTTGCCTCTTACTAGACGGGACGGTATGATAACACACAATGGGAATCGACCCGGGGTCCTTTGGATCGTGAGGCAGACGCGCTATACCGACTGAGTTAACTCGCCGCCCATGTCAGGTTAGTCACAGCAACGTGTCACAAGACAGAAGAGGATTACACGTTCGTTACAATATGTTATAGCAGAGCTTAACACTCTGGCCAATAGAATCTTTAAATGTGAAATACTGGTAGCCAGAAATAAAAGGAACATGCCAATCCATTTCGATTCTTAGCTGGATGATAGGAACAACAAAAAGTAACTTTATAAAAAGAATTTGGTGGCCCGGCATAAATTTTAGTAGTCCCCGGCCATGGAGTCTCTGCTGTAAATCATTATAACCTTGTATTACTTTACATTGAAATAAAGTCATTTGATTTGGATTGAACTGAATTGAATCGAATTAGATTAAAAAAAAAAACACAACAACTTTGAGTCCCAGCTATGTATAGGAATATGGGGTAGAGGCTATGAGATGCATTACAAAATTATATTAGATAGTAATTTTGTGATTACAAAAAGTGATAGAAGTTGTATACATCCTATATAGCTACCAAATGGTTCTGCTATTTCTTCAGCAAAGAACTTCCCCAGTGTCCTGTGTTTTGAGTCGACTCGTCGCAGAAGCTCGTTAGTCAGAGGGCCGTAGGTTATGGTGTGGTAGCCGTGAGTTTTACCGTCAGGTTTCCATAAGGGTTCGCTCGCCGCCATTAGTTCGCCAGCTTTTGGCACGTCAGACATGAGCTCGTAGCTGAGACCCGGCGGGGCCGTCACGGGCAGACCAGACTATGGCAAATGTAATCGTCATAAAATAGTATTTTTTTTACCCTCTTACCTCATAAGCTATATCGAGATTTTACCTTTCTCGAGCATGTCTTCATATTTATATTCAGGGCATTAAACTTGTCTAGAGAATGATCCTTGTTGCATTAAGATTAATGAATGCTAATATCGAGTTGTTTTTATTGCAACTGTTTGAGAAATTGCCCTTCATTGACGTAAGCACCGATCTTTTAGTGTTTTAACAATATTCATATTACAAAGTTATTTTTGTCCCGACCTGCGTATCTCAAAAAAAAAAAACTACATGTATATCTCTACAAATGACTTAAATAATCCATATTAAATACAATAGCTATAAAAAAAAAACTTGAATAATATACTGTTTACTCATTACTTATCTATAGCGATCCACGTCCCACAAGCTTTGCTTTTTAGTGGATCACTATTTTCCATAATCGAATTTATTTTCCGCACGCCCACGAAGTATATGCATTATTCCTCTTAATTATTGTACATACATATATATGTTGTTATATAATTTATCTCGTAAACTACATGAATCTTTTGCAAATGTTTGAACAATATCATTCCAAGACATGTATACTTTGTACTATGTTTTGATTTTCGTTGATTGGAAATAAACTATGATTGAATTGAAAATTGAAAAGTAGAAATCATGAGCATACAACCCGAATATTACACATGTCCATCATTTTTTTATTATCATCATGACTGGTACTAAACACTAGATAGTCCTGATAGTCGATGTGTATTTACGCCGATGAAAGGCAATTTACAGTACTCAGAAGAAGAGAAGAGAAGAGAATAATTAAACAGTTGACTATCCGTCCTCATGAGTCAACTGTCAACAGTCAACTGTCCGAAACGTTGAGTCCTTTCCTAAGCTCTTCTATCTCCTTGGTTCACAGTCCTTTTCAGGACTTCACACACTTCAGAAAGAATATTCTCACTCAATTTCTGACCTCTTATCCGACCTTTCTTTCTTCCTTCTCCTGTCATTCCAACAGTCCTTCTTAGGACTACACATGGTGAACCGCAAACCTAGTGTATCTCACCACTACATGCTTTCTACACCTGTGGGCGTGGTCCTGCTCTATTGACACTTGACCAGTGTTAAATTTAACACTCATGGTGTTAAATGTAACAACGATGTTTGTGCAGTGTAATGTGAATACTCGAGTATCTAAGAGATGATACCTTGTGTTCGAGAAGCTCTCTCACGGTGATATTCTCCTTGCCCTTTTGAGCAAACTCTGGCCAATAGTGAGCCACGGCTTTGTCGTAGTTGAGCTGCCCTCTATCGACCAGCAAGGCAAAGCAGATCGCTGCTATCCCTGTAGTGAAATCAATGGCACAAGATGTAAGGCCTATTGAAATTCACGTTTCTTTCCATCGGATTGAAAATGTCTGAATTTGTATGCATGCGACCTAAAAACCTATACCAATCAATCAATAACGTGGTAGGGTAAATGGAAGGAAAGTCACTTACTTTTACTCACTTTTCTTAGCACTCCTGTGGAATACTGGCACGATCGGAGAGAGAGAGAGAGAGAGAGAGAAATAGGGAAGGGGGAGGGGGGGGAGGAGGTGGGGGAAATATATTTCCTGAATCGATTAGCAGACAGATGGCTATTGTGTCATGTTTACAGATGTAATTTAAGAGGTCCTAACGTCATTAACATCAATCGTGATTGTAAAAAATAAACCAAAGCCGAAATGTAAACATTGAGTGAAAGCAGCAAAACACATCCATGAAATTTTAGGGGAAAATCGGACAATCGATTCAAAAGTTACGGATTCTTAAAGTTCTGCACAGTGCCGTCATTGCTGGATAAGAAGATAACTTTTCATGAAAAGTTCACATTTCATCCACTTATTAATGAATTTTAAAAAAAAAAATCTTAATAGTTATATTATTCTCTCTGCTTTCTGAGAGATGTAAGTCAAGTGCTTTTCCATTTTGCTAGAAAAGCGAAGATATGTTGAATTTTCTTTTATTTCTTTATATTGTGCATAATGACATCATGAAGTTTAGTAGTCTCCTTACCTAGCGATGACGGCGCCAGAATAAAAAACAAATCAAAATTTTTGAATCGATTGTCCAATTTTCTCAAACTGTCACTGATATGTTCTCATTGCTGCTTTCCTTCAATCCACATTCATATTAATTTTGGGCTTTGGTTTCCTTTAATCATTAAACAAAAAGCGTTCCTTTCAGATGTATCATAGTTAGCAGAGGGTTAGTGCTCCTGACAAAACGCCTGGATATACAGGCGGGCATGATTCTACATCTGTTTCTCTTCGGTATCTGTAATACCTTTCGTAGTTGAGTAGAAAATCGATATCGTATCTTGACGCCATTGTTGTCCGATGTCTGCGTCTGCGTAGCCTCCCCACAAGTCGACAACCTTTTTGCCGTTGTAGTAAGCCGAGAAGGCCGATCCACCGTACAGAGAATCGCGTCCGGATTCAAAGTTTTCTCTGCATTGAGACATACAATTTTGACAGTCATTTCAAGCAGATAATGCTTACAACTGAAAGAGAGATGTAATTATAAATGAGGGCATGAAATATCGGAATAGGAAGACGTCAACATTGCCGAGGGAAGAATAATGAGGCCTACTTACCTAAAAGTCTTCAAGACGTCTTCGAATCCAGGTGCAACAAACCCGTCCGTGATTACTGCAGGAGGGGCCTCGAAGAATGTTGGAAGAAATACAGCCAAAATGGCTGTTAAAACCACCAGACTAGCATTACTCTTAAGACTCATGTTGATATCCGAGATCGAATTAATTATCTAGTATGATGTGACTATCCTGCGCGTGCTTATATCCTGGTGCAGATATGTATTTGCATATCCTGATTCAAACCTTATTTGGTATATAGCCACACTGGGGTGCTCAGGGAAGTGTATTGGTCCAAGCAGGGCCATTCGACGAAGGAAGTATATATGGACAATCATATATTTACCAAGGGTAATGTTCACTGACTCTGTGCCGTGCTGCAATCACAAAATCCAACACACACACAATCATAATACGAGTACACTCACACTCTCTCTAACAGTAACACACTCACAAATATGCATCGCCCATATTTGGCAAAGTAAACGTCAGCCATGCTGTGTTTGCCGAGAACTCACTCACGTACTACGCGGTATACATACCAGTATTCTGTTATCACTTCATATAGGATAGATTTATATCAAATTACAGGTCCCTTTATGGATTCCTTTTCTCATGTTTTATTAGGGACATATTGAAGGCCTATCCCCCCCCCCCCCCCCAATTCAGGAAAAGACAGGTTGAAATAGTTATCATTCTGTACCTCCATGGTATCACTATCTTTTTCAGTCTGGTTATTAATGTAGGAAGCCGTACACTTTCAAAATTACTCCGTAATGAGGCGCGCGCGCATTCACATACACACACACACACACACACACGCACCCACTCACACATTTCAGTATGATGTTCTCATTATTGTAATGGTGGCAATGGCAATCACGGATAGTGCAATTTATGGCGTAATCTCTGCTGACACAAGCACAGACAAAAGGGACAAGAGTGCGCACGTTGTTCTAATTAGGCCTGTGTTTCTTTTGAGTCACACTCAGACGAAGGTCCAAAGTGCATTGTCTTTCTATAACTTAGTCCGGTTTCATGGCAACCAGGCCAGGCCTGTATAGCCGGGATTTTTCCAAAAAGAAAAAAAAAAGGAAAAAAAAAGGGGGGGCGGGGTTGCTGCGTAGGTCAAGAAAACAGACCTTTGATTACAACTGCGGCCCGAATCGGGATGGGGGGGGGGGGGAAGGGGGTGTCAAGACATTTGATGGAATAACAAAGCTTTTCAAACAAATCCCCCCTCCCCCTCCCCCCCCCCCAAAAAAAAAGTATTCAAATTGAAGATTGCGGGATGATGTGAATTTTGGTATGTTGATCTGCATGCGGTGCGTTTTCACTCTTCGTCTTACCAAGTTTATGGAAGGCAACCAAAGATTGAAATTGAACCACCAGGGCACACTTTGATGGAACTTTGGGAAATTTTTCAATCAAAAAGGAAGAAAAGCAATATTGGGCAACAATTTGAATGGCTAAATCATGTCATGTGTTGAATGCATTTTCCCCTTTATGTATTGTCTTATGGTGGTTTATATGGACCAAAGGGATATGGTTGGGGAGAGTGTGTGTATATCACTCTCTTTCCCACACGAGAAAACATTAATTTTTAGAATTGTAATTCCGCGATCTGATGGACATTTCGATGGCATATCTGCAATCTATGAAATAAGAAAGTTAGAAAACTGAATATTGAGATGCAAATTGAATGGCTAATTCATGGAATCTGTCACCTCTTGATTCGCACGTGCGTGTTATTGCAACGTTGTGTTTGTGGAAGCGAAAAGAAGGGGGGGGGGTACGTGTTTCCCTCTCATTGGTACTGGTACTGAAAATGAAATGGAACTCCCCAAACAAGCTCACTGCGATTATCGCGTTAAATTGAATGCACAAATAGGAAATATAATGCTCGCATTTAGACAGTGAATGCACATGCATGCGTGAATTTGATTTGACGGAAAGGAAATAACTAGAGCTCCCATCAATGAAAATGATTGCTCGGATTCTGAATTTGAATGCTCGAATATTTTTGCTTGCGTATACCGTGTGAATTTGAATGCACATTCTTAAATTCGAATGACAAAAGTATAAAATTGACCAAGAAACCTATAATTAGGTATTGTTATGTTTCGTAAGTTTATGGAGGTGGAGGGAGGGACTGTAAGGGATAGAATGTTTCGATGTTTCTTCCCTTCCATGTAAGCCACGAAGCTTTTGCATTTTCAGAATTAAAAAAAAAATGATCGATTTGTTGTACACCACTGGTGGAATATATTATGGAAAATTTTCATTCTTTTACACCATTTTGAACATGTTCCCATGATCACACAAAATCCATCAAAAATGCTATAAAAAGAATATAATTTTAAAAAGATCAAAGGGGTAGGGGATGGAGGAGGGGCAGAAAGTCCTAGAAAAATTCAGGTGGGGGGGGGGAGGGGGGGGGGGACTCGTTCCCATCTACCTCCGCCCCCCGTCTCCGATCGCCCCCTGTACGCATTACCAATGATTACAGGAAGCATTCATGAGCTAGCGCGAGGCACAACATTCGTGTATCGCACTTACGTGCGTAAAGGGCCCGGGTATTACAGAGTTTGGTAGGTCGATGCGATATGCGTGCCTCCCCCTTCCGGGTAAATACTTTGCATAAGTTAGCATAAATCCTTTTGCAAAACAATCAAGCCGATTCCGCTGCAGTGCAAACAACCTGTTCTTTAATCAAACGATAAGACAGGGCATGGGACTGGCACTCCATTCTCATTCATTCTTGGTCGTATACTGACTCACAGTTCTTGGAGTGAACTCACTCTGCCAAGTAATACTGCAATCATGGGGCTGATGAAGAATGCTGCCCTTATGGGCGTGACAGCCGTCTTGGTGGTGTTCCTGCCAAGATTCTTTCAGACTCCACCACCTGTCATCACAGAGGGTTATGTAGCTCCTGGATTCGAAGACGTCCTAGAGGCATTCAGGTGAGTCGTCGTTAAAAGTGTATTCATATGGCTTTCTGTTTAAAAAGGCCTTATTCACTCAGATCATAAGTGTGACCAGTTCCATATTGCATTCTAAACCCCCATAGACTTAATACACAGGCCACCAGGTTCCCGTAGGCGTAGGGAGCGGGTTAACATATATCTACCAGTTAATGCAAACCAAATACAGGTTATTTTGTTCGGATTCTCTGTTACATGATGAAGCAACGTCAGCAGTATCCATTCTCCTCGTAAAGATATATGGTAGTACGAAAACTGATTTCTCTATAAGCAAAGATAAGCGAAAACTGAGTGGATATCGGTTTAAAATAATATTGTGGGTTACATGTCACAGTTAGCATGTATAGTGTCGGTTATATTGTAGGGCCTAAACATGTCATAGAAAGAAATAAAAAAATACATTAAAAATATATCAGTCTACTTCTTTCACGGACCAGCATGTTTTGAGACCTATCTCGATCTGACACTATATTGGAAGTAGGGTCAATTACATGGCTTTGAATAGCTAAAAATGGTTGCAATCTGATACGGTGTTCCCGGAACACGGGCTAAATCGACACTTTTCAACCCGATTCCGGGTACACTCGAACAAAGATGATATCACAACATGCCTCCTTAGCTTCGGCTTTAGTATATACAAGATATGCCCAAGATAAGGGAAAAGGGATCAGTGTGTAATTACAGAAGAAGAAATCGTTAACAGCAGAAGGAATTAAGCAAAAACTGAAACACAGATATCATATGTGAATGGATAAGGAACAGAGTTAGTTCTGGATCATATTCGGAGTTGATCTTTTAATTCATATTTATAATCTTCAAATGAAATAACTCTTGTTCTATCTTTGACACAGAGCAAATTTTGAGAGTGGTCGAGATCCCCGTACAGGAGGAGCGGCATTTGCTGCCTATCATCGGGGGAAGAAAGTCGTCGACATTTGGGGTGGATTCGCAGATTATGAGAGCAAGCAGAAATGGCGGCAAGACACCATCTCCATTTTCTTCTCATCAACGAAAGGTGAATTCCATTTTTTTTTAAAATATGAAATGGCTGCAAAAATGATTGGTGTATAGTTTTCAATCAATAAGCTTCAGCTTCGTGTATTACTGATTCAATACATTTAATTCTCTAATTTTCATGTATATGCTTCATGTATATGCTTCATGTTGGATTATTTCCAACTGTGTTGAATGATTTATTCGTATTAATAGCTCTGTTCATTTGTATTCATACCCGTCAGAGAAATTCACTGCGACAACCAAAGGTACGCACAACATTAGCCCTGAACTCATTCCAAGTAAAATTTCCCAAACTATGGAATGCTCTTCCAGAAGACGTAAAGCATAGTTCTATTTTATCGCGATTTAAAAGATTGTCCTCTAAAGTATGGTGAACGAGAAAAAAAGGACGATATTCAAAAACAAGGTGATTTATACATTTCTGGAAAGCTGAAGTCTCTAGGAATATGGATAATTAACTTTCAGAAGGTAAGAACGTCTCCAGAACGATGGAGAGATGGTGTTTTGAGTCCCTTTTTAGACCACCTAAACCCGATATGACGGCGAAATTTTGGTGACCAAAATTATGACGTCACGAAATGTGCGCTGTGCTACCACTCCATCCACACAGTGGGCTCCGTTTTAGGAGGACCGTTGCGGACGTGGTTCGTTTGGGGCATATGTATGGAGAGGCAGTGTGCCCGTTTCCATGTATGCCTCAAACGAGTTGTGTCCGCAGCGGCCTTCCATACTAATTATCCGTCGCCTCTCCCTCACTTCTTCTACCACCCAGACTTTGCCACTGTCACTATCAGTGTCATTGTCACGGTCATCACTCAATTCACTCTCGATGTCAAACTCAAAGTCTTTCCGCACAATATAAGGTAAAAATTGGACGTTCTAATGTCTCAGCCGAGAAAGCAGAGGAGACTAAAGACAGGCCAGATATTGCATCCGCTCACCAAGAAATGCGTGCTGTATGAATGGAGGCCTCGATGTCCCGCTGCACTCGTTAAGGGTTTTGTTCATTTCGTGACGTCATATTTTAGGGTTCGAAAAAGACGGCTGTTCCGGAGCGAATATCAGTGAAGCAAATCAGTCAGTTTTAACTCTCGATTTCTCAGTGGCGCGAATATCTTTTAATATGTCACATTAAAAATCTGTTTAAGGAGGCAATTCCCTCTGCTTTGACACCTTCTTTTATTTGATTTTCTTGTTTTCAATGTCTCGTTTACCATGCTTTAACATGCTCCTTCCGAGGAAAATTGACAAATCTATTGTCATACTACTCATACTTTATACTCACATGAATGAAAATCATTGCTTGCGAGCACTACGTCTATAGTACATTTATCGCTTAAATACTCCCAACTTTCCAATCATACTCACCTTGTTTCATATATATATATATATATATATATATATATATATACATTCATATATATATATATATATATATATATATATATATATAAATGCATGCTGTTTTTTCCCTTTCCCAGTCCCACCAAACCAAAATGTACAAACTTGAAATGCATATTGATTCTTTTGCTTGTTTGTTTTACATGTATATTGATATTTAAGCATTACTATTCAATTCAATTCAATTCAATTCAATTCAACTTTATTTTCACCTCCATCAAAATGAACAAAGAAATTTATGTACATTGCATATACACGGGATATTTGTGATACAGAACAAAATTTGAGAAGGTACATAAGAAAATTATGAAAATGAAAAGTAGATGTGATTACATCTTTGTTAAATACATAAAGCGTATAATACAAGTCAACTAAGGATGAGGATGGAAGTGGAGGGTCCCACTAAGAAGCAAAGCTTGTACGATATGGGACCCTCAGAAAAATACACAAAACATCAATATAAAACACGATAAACGAACCGATGTCAACTGACATCAAAATGATTGGGAAGAGGAAAAAGAGAGAAAAGGAAAGGAAAAAAAGAGGAAAAAAGGAGAGGAAAAAAAGGGAGAAAAAAGAGGGAACTACAGCATGTGCCGTCGTGGACGCAAGCAATCTGGATTTCATAATGTAAAATAAGTGATAAAATACAAGCTGGATTGAATGTAATGCAAAACATTTTTTATACGTAGTTATGTTGGTAAGAATGCAGGAGAAAAAAAAAAACACATCGTTATATTTAGAACACAGACAGGGACATAGTTTAATAGGAGGACTTATGAAAAAAAAGAATGATGACTTGACTGAGATGATAAAGGGAAACTAACTCTGTTGGATGTTGTAAAGTTTTAATAAAATGATTTTAATTTATTCTTAAAGGAATTCAGAGATTGAACTATAAGGACTGCTTCTCCTGGGATTCCCACAATCAAGTTTGATTGTTTTCTGTTTTGTTCATGTTTACTTTGTATATGGTTATGTATCTTTGTGTGTCTTTTTATTGTATACTTTTAATGCCTGAATAACATAGAATCACAATAATCGTATTGTACACGTTACAGGCCGTACAATACCCATGCATAATGATTATGGGAAACCTGTCATCAAACTTTCTGACAGGATTTGGAAATCGGAAGAAACTTGGTTGGAAATATTCCGTTGAGATTTACCAACATAACAGACGTCAAACGATACAAATAATCTTATTTATTATTATTATTATTTATTTATTTATTTTTTTTTGGGGGGGGTGTATGTGTGTTCTTACCTATATAGCAAGAAAAACTGCAGAACATTTCAGGAGAGAAGCAAAGAGTGCTCCCCATGACCTATTGCTGTATGTACTAAGTACTCTCATCGTTCTCGTTATACTCTTTCTTGTTGTTTTTACTGCAAACAAAAAGAAAAATAGACCTCTTATTTTTTATATTATGTTTTGTTTACACGTAAAGGCGCAGTATTTGATCACTTTGCCTTCATTTAATCACTGGATATGACCCATCTTTATCAATATTAGTCAAAGAGGTTGTTTCTTAAATCCCCGTTTCCCTTGTTGTCTTTCCCCCAATGTAGGAGTTGCGTCAGTGTGTATCGCCACGCTCGTAGATCGAGGTTTGCTGGACTACAACAAACCAGTCACCCTCTATTGGCCGGAATTCGCACAGAAGGGCAAAGAGAAGGTTACCGTCAAAGACATGATGGAGCATAAGGTCATTAAACTTTTTTTTTTTGTATGCCTGAAGGGCCTGATAAAAAATACGTCACAGAAATTTCTGAGCACTTAACAGTTAGTCGTATAAGGATTAATATTGTATAAGCCTAAACAGTGAGAATTTTATCACAATCGAATGAAAATTAGAGAAGTTATGAAGTAATTAAGTTCTATAAATTTTCTGAAACAATTTCTCCAACAGTCCATAATCATGAATATGCAAACTAGTGGGTTGATGTTGTCAAGATCACCACAAACTTGTATATTATGGTTCATAAACAAAATTCATGAAATATTATTTTTTTTTTCACACGTACAGTAATTAGGACCCAGTCTCAAATTCTACTATACTTGATTGATCTTTGATGGTATTCAGTCAGGAATACCGCTTTCTTTTAAACTTTTATGGCAGGAGAATTAGGTTCGTCTGGATTGTTTGTTTGTTTGTTTATTTGAAGAGTTTGTTTGCAAAAACCGATAAGTCCATATTTGTCAAATGGATATATTTGCGATTAAAGGTTAAGAAAAATAAAGAGAATAATAAGAAAATTTTTGCTTCTTTTGACCATAACTTCAAAAATATACCTTTGTATGTAGTGACCAATATATCATTTAAAGGGATCGTATAGTTTTGGTCGAGACCCAATTTCAGGTTTCTAACATTTTTTGGTGAGATAATGAGAAACCTCTTACGAAATATGAAAGAGCATGTAATTCCATGAGGAATTCAACGTTTATTTGATGAAAATTGATTTTGAAATGGCTGAGATATCCAAAACAGAGCGATTCTATAAGGTGTGGGACCCACATTTTATTACGATCGCTTTGTTTTACTTGTTTTTTGATGTTTCAGTCATTCCAAACCCGATTTTCATCAAATAAACTTTGAATTCCTCTTAAAGTGGTATGCTCTGTACTCTTTCATAAGTGTTTTCTTGGTATCTCACAAAAAGTAAAAAAGCCCGATTCTCATCTCCACCAATACTATACTATCCCTTTAAAAGGCATTATTTTTTACTTTATGACAAAGACCGTACTTCAAAATCTTCAAAAATGGACTTATTGGTTTTTGCAAACAAACTCTTCATTTGTTCGTTTGTTTGTTTATTTGTTTGTTTGTTTTTGCAAGATCAATGGGCAATAATTGTAAGGTGATGACAACGTCATCGTCAGTTATTGTGCTTATACAATTTGACTTATTCTTCTAACACTAATTTTTGGATGGTCTTAAATTCAAAATCTAGTGTCCACATACGATGTCACGTACCCATGTTGATGGTACCCTTATGATCAGAAACATTTACTCCTAACCTGCTGAAACATTTAACTCCCGTCACGTGTGTCAGAGGATAGAGTAGCATGTTGTAGTGTATTTTGATTTTGTGCTATATTTCTTTAAGTAGGAGAGGGGGTCAGCGGTCTTTTTCTTGTACTAAGGTTCCTTGACGGACAAAAGATGTATCTTTACACTAAATGGAAGAAAACATTTTCAGTGCATGTAACTGAAAATTGTCTTGCATAAGTATCCCGTTTCCCAATACAAGCAAGCAACCAAGCAATCAAACAAACTAAAATCCGAACAAATTAAAGGGGCGAAAGAAAGAATTCTGCGTATGTGGGCACGTCTCCCTCCGGGCAGTGTCTAAATCCGGAGTTTTAGGAAACAATCAAGTTTCCTATAGTTCCTGTTTTTATCTGCAGAATATAC
Organism: Diadema setosum; assembly: GCF_964275005.1. Lineage (NCBI taxonomy): Eukaryota > Metazoa > Echinodermata > Echinoidea > Diadematoida > Diadematidae > Diadema > Diadema setosum. The sequence goes on from NC_092699.1 coordinate 4,601,173, forward strand.
GATGTAAAAGGGTAAACATTACTGAACAATATATAAGCTTGATGGTACTACGCAATCATATTTTTGAAACACACATACACACACAAATGTAATTAAATGATCATGCAATTGAAAATGATAGGCCAACTGGGTCCCTTTTCATAAAGCTGTTCTTAAAGTTACGCACAAATTTACGAACGACTAGAATATGGCAAGTCAAGCGTGTTTCCTAATCATTGTTGATTTCAGTAGCTGATGTTGAAATTTGCAGATGAGAATGATTATTCCTACATGTTAACACAGGTTTTTAGTTGATGTGATTTTGCCGCAATGTATAGAAGTAGGTGTATTGACATACTTGCAGGCCTATACAGTCGTACTTTGTTAAGGCGGAAGGGGAAAATGGGTACGCATAATAATATTGGCACTTCATATTCCACTCGTTTGTAAAGTCATGCACAACTTTATGAACAGCTTCATGAAACAGGGCCTTAGATTGTAAAAGGTAGGTCGCATTAATCTTGCTATCACATTCTAATGATTTAACCGATTCTTACGTGGATGATTAAAAAAAAAAAGATAGCATGTAAGAAATTAGTGATTGACCCATGATTGAAGTAATTTTACTCACCTTTCAGGCGGGGCTTGCCGTATCCGCACCACCTGGTTTGAGCCTGGACTTGCTACAAGACGTTGCCAAGGCGGGAGAACTCATGGCAAGAACAGGGCCACAGTGGGAGTATGATGGCCACACCCATGGTTACCATGGTTTCACATTTGGACCACTAGCCAATGAGCTTTTGCGGCGAGTTGACCCTCAACATCGAACTCTGGGACAATTTTTCAAGGAGGAGATAGCAGAGCCTTTCGGTAATGTCGATTTATAGCACGTTCAGTCAGTAAAATTGCTTGTTATTCACACACACACACACAACACACAAAAACACACACATTTTCTATACTTAGAGGTGATCGTTAACATTTTTCTCGTGTTATTCCGAGGGTTCGTTATTTCGAAGGTTCGTAAATCCGAAAATGAAGTTATAATTTTCTTGCAGGCATAGATTTCCACATCGGTCTTCCATTCGAAAGCAACCACCGTGTAGCCCGTCTTCTCGTCGACCGTCGCCCGATGTTCTTACAATTCCTGGACAGTATACAGACCCCGGATGGCAGACAAACTATACTTCATATGATAAACTCGAACGCCATTGGAAATATGATGAGTAATGCAAACGAAATGGAAGATGTGAGTGGGAAGAATGTAGAATGCAAGCATATATTTGCGGAAGGCACACACACACACATTCAAGCATACTCACATATTATATTATTGCAAACCCTAATGGAAAGAACACAGTGCCCACAGTGTGAGATACACAGTGTGAAACACAGTGTGAACATAGTGTGAAATCTCTTTTCACAGTTAAATTCGAGTGTATTAACAGTTTGAACACAATGTGAGTCATCAATTCACAGTGTGAAACAAAGCATTACTATGTGAACACTCTGAAAAAAACCACTGTAAAATCATCTTCATTCTGTTAGATTCGAGTGTCATTTTGACATAGTCGACTATGTGAGCACACTGTGAGCACACTGTGGGACAGTGTTCTTTTCAGTAGGGAAGGTCAAAGATTTGCGATTTGTTTACAAGCCCTCTTTGCCCTCGTTAGGTAAGACATCACTCTTTTTTGTTAGTTTTCTCACTCCATTCTTCTGTTCTCAAAAACTTGATGACAGATCGTATTGCAAGTTACGAAAAAAAAAAATTATATTTTATAAATCTGAATTGGGCATTCATGTCACAATTACACCAAAGGCTAGGAGTGGTTTACTATCACAAACTTATATTAGGCAGCCCCATCTCTCCTGAGGAAACTTCGTATTTTTACAGCTTGTTCTTCCGTCAATCTCTCTTTTTTGTGCAGGATAGCCCTGCTGGAAAGAACACAGTGTCCCACAACGTGAAACACTATGTGAAACACAGTGTGAGAACACTGAGTGGACACAGTGTGAAATCTCTTCACATTGTTAAATTCGAGCGTTTTAACATTGCGAACACATTGTGGATCATCAAGTCACAGTGTGAAACAGAACATTACTATGTGAACACAGTGTGAAAAACGAGACCACAATGTGAAATGATCTTCACACTACTAAATTCGAGAGTTTTCACGCATCCGACAATATGAAAAACATTCTGAACACACTGTGGGACAATGTGTCATTTGCAGTAGGGTATTGTGCTACCGAAGGTCTCAATTACTCAAAACATTTGGGTACAATGTGAATACAACGTGTACCTACCAATTGATGTCTTTCTCATTTCAGTGAAACATGTACCGTTCTGTTGACTTAATACTGATAGAGAGTGTTTCACGTTAGCCTTGCACTTTATCAAGGATATGAGAACTAATCTTTCCGTCAACTTTAAAAGTATAAAGAAAGTAATTTGCATGTAATACCAACTCTGGAGAGGTGCGCCTAACTATAATTCCACAAAGTGTGCATTACGATACCCACACACACTCTTATTGACATCATTGCCACCTGATTTCATAATAAATGTTTGTGTTGTTTTGGACAGTTGGGAGTCTTTAACGATCCCGCCTACAGAGCCATCGAGTTGCCGTCAGTAAATGGGATCGGGTCTGCGGCTGGTCTTGCAAAGGTAACGATGGCGACTAATAACTGTAATAATTATCACTATAATGTTGACATGAAAATGATGAGGGGAATGATAATCATATCCTCCTGTTGATTATGATAATGATCAGATATTAGATGGTGGTCAAAAAACACATAATGCCTATAAGAGATTCGTTAAGTGAAGCCTTCAGGATGTATTCCAAATCTGCGATCGTTATCTTCAGCTTGCATGGTGTTATTTGCGATTTGTCGTGATTTGGCCAGCTGGCTTTCGATACACGAAATTCCCTGCCAAAATGATCACTAGTCTTGATGGAATGTTTGATTACAAGGGGAAAGAACGCATAATATTCATTCAGGGTTGCCCGGGTCCGATACTAATCCCTGTCATGCCTGCGGTATTTGACAAACATTCTCCAAAGCGAATAAAAGAAAAATAGAACGAGCGAATAGAGAGAGCAAGTTCTATCAAAAGCAGATATAATATCAAGGGTTTGTTCGCAAAAACCGATAAGTCCATTTTTGAAGATTTTGAAGTCCGGTCTCTGTCATAAAGTACAAAATAATACCTTTTAAATGATATATTGGTCATTACAATCGTGGTCACATAAATTAACATTTTTGAATTTATGGTCAAAAGAAGCCAAAATTTTCTTACAATTCTTTTTATTTTTCTTGACCTTTAATCGCAAATATCTCCATTTGGCAAATATGGACTTTTCGGTTTGTGCAAACAAACTCTTCATATTGCCCCCTTAGCACTGAAGGCGCCATCATGTCAGGAAATGTAAAATCATAATCAACCTTTATGTCTCATTAACACCACCTATCCATCAAGTTTGATGCTTCCACTACGACTTACCTAATATTGTGTACCTTAAGCTTCTCTACTTGCACTCGCAAGGTAAAACTCAGACTAATAGTAGGTGGATATTAATTTGATCGAGTGATTCAATTATACAATGTATATGAATCTCATATCTGCTCCATTTCAAGCTTTGAACGTGTTGAATCTAAACACACAGTGATGTGTATAATTATGTCAATGTCATGACGTTTTGTTTTCAGCTGTATGGAATAATTTCATCTGGTGGCATAGACCCAGTTACTAACAGAACTCTGCTGTCAAAGGAGAGAATCGACGATTTTCTGAATTTTGAGCCTCCTTCTGTCGACAGAACTCTCGGCATTCCTCTTTCCTTCAGTCGCGGGATGATCAAAATTGATAAGTTTGTTGTGAGTGGTCAATCAGTTCGTATTGTATAGCAAATGACTTATGCTACTTATTACTAGTTTCGTGCTTGAACGTAATGTCCCCTAGAGTGACTAAATTTTGTCGACCATTTAGTAATATATACGCCTTATTTGTTTCGATGATATCATTTACATTATTTTCTACGCTTTTCCGCACATTGGTTCGTCAAAGTTGGGACATACTTCAGCTTTAATAATGTAGGTTAGCCTTCAGGTGGACAACTGTCTCCGATGGCCATTGTGCATACAGTATCAAGGCCCTCAGCGCTGGTATTTGATAAGATAGAGAAATGGGATAAGAATTACAAAACACATGTATTCAGAAGGTCTTAATAGAATGTCATAATTATGTTTTTGTATTACTTGGTACTCGTTACGTTCTCTGTAATCACGTTCGATTGATGTACAGGGAATAAAGCTAAAACATTGTGCTTTGGAGGTGCGGGTATCACAAATGAGTGTTTTTTAAAAGAAGTTTAGTGTTTATTATGTCCATGGATATAGGAATATCAACTGAATCTGGAACCTGATTACGAGAGGTATTGGCAAACACCTTGGGTAGCCTCTTTGTTCTCCATGGTGTACACAATAACATTCTGGTTACAAAGACTGTATGTATAGCTATCGCAATTTAATGAACATAATGTATACGTGTAAGAACTATTATTTCCTAATTATTTCTAAACGTACATCCAGGATCGGATTAATACCTGCGATTGTAATACCTATAATGAGTTTTACTGATTTCTCTTATAGACTAGCCTGATTTATTCTTCTTTTTGTAGGACGGAGTGACAATGTTTGGGCACCCAGGAGCTGGCGGACAACACGGTTGTGCAGACCCGGGGCATCAAGTTGGATTCGCCTACCTCAGTAGCACCATGCTTCCATACCTTCTGGGTGAAGATCCTCGGTCTAATCAACTCGTTCAGAGTCTTTACAGATGTGTTCAAAAACTTGAAAATCAGTAATTTCTCATTTTTACAGTTTACACAAACAATACTTTCTTTTTTTCTTAAACTGATCAAGCTGTTTTGTACATATTCCATTCATAATAATTGAAATATTTCACAGCGTAATAATTAGCCAACCTAAATGCAATATTGGAGACAACTTATCTTTAAGAAAACATTCATAAGTACTAACTACGTAAACCCATTTCTTTGTAAACATCCTAAGGAAATCAGGTGGCCTAAATCTGCAGGACGAATTTCTCTTAAACAATTCTAAACAAACAAAAACAAGATTATTATCATATAATGAACTTGAGAAAACAATGTTTACATAAGCTGCTTTGTGATTAGATAGTTGAAATGTTTACATGAAAGAAAGAATACACTGTACAATATTTTTTAAAGCGTGGCGACGAGCACGTATAAAGGCGTACATTGGATCATAATGATTCTTGTGAATAAACAAAAAAAAAAAATGGAGTCAATTCGTGATGTTTATTCAATTGCGTGAAAGAAAAGGACATACACGTAACGAAAATGAGTTCATTTAGAAGTACATTCATCAAAACTTTCTGAAAGTGCAAACTGGGATGTACACTTGAGAAAAGACCGCAGAAATCCTACACTTCTCTATACAGAAGGAACAAACAATGAAGGAAAGGGATGGAAAAAGGGTCGTTGTAATAACATCTTGAAACGTTTTGATATTGGTAATTTTATTACGGTATCTGAATAATATCTCCAAATTTTTTGAACCATGAAAGGTATCTCTGAAGGATATGAAAATGAAAATGCCACTTACATAAATTAGATTACAATAAAGGTAACTGTAACGATCCGAGGAAGGTACAAATGAAATATCGTTGAAGTATTAAAGGGGAAATCCAGTCCAAGTATCATTTAGTCTGATAAGAAAGAGCAAAATATTTCGAGTTCAACGGTGTAGATTTGATCGAAATCGGATGAAAAATAAGGAGGTTATGACAGTTAGAAGTTTCGCTTTTTTTGGGGGGGGGGTGGGGGCAGTTCATCAACAATCAATATAAATATGCAAATGGAAAAGTGACCATGTCATGCTCTTACAACCTATCATATATTTTGTACATAACATTTTGAAATTTGTAGTTTTTCATTCAAACGCAATTATGCCCGAGGCTCAAATCCTCATACCTCTAACTGATCACTACTTTGAAGCTATTCAACCATGAGTAACGTCATGTTTCAGACTTCATTGACAGAAACATTGACTTTTTTTTTTGGTACACGTTCAATGGAAAATTGTGAGGGTAAAACATGGTTAGTTCACTCAATTGCATATTCATACCTACTGTACAAGAACTGTTTTGGAGAAATTATCAAAACTTGAAAATTTCATAACATTTCTTATTTGTCATCCGATTTCATTCAAATTCTTAACGTTGAACACGTATAATCTTATTATTTTGTTTATCAGACTAACTTATATTTGGACTAGATATCAATCAGGTTTCATCCTGTCTGCCTGTGTGCATGTGTGTTAATTCATTTTGAATGAAGAACGGTCGTGATTTGGCAAAAAGGTGTATGTCTGCCGTTTTACAGCGACTACAAAGCCGAGAAAATCGACTTTAAAGTTTTGGCAGTTTCCTTGACCGTAGAAGCCACCTAAACTGTGCAACGCTCAGGGATTCAATTCCATGATTTAGTATACACTTCAAATTTCATTTCCTGATAATTTTCTTGCATCTAACTTTAAAGAATACTTCAGAATTAGCACTTTTAGCATGTTTAGAGACATACACCTTTTTGCCAAATCACGTTTACAGGGACTGCGACCCACGCTATTTTGGCAAAAAGGTGTATCTTCACATACACCGTAAGAAATCATGCATTTAACTTGGCAAAAAGGTGTATGTATAGAGATACACCTTTTTGCCAAATCACGCTTACAGGGACTGCGACCCACGCTATTTTGGCAAAAAGGTGTATCTTCACATACACCGTAAGAAATCATGCATTTAACTTGGCAAAAAGGTGTATGCATAGAGTTACACCTTTTTGCCAAATCACGTTTACAGGGACTGCAACCCACGCTATTTTGGCAAAAAGGTGTATCTTCTCATGCACCGTGAGAAATCGTGCATTTAAGTTGGCAAAAAGGTGTATGTATAGAGATACACCTTTTTGCCAAATTAAACGATAACAAAATATACCAGAGATTTTGTAGGGAGAAGGGTGTATGTGAAACCATTTCTAATCAAATGTTAACTCTTGACAATCTTTACTTCATTATTACAAAAAGATTTAAAACATAACAATAAAGAAAAATATCAGGATGCACAACTTGTTCATCAAACATAGAAAAATGTGCGCAAATTACAACTCACCCTAGAGTCTAAATATTAACAAAACATGGTCTCATGGATATGCATGGTTAAGGATTACAGCTGAAGAATTTTTCTTCTTCCTTCTCCTCCCTTTTTTCCAAAAACTTCTACTTCCAATGAGATGATTCATCATATTTTTAGCTTTGTGCCCCTTTTTTTTCGACAAAATGTTCGTTTGTTTTCTCTACTGAATGCTTTAGCAAACAAAGAGGCAGTTGTTTGCACATCATGTATCTGTTCTTAAAAACGCAGTTATCATGCTGTTCCCAATTTTTGCAATAAATTCAATAAATGTGAAAATTCAGGTAGGATCTTTTAACTGTTTGCATCCACTGAGCACTTTGAGCAGTACATCCAAGTATCATTTCCAAAGACAGGGACACATCTTTCTCTAGACCTTTGTGTGTAACTGCCACTTTTATGTCTGTTAGGTAACAGCCCCATACGCATAGCGTAATGGGTAGCCGATCTTACAGTCACACAGCACACCATTACACTATGTACTAACTATACACAGCCCAGTCGCTGTACATGGTACATGTACGTCGCGACAGGGCTGTACGCGCGCGACCACCAACCACTAGGAGAGCGACGTAATCGTATTACGATAGCTTTGAATTTTGATACTTAACATCATTTTTGTCACCTCAAACTCAACGAGTATACTTTTCAATATTTACTCTACATCTGATGCTATCAGTATTCAAATGTACGCAATGAAACTTACCGAAATTGATCATCATATCCAGCATGTCCACACGGTACACAATCTTTCACGCCAGGCCTAACTATACACAGCCTGGCCTGGCGTGAAAGATTGTGTACGGTGTTGACATGCTGGATATGATGATCAATTCCGGTAAGTTTCATTGCGTACATTTGAATACTGATAGCATAAGATGTAGAGTAAATATTGAAAAGTATACTCGTTGAGTTTGAGGTGACAAAAATGATGTTAAGTATCAAAATTCAAAGCTATCGTAATACGATTACGTCGCTGTCCTAGTGGTTGGTGGTCGCGCGCATACAGCCCTGTCGCGACGTACCATGTACAGCGACTGGGCTGTGTATAGTTAACTATGTACAGGCTTCTACATGCAGTGCACAGCACGGACAGTGCAGGGATCACTGTCATTTTGAAGCGTAGAGAACTCTCATCCCACAGCCACACTTGCCGGAAAAGCTGTCATTTCAACAGAAATGCTAGATTTTACGAATCTGCGCATCTAATGGCATAGAAGTGGCCATAGAAGTCTAGGACAAACGTTAGATCTGAACTTCTAGATATTAGGTTCTATCTACTCACCGACTAGGAACAAGGAGAAACTTCTGCAGTGCAACGGGCTGCCAGTTTTAAGTCAGGAGCATGGCCCGCCACCGCACCGACCGGTGAAACGGTACACATACATGCCAGCAGCACGTATAAACAACAGAGTATATAATATACACAGAGTATAAAATATACACCTTTCTGCCTTATCATACTTCGCAACTATAATTCATGATTCATTCGGCAGATGGATGTATATAAAGATACACCTATCTGCCAAATCTTTAAGCGCTCCCCAGCGTGCGCGGTTAGAGGTGTATCTAGAGATACACCCTTTTGCCAAATTATGTAGTTCTCTATCCTGGTACGTCATTGTACGTCAAGGGTGTATGTAAAGATACACCCTTTTGCCTAATCAAAAGCAGGAAAATTGATAAAATAATACAGAGATAGCCCCAAGTATCTCGGAAACAAATGATCGATGACTTACGAAAGTTGGTCACATGAAAATTTCGGCATCGAAAACCCCCCAAATGGTAAAAACCAAAAACATGATATTTTTCAGACATACACCTTTTTGCCAAATCACGACCGAGAACCTAACACCGTCCCTCTACCATAGTGGTCCTATCTATACACCGGAGAGAGTTTCACCGTATCTACCGAGATGAATGCACGCATCAAATCACAGAGTGCCCATATTACACGCTAACATTTCTGAGTGATAGTACAAGTACTAGACGCCATATATTCGCAGTAACGTAACAATAACGTGACCCAGCAATAATAACATGCTTTTCTGGCATTCGACATGGCACACTCCTGAATTCCAGAGAACAAAATAAACATTACATCCCACGGGAATGAGATGTCATTTCCCGAGACACAAGCAACCGCTTCAGCAGTATGAAATCGATCTTGAAGTGCATTTTCTCGCGCTAAAAATGTGTCTGTAAATTTATCATAACTAAAACACACAACCCAAATAAAGCTGCAAACAGCAATTCAACTGATTTGCGTTATTGCCACATGTAAATATAAAGGTACATGTATTATATGATATACAATGAACATGTATAATTATAGTGGTAACATTATGCCGATGAACAGGACGTTTGTTTATGTCATGTTTGGAACGATTTATGGGTGACACAATGATGACAAAATAATGATGTCGCAGGTTGCCGGATATATCAGCTTTATTGGTGTGCAAAATCCGCTGGAATTATGCATAGGAATAAACAGACGGAAGGGTGTGGGATAGGATGGAATATGAAGTGAGATAACAAGCTATGGAATAAATGAAATGAAAATTGGAATGGACGCGATTGAGCCTAACAATTCTGAAACATATATTTCACGATTACAAAATATTGATTAATGGAAGATGCATCTCAAGAAGACACAATATAGCACCTTTTGACGATTATATAATAATGAAATGATGGAGGATATACCGTAAAGTAAACAACATATAACACAGTGTAACCAACCAGCGGAAATAAACTTCATGTTTGTTTGTGTAATTGACTTAGTACAGTGTACTTGATTCGCAGATGGGCATGATGGCTGGGTGTTATTTTTTATTTATTTATTTATTTTTTTTTTTTTGTGGTGAGGCTGTTAGTTCGTATAGTTTTAGCTTTCGGCCCGAATCCCTCAACAGGGTCTGACGCTAGAAATACAATGTCTTGTGACAGTGATATTTTCAGTAATGTCTATGCAACAAGTATGCCATTCATAGTGTATATAATAATAAAAAAATAAAGAACACAAGCATTCGGATAGTGTAATGTAGAAAGTCATACTTGCATGTTGTGATGACCTGCGTTGGGTTAGGCTATTGGCCATCCGTCGTGGCGTGTGGTTAAACTGATCAGTGTCTGCTTTGTGCTGTGTTATGTCGGAGGGAGAGAGAGAGAGAGAGAGAGTGTGTGTGTGTGTTTGTGTGTGTTATATACAGCATATATATATATATATATACATATATATATATATACACTTGGTGATTCTATCCTATGAAGAGTGCTCGATATCCTCAAAGGAAGAGCTCTAGACAGAAGTATTGGAACAAGTTCACTCGGTTGAACCTACTGTCAACCGAGTGAACTTGTTCCAATACTTCTGTCTGTTATATACATATATACATATATATATATATATATATGTACTTGCCTAAATGGACCTATACATATATCAATATAGGGACCTATAACAAGATCAGCTTTTTAGTAGGTCCGTCACATTTCATGTTTGTAAAATTGTCTTCTCTTATATTCTTTGTAATTACGACGCTATGTCTCGTCTTATGTTCAGTCGATTGTATCATGTTATTTGAGTTTGAGATGTGGAACAATAAAATTAAATCAATCAAAGGTCAGCAAATAAAAAAAAAATACATGTACCCGCTGAATCTAAACTTACGTCTATATGAGGATTGTATTATATATTTGACATTACCACTGAACAATGCAAAAGACACATTCGAAATAATAACACACATAGGGAAACATAAAATGTGGATATGCACATCATGTGATTTAACACATTTGTTTATTTTGTATTTCCACTAAGCTAATAATCATTATCAATCACTAATCATTCATGACATTAAAGTGAAAGAAATGATAACGTATTGAAATGTCAAAAGCACAATTAAGATATACATGTACGTGTAAAGGAAAAATTACTTACACATGTTCTGTAAAGAATGCAAACGGAAATGGATACACACATGCACACGCGGTTTTATTTGCCACTTAAACTTACATCAAAGAAGTAAAACCAGGAGAGCAAGAACTTAATTTGATAAATACGGTGACCGCATACTGTAGCATTAACAACAATTATGAAGAGTTACAACTTACAAGATTCCTTTTTTTTTCCAAATAGATGGATAGTATTACACACTGCATGATATTTCCAGATAAAGTATATGACTATGTACATGTATTATATGCGCTGTAATCAATCATACCGAGAATATAGAGATTGCTGATTCAAATTAAAGATCTTTGATCAGCATTCAGTAATGTACTCTGACAATTGTGAGTCTTACTTTCAAATAACACTTGAGCATAGCTGTTTTAACTAGTGAGTTTTCAGTGATTATATGAATAGCTATGCACAATACCATAAACACAGTAAATAGACTGGTAGACTGATTATGTATACAGAAGTCAAAGACAAAACAAGAACACACTGGCTGCATTCTTGGTTTACAAAATGTAGAAAAAATCATTAAACAATATTAAAAAAAACTGAATCGGTTAAATCAAAACCAGTTGACCACAACATAACTATGTGCAAAAGATGTATTACTACATGCTACTACGGTATACTCTATTGGATAATGGGATTATACAGTTTCAATTTTCCCCAACATACGATCAAAGTGAAATGCACTCAATAATGTAATCTACACAAATAATATGCGCGATATATCAGGAAACTATTCTCCTGTTACAATGTACAATGGTTACAGTATGACGACAAAAAAGACCATGTGATACTCAGTACAGTAACCTATATTCGCATAGGAGGGAAATTCGTAAAATGCTATTCCAGTTTGTTAACGTATGTTGATAAACAGTCATGACTACGTTTGATTGAAATTCCTTACACGGGATCAAGTCCGTCTTTGCAGGGCGTCCTGTGTGTTTCTATCCATGGCATAATAAGGCACTTCATAGTCACGTCTTTGTCAAGCTATAAAAACACGTTCCTGCCCCTCCATCAGATATCGAATTAGCATTGATTGCATCACAATGGCTACTATAGAAAAATGGGTGAACAAACTACAGTGTACTGCACATTAGTTGAATGTCAGCATCGTTCCCTCGTGGTGTCATCCTATATCGTAGAGGGAATTAGCTGAAGCACTCTTGTTTAGATAATGAGCTTGGAGATTGCGTATATGTACTGGGAAAATGCATTGAATTGCACTATCTATAACTCTTAATTCAGTCATTCCTGTTCCCCACTTAACTGAGTATTCTACATGACTATAATGGCACACAAAATATCGATTATTATACATTCAATAATAAAAATAGATTGTATACGAATGATCATACAATGACTATTTTAGATGATGAAAATATCAACACAAAGCTATATAACACATAAAATAGAAAGCTATAATGCACCATAATACAAACTTGTAAAAAATATTCAATCAATTACAACAACATACAAAAAGTATGTTTCATAATTGTTTTCGGCTGAGATATCAATGACGTTTGATATCATATATCAACATTGTTTTTATTTACAATTTGGAATCATGCAAAAATACACTACAATAAGCCTCACGTGATGGTACAAGTTAGGCTATGTGTTTACATTGGTTACATTGCTTAAAATCTGATTAAATAATGTTTCACCCTTGTGAGGATTTTCACAAACCATTTTGACTCACAACAAGCAATCCACCAAATCAAAATTCGTTTACATTCTTCATTCTTTAATATACCTCGTTAACGACACACGGAGAGATATTTTCAGCATGATGTACAACAGCGCTAAAACATCAAAATTAGTCACATCATACATCAAATTTAAGTCACATCATATTTACATAATGCAATTACAACATAGTCCTCACCTAAACAAGAAGGAAACAACAGCATTAATCATTATTTCACAAGCACACTTCTGTTTAAATTTCTAGTAAGAAAGTAATCAAGTGCAACGTTTCCATTCCTTCCTACAAATATAATTCTCTTCTCTAAAAAAGTTCATGTTAACGATTTCAAAGCACAATGCATCATCTCTGATATTCTATCACACCCTGAAATATGAAATCTACACATACACCATGCAAATAAAACTATTTTATTGAATATGAACAAGAGAGCATTGCTAGGTATGGTTTTTTACCAAATGAAGTCCGCATCAATCAGTCCTAATTCACAGACAATTCACATTTGCATTACGTCATTCCTTTGTCCTCCCATTCGGCGGACTTCTATATTCAAACTCATATCGCTAAATGACCACAAATAGAAATGTGCTGACCGCCTAACGATGCATTATGTATCACAAGCTAGTAAATTATACAAAGAACAACATATTCATTCCATGTTACAATGGTGTTACGATTAGCTGCACTTTAGAGTTGCTCTGTTGTCATATTCTTCATATTCATCACGTTATACATTTTCTCTCACCACATTCCCCTTGCTGTCTGAAGAGAGAGGAAGTGATACAAATTAGATAACAAATTACGTTCAAAACCTTAACAGAAAATTGTTCTATTTACACATTTTGATATAAAAATTACAAAATGTTTCCACTATACATGTATATGAGTATACCGAATAGACAATAAGAAGGTAATTACAACTTGCGAAAAGACCGCATTCCACCTTTCACTTCAATTTCAACTGATACATCGTCGGTGTTACCACGAACCGACGCTATTTCGTTTTTGAGCGATAATGCAATTCTGAGAAAATCGCGTTTAAAGATCTCACAAGTTTTAGACAACGTTTTCAATGACTTTTCCTGTCTTGTGTGTGAAAATTTTGACAGGGTGATGAGAGTGGAAGTTGTTCTTCCTATCCATAGTGTAATTTTAGTGTGAATTCAAAAGAATTACGATATTTCTGTCTTCAAACTCACTGCGTCGGTTCGTAAATCCATCGTTTCTTGCGCGCACCATAGGTTATGTACTTAAGCGCGGGTCTCACGAACCGACGTAAATTGTATTACGCCGGTTCGTGAGACCCGCGCTGTAGGGCCTGCACAATAGGTAACGTGCAATACGCGTGTATTTACGAACCGTCGCTATTTCATTTTCGTATGTGTTTACATACAAATACTATTAGGGCTATTACTGCTTATCAACAATAACCTTATTAATTGAAATTAATTGTCATGTAATGATTATTGTGATGATTATAATACATTAGGTGATAATTAAGATGATAATATAAGCCAGTTTCTCTTAGTTGTTCTAAAAAGCGTGTTGTCCTTGTTTTCATCTTCATTTAGCATTGTTATTAGAGCTGTCGTTGATCGCTCCAAAGATTTCTTTGCCCTCCCCCCTCCTTTTTTGTGTGGATATATTATTCAACACTTTTGCATGTGGACATTTATTATTTGGTAATTAATATGTACTCGGTATACTGTGTTTCATATTTTTTTACTTTTTACTGTTTTATTTTTTACTTTTTTAACTTACTTTCTTTATTTTTCACATAATTTTTAATTCAAATTCAGTTCACTTCTTTCATAATAATTATGAATGTTTGTTCTAAGATGAAGGATACCGCTAAATATAAGGAAAAAGATGTGCCAGTCAGTAATGATTACTTGCATTTACTCATCTTTCATACTCATGCACTCTGTTATTTCTTTCTTCTCTGAAATAATCTATTAATTTCTTTATTTCTTATTATTCCACATCATTTGTGACTTTTACTTTGTCACAATTTTTATCGGTGTCATTATTGTCATTTGGCTTGCATGCGAATTCACTCATAATTCCTCATTTTCCATCTTTCTCTTTCCTGCTCAACAGATTCTTTGATAGCTGCACTTGATCATATAAAAACATAAAACTCATCCTGCATGCACTCTTCGAAACTGATAAACTCCTAAAAATACATAAATATCAAAATTATCAGAATTTCAAGCTTCATTTTAAATATATAACAATGGTCATGTTTTATTATGCCTTTTGCAGCAATATATTGAAGAGGTACATTATGTAATCGAAGAAACATAGGTTCTCAATAAAGTATCAAATTTCAATTATTCAGAGATGAGTAATGACAATGGGAAGGATAACAATTGTGGAAGAGCTCCATAAATCAATAAATATCTAATGGCAAATGGAGATGGAATCAATATTAAAGAATATGCGTAATTCAAGTTCATTATTACATCAGTTCTTGTGCGTTCACAAAAAGAGAAACACAGTTCGAACATGCCCACCAAATCTTACAATTTACATTTACATCTATAGAGTGCGGACGGAACATATACAAAAGAAAGAATAACATTCTCAAATTAATATATCAAGCATAATTATGTATATGAACATAAAAAGATGTTGCTGCATATGCATGAAGCTTGTGAGTGCAGCAACACACATTATGCTCAGACGGAAACTTGATGTATATCATACAAAAGAGAGGAGGTACTGCATGTACATGTAGTTACACTATTCACAGGACAGTAGAGAAAAAGCAAGAGAGAGAGAAGGAAATGGGTGTCTAAAATAGGTCGATGTAAGGAGTGCCAAGCCAATTAAGTCTCTAATAGTTATACATATATGAAAAGAAAACAAATTAATCACAACATAAATGATCGTGCTCATATTAACCAATAATTAGCATCTAAAAAAAATGTGTGTAGAAAGCCCATAATATCAGCCTTTCGCCCCGTAGGCTTGTTACATATGAGAAAAGAGAAATTTTGGCCGACCCCCCCCCCCCCTCCGAATCCTTAATCCACCAGTACTATAAACACATGTGCTAGCAAATTCACAAGAGGGGTGGGGAAATTCGGCCAAAATTGTGTGTGGTTAAGATAATTAAAAAGAAAGGTCATCGGCAAAACTACGGGGTGGATGCAGACGAATTTTCATGTGATGACTAAAAAAAATGCAGCCAAAGGGGGGGGGGGGGAAAGGACGGTGGAGAGGGGCCAAGGCTAATTTGACTCCCCTCCCCCCCCCCCCCAAAAAAAAAAAAAAAAAAAAAACACGGCACTGTTTTACAGCACCTTTAAAGGACTCTTAATTTTCTTTTGTAAAAAACAAACGTCTCGAAGTAAAGAATTCCATATTGTAGGCGAAATGTAGACCGATACAGAGTACGAAGTGTACATCCCAAGCTATTAAAGAAAAAAAAAACAGATTATGAATATTATTTAAAGTAAGAATTTCAGTGCGTTTAATCATCTTTAGTCGAGTTGCAAATGACATGTGCATATTTAATAAGAGCAGTTAACTTCGAAGCGCCCCCAAGCCCTTCTATATTTAATCATTCATGTCTAAAGGTAGTGCTAGGGCATCCCGGTGGTCTAGTGGTTATGGCGCTGGTCTAGTAATCCGGAGGTCGTGGGTTCGAATCCCGCTTGGGCTGCCTGTGATTTTTTTTTTTTTTTTTCACAGCAGCCCACAAACTGCACACTGCAGTTGCATGTGTTACTACGGATGGAGACAAATGAATAATCTATTATTTTAATATACAATGTTTGACATCCTTTTTGTAATCACTTCCTTTAATTGTACATTTAGAGACATAATGAATTATTATTAAAAGAAATCATATTTCTGTATTTTGTTGTGAGTTTGCATGGGAGCATACACGTATCATAATTTACAATTTTAGTTAAATAAAGAACATCTCATAACAGAACTGTCTAGTGATGGTTGAATGATTATGTCAATTTGTTATAAGTCCTATCAGTTATATGGAGTGCATTTCCCATGTTTATAAGAATCATACGTAACACATTCAAAGTGGGTTGAAGACAACAAAATAATAAATAAAAGAATAAAGGAGAATAGAATGAATTACAGTTTGAGGTGAGTTTGGCATGTCATTAACTGGATTAATATTATCATCTAGCAGAGATGCATATTTGATTATTTGTTGCATTAATTTCATAAAAATACATACATGTATAACATGTCTCAATCAACATCAGAATGTTTGCAAAATGTAGATGAACATGTATCATGAACATGGTTGAAGATGAAGCTGGAACTTTTGTTAATGGGTCTAAGCTACCATTTGTGACTCTCATAAATCTGTTTTCTGTGAAAATTCGTACAGCGAGCGAAAAGTTTCTGATATACACATTTTGACAGTGTGACACATTTGGTTATGCTCCCGACAATTTAGATTGACTCTCGCAATTATCACCGTTTATGAAAAATAAATCAGTGAAGGGCATGTTAATCCTCAGTCGATAACTATTACAACTATGCAATGATTATTCAACCATCTAACTTCATCTGATTACAGCATCATCTGAATATTGCCAATGTGCACTTAGAAATTTATCAAGATGTATCACAAGGTTATGATTACCACACAAAACCTTCAAGATTTATTATCATGAAATACATACCAATGAACACTTAAAGAAAATCTAACATTCCATATCCACATGAAGCTTGCCTTGATATAAATGTCTCTCAGTAGTGTTATTAAAGTGTAGCAAAATTGTAATTACGACATCACAGAATGGAATGCATGTTTTCACCTTCAATCTTAGAATCTTCTTTCATGTTTCCACTTTACAATCACATTTTAATGTAGATATACCGTCCTTATGTTGTCGCCCTTCATCCCAAGTTCTCCCTTCTATCCTATCTGTAGATTGTCTTCTTTCCTAAGCCATTGTATTCACATTCCTTGATGATAAGCACGATGCTGTACTTTTTTTCTTCTCTGAAACAGTCCAGCTCTTCGCTACTGCATGGCATCAGTCATGTGAAAGAAAAAGACAGAAATTAAGAACTTTCGATTAAAATCAAACATCATGATACAAGATACAACTTTCATTTTGAGAAAAAGAAATCAACCAACTAAGCTGTAGTTGAAATCATTTTGCTCTATTTATATTAAACATAAAACAAAATGGTATACAGGATCAAAGAATGTCAAAAAATACTGCTGTTCGTCTTTGATGCATATTCAAATTGTCTCGCCTTTTACATATTTTAATGATGCAAGATCTTATGTCTAGCACTTAGTAAGTCTCATGTAGAAATTAAATTATCATTCACATGAATAAATCTACATGTCCTTGTAAATAAGGCATTGCTTTGAAAAAGCTGAATATTACTAACTGCATTTGGGAAACAGTCTACGACAATCAAACTTCTTTATTATCAGAGACTTTAACATCTTGATTAGACCTAGACTCTAATTACCATTGTATTCACATCCGTTGATGATGTACACGACCCTGTACTTTTTCTTTTCTTTTCTGAGACAGTCCAGTTCTTCGCTTCTACATGGCACCAGTCATCTGAAAGAAAAGAAAGAAATTAAGAACTTTTGATTAAAATCAAACATCATGGTACAAGATACAACTTTAATTTTGAGAAGAAAAAAAAAATCAGCCAACAAAACTGAAGTTGAAATTATTTTGCTCTATTTATATTAAACATAAAACAAAATGGTAGGCCTATGCAGGATCAAAGAATGTCAAAATATACTGCTGTTCGTCTTTGATCCATATTCAAATTGTCTCGTCATTTACACATTTTAATGATGCAAGATCTTATGTCTAGCACTTAGTGAGTCTCATGTAGAAATTGAATTATCATTCACATGAATATAAATCTACATGTACTTGTAAACAAGGCATTGCATTGAAGTAGCTGAATATTACTACCTGCATTTGGGAAACAGTCTACGACAATCAAACCTGTTTCTTATCAGAGACTGTATCATCTTAATTAGACCTAGACTCTACATTATCATTCAGCTTTTAAAGGTATTAACCATTCACCTATAAAACAGTGGCATTGTCATGTGCATCATATTTCTTTGATACTGCACATATTTTCATGAAGTCTGTGCAAGAATGCAAATGAAACACGTCTGCTGTTTGGTATTTATCACACACACACAAAAAAAACACTAACCCGGAAGTCCTTGGCCTTAGGAATAACACGTGGCGAGTTAGCAGGAATTAACATTAAAATAGAATAAGAATAGATCTACTAAATAGGCCTTTGCCTCATGAATGTCTGGTCTAATTATAGACTAAGTGAAGTCTAGACCTTTCACTTTTAGGTTACACAGATTTCTTATTACTTAGATCTAGACTACATCTAAATCTAGACATCTAATACTATTAGATCTTGGCAACTTTTGTCTTTGTGACACGAAATTAACACGTCACGGATGATATTTCGGCGATGTCCAACAGGATGACAGTACCACTATTACTAAATCAGTAAGTTGACATAGATAACTAACATCAACTTGTTAAAGTACGTTAGAGATGGCACCATATACAATAACCGGTGACACTGACACTGACAGATCTAGCGACTATGTTTAGACTAACGTTAAAGAGTGAGACTCGCCATCTCAGTAAGTCGGCCAAAGACAAAGTCAATACAGGGCTAAGTCAGTGTTACTGTTATGTTAGGCCTAACAAACGTTAACGGTTACTCGGTAAGGTTAGGTTTACCAGGACTCAAGAGTCCTGGTTAAATCAGTCGAGGGACATTTCTTAGGAAGTCCTTCGATTCCAAGAATAAAAAGAGTGAAAGAACAAAGGGAAAAAAGGAAAGTGTGGAAATCGACAGCGCCACTGTATCACTATCAATCAAGCGTAAATATATAAACGCCATTTGGTTGGGCCACATTCACAAGTTTTAGGGGAAAAAAGCCCCACCGCTGTGCTTAGGTACTCCACTCAAACTAACGTTAGGCATACACTACACACAGTACGGTACTAGGGCTGAATTCACAAGTATACTTTAACACTGCACTGTACAGGAAAGCCACCTAACCTGTAGAGTACTCGTAGTGTTTAGGTAGTATCACTAGACCACATACTGTCATAGATGACATCTACACCAACGCTGCACACTGGCACTGGTCCGACGGTCCCTGACCAGGAAAAATCACTGTTGGACACTGACCAGTAACTTTTTCAGGAATGGACCAGTAAAGATTGGGGGAAAAATGGGTGGACTCTACCTACTATTACCACTAGTCTAGATGTAGATCTAGAGCTAGACTACCGGTATGGCTCTGAACTGTGTTAATTTGACTTGGTCTTAGACTTCAGCTGATCTTAGGTTTAGTAACTGGTATTACAAGTCTTAACTTAGACTTAATAGTTAGACTTGAAAGTAAAAGTCTAACATGTCTAACTTTATTCTTTACTCTTCCTTTGAGTTTTACTGTTAGACTTTTTATTTTTTTTTTCTAGTTTAGTACGCCTACTTTGTCAATCTCATGATTTCATTTTCAACTCAAAAGTCAAGGCTTTTAGTGTCTTCGAGACTTTGAAATCTTGCAATCTGCATGTCTTGCACACAGACGTTACGACTACAGTACTCAGTAGTCTCAGAAGTAACGACATAAGTTGAAAAGAAACAATAAATAATATGATTTGGGATCTAATTTGAAATTGGATGGCGTTTACAGACTACGCTTCATAAGCATCACGCGATTGAATACATGGGACTACACACTACCGCAATTAATGGTTATGGTAGTCCAACTGAAACTGTTATTTTGAGCATGATTTTAATAGGATTATAGCTTACCATTCACTTCACTCGGGGACAGTGGGCTGGCTTAGGCCGTCATTCATCTTTCAGAAGGTTTGGTTCTCACTCTGAGATCTGGATTAGGGCCAAAACCTAATTCTAGGCCAGTAAGTTGAACAGAGCTCAAAGTAATGCAACTGCGACGGTTCGTAAAACCCGCATTGCTCTTCACCGTAGCAATTCGGGTTTCACGAACCGGCGTATCTTTCGTGCGTCGGTTCGTGAAACTCCTTTTTCTCAATTTCTCGATATTTCGAGTACCGTCGTTTTTTTCTTTCTTTGATAAAATTAAGAATAATTGCTTTTGTGATCTAAAATTTTGGGATTTGGTAGAGTTTTGAAAGCACTTTCATTTGGTACCAATATCTCGATTTTGAAAATTTTGACCAAAATCGAAATAGCGTCAGTTCGTGAAAATGCCGACGACATAGTCATTGCAGATTGATATCAGTTACTGAAATCTATTGTTTTCACTTTTGAATCATACACAATACATTATATCAACATCATGAAAGTGGAAAACATATTCAAATAACCCTAGGCATAATCATGCTTACATTGTGTAGAAGAATGTGGAATTCTATGGGCTATAATTTCTCAGTGTTTGCTTATCAGCTTAGTGAGTCAGAACTTTAACCAAACTCTGTAGATCACAATTTACAAGTGTCAGCCACATCACCAGTTTGACTTTATAAAATACACTGTCTAGTGCAAAAACCTACATTTACTTGCACCAAAGGGGGAGATATTCTAAACATATTCAATGGTGTCTTTAACTTGACACATGTTCAGTTGTAACTTTATAACATTATTGCATAACAAAGAAAAATAGCAAAACATATTATACATGTACAAGTGACTCAAATAGACCATAATGAAATGATCTCCAATTCCATGCATAATGCATTAGACACTTTGGATTGACAGAGCAGCAGAGATGTGAGAGAGTCATTATTAACACAAACAGTGAGATGACGTACAGTGTACCTCCAATAATCAAATGCAGCCACTTTCAATATCCATCCATTCATCCAAATAACACACAGTACAGTAATAAGTGCATTGAAATAAACATTTCTGTAGAAGTAGAGATATAGGTATAATGAATGATTGTTTATATATTGCGGCCATTTACACCTATACTTAAGTATAAGTCTGAGTTTTACTTTCAAATAACACTTGAGCATAGCTGTTTTAACTAGTGAGTTTTCAGTGATTGTATGAATAGCTATGCACAATACCATAAACACAGTAAATAGACTGATAGACTGATTATGTATACAGAAGTCATAGACAAAACAAGAACACATTGGCTACATTGTTGGTTTACAAAATATAGAGAAAGTCATAAAACAATAATATCACGGGAAAAAAAATGATTCGGTTAATAATCAAAACCAGTTGACCACAACATATATGATCAAAAGATTTATTACTACGAGCTACTACGCTACATTCTCTTGAATAATGGGAGCATGCATTTTCATCGTTTTCACAACATACGATCAAAGTGACTACATGTATAAATGTACTAAATTTGTAATACCCAAATATGCGCGATACATATATAAGGACATAAAATCTCCTGTTACAATGAAAAATGGTTACAGTATGTCGATAAAAAGTGATAAATTCAGTCATATTCGCATACAAGGGAAATTCCTAAAATGCTAACCAGTTTGTTGAAGTATACTGATAAACAGTCATAATGAACGTGTTCGAGTTAAATTCTTTATACGAGATCAAGTCCGTCTTTGCAGGGCGTCCTGTGTGTTTCTATCCATGGCATAATAAGGCATGCACTTCATAGTCATGCGTTTGTCAAACTATTAAAACACCCTCCTGCCCCTCCATCAGATATCGAGCCTGAATTGGTTGTATCACCATGGCTACTATAAAATAGTGGTTGAACAAACTAATACACATTGGTTTAATATCCGCATCGTTCACTCATGGTGTCATCCCACACGTATATCGTAGAGGTGCTCCGAAGGCAATTAGCTGGAGCAATCTTGTTTAATGAGCTTAGCGATTGCGTACTACATGTACTGGGAAAATGTATTATTGACTTGCATTATTTACTCTTGATTTAGTCATTCTACTGTTCCCTATTAAAATGATTATTACACATGACTATGACTAAAAAAAAAAACTCCGATTATTTTGCGTTCAATGATAGAAATTTTATATACGAATGAGCATACAATGGCTATTTTAGATGCTATCAACACAAAGCGATGAACATGCAAAATAGAAATCTATAGTGTACTACTTTACAAACGCGTAGAATATTATTCAATCAATTACAGCAATATATATACAAAAAGGATGTTTCATTCTGTTTTCGGCTGAGATATTATCATTGACATTTGATATCACTTATCAACATTGTTTTTGTTTACAATTTGGAATCATGTAAAATACACTACAATGAATCTCACGTGATGGAACAAGGTAGGCTAAGTTTACATGGGATACATTGCTTAAATTCATTCGATAATTGCTTACCCTTGTGAAGATTTTCACAAAACTCATAACAAGTAATTTACAACATCAAAATTCATTTACATTTTTTTGATATACCTCTTTAAACTAGCAGACACACGGAGAGATATTTTCAACATGATGTCCGATTGTTCTATAACATCCAACTACACGTAACTTCACATTTACATAATATACAACACAGTCCTCGCCTGTACAAGAAGGAAATGACGGCATTAATCATTATTTCCATAACACATTCTGCTTAAATTTCTAGGAAGACTGTAATAAAGTGCAACGTTTCCATTCTATCCTTCAAATACAATTATCTTCTCTTGCTAAAAGCTCATGGTGACGATTTAACGAGTATAATGCATCACCTCTGATATTCTATCACAGCCAGAAATATGAAATCTACGAAAAAATATGAAAAAAATGTGTTATTAAAAGTAAGCAAGAGAACATTACGAGCTCTGGGTTTTACCAAATGAATTCAGGATCAGTCTGTCCTAGAAGTCACAAACACTTCACATTTGCATTACGTCTTTCCTATGTCCTCCTATTCGGCGGACTTCTAAATTCAAACTCATATCGCTAAATGATCACAAATAAAAATGTGTATACCGCCAAATGATACATGTATGTATCACAACCTGGTATTATACAAAGCAGAATAACTTAATTCCATGTTACAATGGTGTTACGATTACCTCCACTTCAGAGTTGGTATTATTGCCGCATACTGCAATTTCTTGTATTTTCTATTACCACATTTCCCTCTTGCTGTCGTTGAGAGAGAAAGTTATACAAATTATATTACAAATTACATTCACTCAAGCGACATTAATCAAAATATTTTACAATAGATTAATATGCTACTTACACATTTTGATATGAACTTACAAACTACTTCCACTATATATGAGAACAACGCATAGACAATGAGAAGACAATAACAACTTCCGAAAACAGCATGTTTCACTTCTCAGCTCAATTTTTACTGATACATATTCATTGCAGATTAATATCAGTTATTGATATTTTTAGTTTTAAATCATACAAAATACATTATATCAACATCATGAAAATGGAAAACCTATTCAAATTACCCTAGGCATATCATGCTTGCATTGTGTAGAAGAATGTGAAATTCTATGGGCTATAATTTCTCAGTGTTTGCTTATCAGCTTCGCCAGTCAGAACTTTCAACAAAATCTTTAGATCACAATTTACAAGTGTCATCCACATCACCAGTTTGACTTTATAAAATACACTGTCTAGTGCAAAAACCTACATTTACTTGCACCAAAGGGGGAGATATTCTAAACATATTCAATGTTGTCTTTAACTTGACACATGTACAGTTGTAACTATATAACAGTATTTGCATAACAAAGAGAAATAGCAAAACATATTATACATGTACAAGTGACTCAAATAGACCATAATGAAAATTTAATGATCTCCAATTCCATGCATAATGCATTAAACACTCTGGATTGACAAAGCAGCAGAGATGTGAGAGAGTCATTATTAACACAGACAGTGAGATGACGTACAGTGTACCTCCAATAATCAAATGCAGCCACTTTCAATATCCATCCATTCATCCAAATAACACACAGTACAGTAATAAGTGCATTGAAATAAACATTTCTGCAGAAGTAGAGATATAGGTATTATGAATGGTTTTATGAATGGTTTTATGAATGGTATTATGAATGGTTGTTGTCGGTACTGTCTCGCGTCTTACAGTGTATACGTGTGGGTAATCGAATGTGTGTACGAACGTGTTGTCCTTGTCATATTTTCCCGGTACACGTGGTTCAGTGAGCAGTGTCCGGGCACTAGCATTGGTATTCTATATTTTTTTCCCAACCGGTGTATCTCAAAATAATTACATGTATATTTTTATAGAATAGTATATAATTTACTCATTATTTGTCTAGCGATCCACGTCCGACAAGCTATGCTTTTTAGTGGATCACTATTTTCCATAATCGAATTCATTTTCCGCTCTCCCACGAAGTATTTATACAGCGTTTTCCTAAATATTGTACATGTTATATGTTGTTCTATAACTTGTCTCGTATATATATTACATGAATCTTTTGCAAACGTTTGAACAATATTTCATCACATGTATACTTTGTACTATGTTTTTTTTTTTTTTTGGATTTTCGTTGATTGGAAATAAACTATGATTGATTGATTGATTGATTGATATATATTGCGGCCATAATGCTTTTAGAAATTTACACCTATACTTGTGTAAACTTTAAGTACCAGCATGAACGCGTACGTGTATGATTTGATTATATCCACTCATAGTTGTTTACTTTTTATTTAAAGAAGTACACAATCTTCAGACAAAAAAAAATACACATTACCATTCTCCACAGAACAAAGCTAAGCTACAGAGTAAACTGAATGGTCGGAGTCTGAATGGTTGGAGTTTGCATTATATGCCAATAACAATATGTCACATGACAACACCTTTAAATGTCAAAAAAAAAACAAACAAACTAGCATATTCACAGAGTGAAAACTTATCAGATTACAATATAGTTTACAACCTGGCATGTAATATGTGCATTGCAAGTTCGTGTAGGATATACGAGAGCATAAAACAAAGTGTTCCATTTCAAACCTCCATCTACAGCTCTGCATTCAGACATTAACATGATCAACGTTAAAGTCTTATGACAATGAAACATGCAGTATTCAGCAATATCAACTCACCTAAACTGGGATACTGCTTTCAGAATGTTTCGTCCAAGCAGCATAATGTCTAATAGATTAAGATAGATAGAAGAATCGTAGGTGATAACGTCCTTTCAAACAGTAAACGTTGTGATTGCAGTTGATCACACTGAACACATGTATTTTTGATTTTTTTTTATAGTCTCCAACAGATTTGGAATATTAAAATCATCAAGTGCTTACGATATAGGAAAGAGTTAATGATACTGTCAAACCATTGCACAGTGCAGCTAAAAGTGATATATATATATAGATGTGTGGATTTACAATGATAAATTGGGCTTTTATTTTTCATTTCTTCATTTCAAAAGCTGTACAAACCACCATAATGTGTGACTAAACAGAAAAGAAAATAATGAATAGAACCTAAAAAAACCCTGTACAGTTGAATGTAACTGGAAATTGTGGGATTATCAAATTCTCAGTTGTCTCAAGAATGTCTGAAATCATTTTCCCCTGAAAACATATGACACTATTAAAATACTCGGCCAGCGCCACGTTTTTCTTTCTTTCTTTCTTTCTTTTTTTGGCAAGTGTTTGCGTGTGTTTGTGTATGTGTGTGTGTGGGGGGGGGGAGCAGTTTATCATTTGTGATGTCATTTCCGGGTTTC
Organism: Diadema setosum; assembly: GCF_964275005.1. Lineage (NCBI taxonomy): Eukaryota > Metazoa > Echinodermata > Echinoidea > Diadematoida > Diadematidae > Diadema > Diadema setosum. Next base: position 4,627,770 of record NC_092699.1, read on the forward strand.
ATCAGCTAAAGAAGAAAAAAAAGGCACACGCACACACACACACACACACACACACACACACAAAAAAAACCTGTAGCACAACGTTCTGCTCCCACTTCCGGGTTTCTTTATGTACCCGGTCCCCAGTTCCGCCGGCGCAGACACATTCCAAGTAACCATTATATTCATTCTCATGCTCAACACACATTATGGAACAGGGACCATACTTTAACCTAGGAGAATGAAACAATAACAAGAGTTCTGACAATTTACATAGGTCAGAGGTCTAATCTGCTTCTGTGTTCAAAGAGAGCACAGCGGTGGCAATATCCTGGAACCAAGTCAAACACCACTGCAGGAAAGCCGAACACAGAGTCTTGATTTGTCTTGGTTTGAATAATTCAACATCAAACCATCACATCCAACATATAACTTGTTTTGAGCACATTTTTCTTTTCTTTGCTTTTTTATTGCCGACATGAGACACATCGTCAACAAATGATTGACTGTAAACATATAAAACCACAATTGATAACAATCACACTGGGCATTGAAAATTTCCATAAAACAACTGATTATACACGCAATAATAGCACATACATTACAAAGAATATCTTTACATCTTAGGATACAATAATACTCAAAAGCAATAAAGAAATAAAAGATTCTGGCCAACACCGGATGCAGGATTGTCACAAGCTGATGTATTACCAATGTTCACTTAATAGATCAGCTGTAGAACGTCTGTCCGGTACAGCAATGTCCGTGGCAAGATTCTGTCTACGTCGTTGATTTTCACCACCACCACTGTAACTCTGAAAGTTTGTATTCAAGCAAAATGAAAATGATTAGAGGTGTTTCAACATATAACAGTATGCACATCTATAAAAACAACAACAAACAAACAAACTTGAAAGTCTGCATACAATTTGTAGCCAGTGGCGGATCCAAAGGGGCGCACCTGGCACAATCCACCTCTGTGTTTGAGTAAAAAAAAAAATGAAATGAAACCCGGAAGCAGCATCAGATAAAACTGTTTGCGCCCCCAACCCCCACCCCCTTTACGTAATGCCTGGATCCGCCCCTGTATAGCTGTCTTTCATCTCTGATTTCTTACCGTGAATTATATCTGAGATTGGAGTACAATATTGTATACAATTTCACCTACAATCTCTATCTTGTCTAGCAATCTTATTAGCAGAGTTTGCATTGGGGTTAAAATAAGAGACTGATGAACCCAAGGGCTGAATAAACGGACAATACAAAGAGATGTTAAAGAGATGGTACAGTACTGGTGGAGATGAGAATCGGGCTTTTAACTTTTTGCGAGATACCAAGAAAACACTTATGATATAGTACAGAGCATACCATTTTAAGAGGAATTCAAAGTTTATTCGATGAAAATCGGGTGTGGAATAACTGAAACATCCAAAAACAAAGTAAAACAAAGCGGTCGTAAAAAAGTGTGGGTCCCACACTTTATCAGAATCGCTCTTTTTTCGATATCTCAGCCATTTCAAAACCAATTTTCGTCAAATAAACGTTGAATTCCTCATAGAATTACATGCTCTTTCATATTTTATAAGAGGTTTCTCATCATCTCACCGAAAAAATGTTACAAACCTGAAATTAGGTCTCAACCAGAACTGTACAATCCCTTTAAATATGGTCTGCAGGGGGAAAGAATGAAGTCTTCTTTGAGAACCTATGACCTACTGAGGGAATTCAGGGATTTTTACAAATTGTCTTTATGTGGATGCTTCATAGATCATACCTAAACCTGATGGTGAGCCCTGAATGATTTCTAGCGCGCGCGCGCGCACACACACACACACACACAAGGATTCGCTTGGTAAAGTTAGAATTTAGACTGAATACAGCAGCATAAAGCAAACACATAAAAATATATTCTAAATTTGTTTGATATCCCACTTGCACCTGTATTTTTCTGATGCAGCACTGAATTACATGGTGATGATAGTTAGTCTGCGATATCAACATTAGATGCAAAGCACCTGAGTCATTGTATCCTGAAGTCTGACTTCTTTATCAATATTTATATAAATGTTGACACTTTCTACTCAGCAGTTACAGAAGACATTGAAAAAAATCATTTGCATAAAGCTCTCTATGTTTTTTTTTTTTTTTTTTTTTTTTTTTTTTTTGGTGACAACACATTAAAAAACAAATCCTCAAATAGACCAAAGTTTTAGCTGGCACATGTCATGACTAAAACACTTTGTGCTTTTTGTTTTCTTCTTTTTTTTTTTACTGTATGCCCGAGTACACAATGCACACACACAAACATGTAATTGAGTATCTGAATATAAGAACGACCCAAGTTCATGGAAGGCCATTTCGAATAAACTTAAAAAAAAAAAGAAACTTCATATCTTTTCTATTTGTCCAATAATATTCTATTCAACTGTGATGGGAAGGCAACATTGTATATACAAATTAGAACATATCTCATTATGACAATTAACATTTACATTGATTGTGGAGAGGTCACTTCGTGCGATGGACTTGGGTCGTTCGTCGAATCATAATAATACAGGATAGGCTGCTATATGAAATGAGAGAAGCGATGAGAGAGGGCGCTAAAATATGAATGTAAAAATGACCCAAGTCCTGGACTTGGGTCATTCTTACATTAATATAAGATTTCACACATTCATTTCAGGCACTTCCGGGGGTAATTAGGATTTATCACTCATACACAAGATGAATCCATGCATAAGCTTCAATTTCCCATGTCAAACTGAATTTGACCAAAAATTGCACTTACTTGGGTCGTTCTTATATTCAGATCTTCAATTGTATGCATACACACTTACATTTAGGGGAGTGGTTTTGTGAATATCTAAATCAGCCTGCCTGAAGGACGCAGATATGATGGGGAAAAATAATTCGAAGATGATGATAAATACAGAGTGTACAGAATTGCATTTGGTATGATACTACATCTACAGAGCGTATAGAAAAAAAAAGTCACCTAGCTTTGGAGGGCTCCCATTTCATAATTGTCACTAATCGAGAGTGCAGTGGTGGTTGTGAAGAAAGAAGAAGTCTTCCTCTTACCTGGTTATGTTGACAAATGCCTTGCGTGATTGAGCACATGAACTTTAGAGACAACAATGACAAATTGCACTTTTCCAAGTTTGAGTGTCACATGAAGGAATAATGAAGTCTCATTGATGAATAGATGAGATCTGTCAATAAAAGTGATCAAATCAACAGGCCGGCCTGTATGAATGCAGATTTTTCTAACCTAATTTTTCTAACCTTTTATGGTCCATAACCTCCAACATGGCCACCGTTGTAGATAACGTGGTCACTCTCACAAAGGCTAACTCATTATCCATTATCTCTCTTCATATTTAATACATGGTTTGTACTGCAAGGTATAAGTTGAATATGAACAGAGAAAAATGGACTGTGTTGGTTGGCCTAAGTGGGAGTAACGACGTTATTGGACAGGTGGCCATGTTATAGGTTGTGGACCACAAAAATAAAAACATGTTAGAAGGAACACTAAACACAAACCTGCATTCGGACAGGCAGGCCTGTTTACTTGGTAACTTTCATTGACAGATCTCATCCATTCAGTGAGACTTGCATTGTTTTTTCATGTGGCACTCAAACTTGGAAAAAGAGCAATTTGTCATTATTGGCTTTAAAGGTCATGTGCTCGTCATGCACGACATTTGTCAACATAGTTAGGTATCAATGGAAAGAGGAAGAATTCCTCTTTCCTCACAATTAACATTATGCTCTCCATAACTGACACGTATGAAATGGTAGCCTTCCGAAGTTGGATTAACTTTTTTATATACACATTGTATATTTGCTGGGATGCATACTTGGTTTTCCGTGCTCAACTGAAATGAGAAGCCTCCCTTCTGCGTTGACTTCTCTGCAGAATGGGTCAAGATCCTCTGAGGTATTGCACCTGATCAGCCTGAATTAAGACAAACAAAGAAAGAAACAACAAAAGCAATTTGTACATTGATCCGTGTGATGCTGGGTATTTATGATAAGCGAACAGTATCTACAAGTAGCCAGCGAGTCAATATTGATGGGCTCTTTTAACTGCTTCGTAACAATATATGCATCACAAACCTATATCAATATTCAATGGCAATCCCTCTTCGTTCATGTATGCTCTTTTCTTTCTTGTTTGTTAAAACATTTTTTTAATGCAAAAACCAACCTCTTCCCCCAAAAGACGAACAAAAGTTCACACCTTTCCAGTTATATGTGTCTTGATTAAAGGAACCCTATTTTAAAGGAACACATGCACCATCACGTTTTTTCTGTATTTTTTTACTTCCTAAAATATATGTGAGAATGTAATATGAATTCTGACTTCTTACACCCTATATATTCCCTTGATCGTTCCTCTACAGAAAGTGACATACTCCTTTCAAAATTAAGTAACACAGAATTCTCTGGAGCATAATTGTTTAATTTTCAGATCAGATTTTAAAAGTGGAATTGATATCTATCATACACAAGTGATATCCAACGAAGCAAGTTTGTGCAAATGGAAATAGTTTGAGGAATACAACTTTAACAAAGCTATATCATGTATACATATTTCTTGGAAATTGACAAATTGATATCATTTGCGTAATGCATGCTCTGTATTTCATTTCACCCTTCTGTGGGATGGAAAGTTATTACAATTGAGGTCAAGTGAATAAACTGCATGAAAGTAAGCTTGAGATACTAGGTTTTATTAAAAACTTACGATACATCCTTGAGATGAGGGTAAGAGCTCAGAGATCTGATCAATTCCTGGGCTTCTTCATTGCCCACAAACTCGTCCGTCACAGACAGCCTAGTTACTGTAGGTGGTGCGAGTAAGGACTGGCGTAAATGACGGTTGCTTACAACACTTGATATGTCACCCTTCATGTTGAGCTCCAAGTTGTGAGAATAGAGCGGCCACGCATTGTCTATGTATATGAAGGAAGAGCTTTCATCTTTTATGTAAACAGAGACCTTCTCCACATTGGGGCACACGGAGACCACATTTAGCTGTTTGAGAAGTGAGAGGGATTTGAGATCTCCACCAAGATGAACGATAGGACTCCTCACAAAGCCACTCTGAAGAAAAGTAAGGAAAAAAGATGAGAAGAATGGACGTGTTTACATGCACTCGCTGCTGCTTTAGTCACAGGTCTCATAATGAGATGACGGTTAGAACGATTTTTTGAATTTTATACATTTGTAGTCGTAAATTTTGTCATTTCAAAGAAAATGTGAAAAAACAATGTAAGCATTGCATAAAACCATAGCCTAATTATATATTCGAATCGTATCAATGCATTGGCACGCAAACAAAATTACATGCTCCCATAAAACTTACATCACCATTAACTGTGTGAACGTGTACTATACTGTTTGTGTCTACACCTCGAACTAAAAATGACGAGAAATTACAACCTTTACCCATAGTGCTTCAATAGTCATAGGAACATAAATCAGTCGAAAGCGCTCGATGGAGACGGACGTGCCGCCATAGCTCTCCTGATTCTGCAGCCACCGCCCTTTTCCCTCACCACCACTTCATGGATTATTTTCTGACTCTTCCTGCATAACTTTTCACCTTAAGCCGAAAAGTAACTTTGGTTTCAACCTGTTTCGACGAAGCTTTGAACATAAGCTTTGAAATTCACCAAAACTGGAATTTATTTGCAACTTCTGAACGCGCATTATCAGTGCAGATGGCGACCCGCCTTACCCGAGCTACCAGTAAAGACCGGACTGTTCCCACCCACGCCCCGCAACCCAGCCGTGCCGACGGCGGTCAGTCTCACTCAAGGAGCGATGACGGCGATGACGGCGATGACCTGACCTTGGCGGACATACAACAAAGTATAACTCGTTCTTCCTCTACAGTTTGCGCAAAACTTGACGTTCTTTCGCGAGAGGTTGCTTCAATCAACACCAAACTGTCAGAGCTAGAAGACTCCGTAAGCATGAACTCTGACAAGATAATAGAGATTGAGAACAAGAAACTTCCAGAAATGGAAAGCAAGATGGCTGCCGAAATTACCAAGCTCCATAACAAGCTCACGGCAATGGAGATTTACTGCCGTCGCGCAAACCTGCTCTTTTACGGAGTAAAGGAAACGCCAAACGAAAATGTTGAGCGCACACTTCGCGACACGTTTTGCTACCTCGGGATAAACGCAGATGATGCCGCCAATATTGCCCTCGTGAATGTTCATCGGCTCCCCCGACGCGACAACGCCAACGCTGCTTCCGGCCAGGCCAACGGAGCCCCATCTCGAGACCCTGTTCCACGAGCCATAATTGCAAAGTTCGTCTACATTCGCGACAGGGATCGTGTTCTTGAATCGTTTGACCAGCGCCAGCGCCAAAACAGCCAGCCGCGAGCCAACACCGGTCCCGGTCAGGAATCTCGACGGATCACGGTCCGCACGGATCTGCCCCCTGCTCTCAAAGCCAGGAGAAGCTTTCTCGCGAAAACGGCCTGCGACCTCAGAAAGCAAAAAAACGCTTCTACCAAGATATACCTAGCTGGCACAGAAGTACTCCTTAAATGGAAAGAAAAAGGCTCTGCGACTTGGAATCTGTACCGTGACTGAAACTGAAAGCCGCGAGTCTCATGCGATCTTCAGCTCCTATGTGCGCCTTTAAGTTAAAATACCTCTTGCGACTTGATTGGTAAGCTTTAGTACCCATCAAAGCTCTTATCAGTTACATTAGTGTTTCTTTCTTCCAAAGTACCCGTTATTACCCATTATTATTGTTATCACCTCTGAGTTACAATTCCGAATCCTTTTGCCAACTACGTAAATTTATTCTCACTGATATAGCACCACTCGCAAATTTCAAATAGCTACCACGAGTTGTGTTCGTTCCTTTTCCTTCTTTTTTTGTGTCATGGTATTCAAACATTATGTCATGTTATTCAAACAAAGCACTCAACAATTATACTAAGTGTATGAGGCCGATGCAGCGGCTCACTCAGTCAATTATTCATTTTGGTTGAATTGATTTTAGATATAAACAGTGCGCTCATTATACGTTTATGGGATTGAATGGCAATGATTGAACTCGGAAGTTTACTGCCCAACAGATTTGGTATATATATTGATTGGAAGTAAGCTCTTCCTCTACATTTTCTTTCTTTCTTCTACATCTGCTCTAATATTCGGCAAATGGAAAATTATTTTTCTCGTAATCTTAGACTACCATATCCAGCACGAGATGGCTTGCACTATGCTACGACTGGAACTTGACCTCTGACTTCATAACACGTTTAAATTATGTGATTGAAAAGTAATGATCTAATTTACTGTTCAACAGATTTGGTCTGTTTACTGGTAGGAAGAATGTTTCTTAATTCCTCTATTTTTTCCCATTATGTCCCAATACTCGGCTATTGGAGAAAAAACATGTAAAATGTGATATGCTTTTTATCGCAATCTGTGATTATAGTATATTCGACATGAAATAGTCTGTACTGTGTTATGACTGAAACTATTATAACCTTTTGTCTTTTTTCTTCACAATTCCATGAAAATGATAACGAAATTATAATTTACACGTAATGCGAAAAGAAGTAAATCGCAATAATGTCTGTACTTTGATTGCAAAGGGATTTTTCAAGGGTGAGGGAGGGAGGGTGGCTGCGGGTAACATCTGGAGAAAACGGTCTAAAGAAGACATGTATGTAAGTAATTTTTTATTGATTATGTATCTTTCTGTGTGCTTTAAGTACGCACACGACACAGCGATTGATTTTCATTTCAACTTAGATTTTGTTATGTGCTCAGCAGTGTTTGCATTTTGCCTTGACATACATTCCATGTACGCAACATCAAAATCTGTCTTACCTGGATATATTAATTTGATTTTTCACAATTGTGCCAAGTGCATACTTATGAACGTACGTATAACCACTCGTATGTTTAGATTTGAACTGAGAACTGTATTACCATATCCACTATGTAAAGAACCAGTACTCGGTATACCTTCTTACATTGTTCTATGCACGCTCACTGTGCTTTCTCTCCTGGCGAAATTCACAAAAATTTACATAACAGTGTTAATGAACTTCCTATTGTGTATGCAAAAATGTGTTATGCCGGTGCTCTCGACCGCTATCAATTTGTCATCAGCTTTGAGCAATCGGTCATCCTTGTGTATCCAAAAATGCATTATTCCGGTGTTTTTGACCTCGCAAATCAATTCACTACCTCTTCTCAGCTATTTGTTATTGTACATGCAAAGACGTGTTACCACGGTACTTCCGACTCCTCTCAGTGATTTGTTATCAATGTTTATGCAAAAATGTGTCATCCCGGTGCTTCTGACTCCTCTACGTAATTTGCCTCCTACCCTCTGCAAACTGTTATCATTGTGTAGGCATAAATGTGTTGCTATGGTGTTTTTGTTCACCCCCAATTATTTGTTGTCTGTTTGCTCTGGCATTCGCTTCTCTGAACTCTTCAGTGCAATTCTGGCCTCATATAGCCTAGCAACAACTTCATTCCCTACTTACTATACTGGTGCAGTTACCTTTGAATTTTTGGCATGCATTGTTTTATGTATGGCCATTGGACATTCTTTTCCCATATATTATCAGGGTGAATGTTCTCCCACTTGTCTTCCTATAAAACCAAGCAGCAGATGTGTTTTTAAGAAGTTATTTCCTGTTTACAGCCTGTCTTCATATTCACCTGCCTTGTATCAGTCACAATGATGAATTCAAATACTACTGTAAACTCGAATGCCGCATCAGTTGCCACCCTTTATCCTCAGTCATTTGCTGATATGACACCAGTAATTTCAGTAGACAGCGAAGAGGGTGAGGATTCCGACATCGTCACTTTCTTAAATATGCAAACTCCTGAATTAAGACTGGATTTTGACTGTAGCGATACAGCAGTCCAAAATGTATTCACTCACTACCACACAGAGGATGAGCTTACTTCACTCACTCATACCGACGAAAATCAACTGTTTATTTCACATTTTAATATCAGAAGCTTAAATAAAAACTTTGATCAATTTCTTTCTTTTGTGAGTATATTAAAATCCAAATATAATATTATCGGGCTCAGTGAAACTTGGTTGAAGGAGACATCACCCTCTTCGCTGCTTACTATAGACGGTTTTAAACTCATAACAAATAATAGAACATGGAAGAAAGGTGGGGGAGTCGGATTTTATGTGTCACAGAATTTAGACTGTGTCTTCTTAGAAAAATACAGCGTGATGTCAGATACATTTGAGAGTGTATTTATCGAGGTCAAAACTTCAAACAAAGGTAATATTATAATTGGGGAGATTTATCGACCCCCAAGCTCAAACCCTGCTGAATTTTTAGAGTTATTCTGCGGCCTTATCTCGAACACTTACTTTGACAGTAAGACATGTTTTGTCATGGGTGATTTTAATCTCAATCTCCTTAATTACAGTGATAATCCCTTATGCGCAGATTTTCTTAATCTTATGTTGTCGAAATCATTATTCCCCTTATAAGGAAACCGACTCGAATAACTGATGATGTATGTACTCTTATTGACAACATTTTTGTAAATGATTCATTTTCTGACATTACATCTGGCATAATAGTTTCTGACGTTACTGATCATTTCCCAATTTACGCCCTTGTGTCCAGTTTTATGACTGCTAATGCTTCTCACACCCATAACCCAGGTATTCGTGTAATGTCGGAATCCAACCTTAATAAACTTAGGGAGAAATTAAGTTCAGAGGATTGGTCCACCGTATACAGTCAAAGCGACATTGATTTAGCCTTTGAAAATTTTATGAATATTTTGATTGCTAATTATGATTCTTGTGTTCCTCTCCGAAGACCTCACCATTCTAATTATAAAAAAGTACCACGACAACCATGGGTTACAAAATCTCTTCTCAGGTCCATTAACCGCAAGAATAAATTTTTTCATAAGTATCGTAAAGATCCATCCCCTTTAAACAAATATGTTCGTTATCGGAATATATTGACATCCATAATACGTATAGCCAAGCGAAATTATTTTTCCCGACAGTTTGTTAAATATAAATCTGATGTGAAGAGTACGTGGAAGGTGATTAATGAGGCGCTCAAACATAAAAACAATACTGATCCTCCTAAATATATTTCAGTGGACGGCCGCCAGATTAACGACCCGGTCAATATGGCGGAATCTTTCAATGATTATTTTGCAACTCTTGGTCCACATCTTGCCAGTAAAATCCCGAAATCATCAACTGAATTTTATAGATACTTAGGTAATAGGAATTCTCAATCAATATTTTTTGAACCTATTGCTGAAGAAGAAATTATAGATATTATTAAGAATTTGAACGATAAAAAAAGTTCAGGATATGATGGAATTACAAATTTTCTTTTAAAAAATGTTTTAAACGAAATCATTACTCCTCTTACATACATTTTCAATCAATCTTTATTTAATGGCAAAGTCCCCAATAAGATGAAGGTCGCAAAAGTTGTCCCTATCTTTAAGAAGGGACAGAAAGATTTGGTGAATAATTACCGACCAATTTCTTTGTTGACTTCAATCTCTAAAATTCTCGAAAGGGTGGTTTACACACGATTATTAAAATTTCTCACAAATCATAACATTCTGTCGGATTCTCAGTTTGGTTTTAGAAAACATTACAACACAACCCATGCTTTACTTACTTTTATAGACAAGGTAGCTCATGCTATAGATAGTTTTGAACATACAATTGGAGTTTTTCTTGATTTTTCTAAAGCTTTCGACACGATAGATCATGAAATCTTGTTTTATAAATTGTGTCACTATGGAATCCGCGGTACCCCCTTAGAATGGTTTAAGAGTTATTTAACAGAAAGAAAGCAATTTGTTAATATCAATAGCCATGATTCGCAATTAAAGCCTATTTCATGTGGAGTCCCGCAGGGCTCCCTCTTGGGCCCACTTTTATTTATAGTATACATAAACGATCTTCCAAAATCATCGCAAATTTTGTCATTCATTTGTTTCGCCGATGACACAAGCTTGTTTTTTTCACATCGAGACCCTAATGCATTAATAAATATGATGAATACTGAGCTCAGGTCCGTGCAATCCTGGATTTATGCGAACAAATTGTCCTTGAACATAGAAAAAACTCATTATATGGTATTTAGTAATTCTTTGAATGTTGTTCCATATGATATCAGAATAAACGATTTATGTTTAAAGCAGGTTAATAACACAAAGTTTTTAGGGCTTTGGATTGACCAAGAATTATCCTGGAAAACTCATGTTAATTTTGTAAGTAAAATTTTGTCTAGAAATATTGGGATTTTGAATAAGCTAAAACATTTTTTTCCTGTTCATATTTTGCAGAGTATATATTCTTGTTTAATATCTCCACACTTCAATTATGGAATTTTGGCGTGGGGAAATGCAATTCACTCATTACTAGATTCCCTTCTCCGTATTCAAAAGCGTGCAATAAGAATCATAAACCACGCCGGATATTTTGCCCATACCAATTGTTTTTTCCATCACAACAGAATTCTGAAAATTTCAGACTTATTTTATTATAATCTCGGAATTTTCATGTATAAACTAACAACTAATGAATTACCATCTGTTTTTATCCACATGTTCAAAAGGAATCGTTCTATCCACTGTTATCCCACTCGCCAGAGTGACGCCTATCACCTTCCCCGTACTCGCACTATTTTTGCAAAGAAGACAATTATATTTACTGGACCCAGATATTGGAATGATCTCCCTCTAGATATCACTTCTTCCTTATCTTTATTCACCTTTAAACGCAAATTAAAACAGTTATTACTTAGTGGATACACACTACCAAGCCTTTAGCAACCTTTTTATGCTCCCAGTCTTTTGTCCTTGTCCGCAGCACCAAGTTACTTAAGTTATTTTACATCTTTTAATAATACAGCATTTTTGTTATTCAAACACTGCGAGATTTGTATGCAGTCTGGTTTGTGCGATATCTATGTGGTTCATTAGTTTATTACTCATCTATTTTTTTGTACTGGTGTAATTTTAGTTGGTCAAGACAAACATATCCGTTCTCCGTGTAAAATTATATGCCTATGAACTCGGGAACCTTCAGTTTTACAAGCTTTAAAGCTTTTATGTAGGCCCCATCATATTTCTTATACTTACTAGTGACATTTTCATACGATGTGACCATGTACATTTGTGTCAAGTATATTTTCTTTTTCTTCTACAATCAAAAGACATGATTGTATATATTTTGTACTCTTGTTTTGTTATCAATAATTTTGTAATGTTATCATTGAGAAAACGGAAATATGAAAATAAATTTGAACTGAATTTGAACTGAATAAAGCAAATCACGGTCTATAAAAACATGTATATTATACAAAATGTCAGTTATCTTCAGAATCGTGATAATGATAGGTTGTATGAGAGGCATCATCGATCATTATTTTCTCACTCTATCAATCCTGCTTTATTCTGTTTGGTCGCTCATCTATCAATGCAGTAGACATGCTTTGGTGTTATAGCATCTTGTAAACACGCACAAAGAAATACACAAATATGTTAATAATTATATCACATTCAATTCAAGAGAGAACTTTATTTGGCTTGCTATATCTATATCCCGCTCCACTTTTTTCACTAGATACTGTACACATAAAGTGCTCAATAACAACATTTTTCAGATGAAGCCCAACATCATTGAAATCTTACATTGTAACTAGGAAAAGTGTAGTATGACAAATAAATGACTACATAGTTTTTGCCTATCCTTGATAATTACCTGCAAATTAATTGAGATTCACAGAAAACGTTGGAGGAAGACCTAACAGTGAACTGCAATCATTTTTATAAAAGAAAAAGTATGAAAAGTATAAGTTATGAAAGTGGGGATACCACGTTACCAATCCTTCCAAACCTGACCTTCTCATTCCCTTATTGAGGAATTTCGCAAGTATATCCGCAAATGATCACGAAATGGGCACTCATGTTTCAAATAATATGAATAACAAATCATTCAGATCCACATAGAATTCTACAATGTGATAATACATTTATTTGCAAACTCTTTTGTTTTCAGCGCTGTGCTTGAATAGCAAAAAATGGAACATTCATACAATCCAGACATCCTGCATTTCCCGTCATAAATACTTCTGTATGAAGTGCACATACAATCTTTCAAACACATCTTACGTATGTATTTAATGGGTAGTAATTGTCATTAAATTCCTTGTAATGACTGTCTGTTCCTGCTCTATATTCATATCACCCTTTGCACACCAGTGTTATATGGATGGTGATCACAAAAGAGAAATGATTCCTTTCTTCCTCACTAATGACAGTATATTGCCTTCATCACAGAATTTATATTTGTTAAAAGTCAAAGATAAACACATCTATTTTCCTGATCTTTGTTAAGGCGCATGGGAGCAGCATTGATATACGTAGATTAAGTCAGTTTTAGAAAAGTGCATGCAAGATTCTTAGTTGTCGTTTTTAAGGAAGAAGAGAAAGAGAGAAAATTCTAGAACAAACCTCATTTTCAGCTTTTTCCTTGTTGCTTCCAAGACGTGACATGGAAATCTGAAGTTCAAATTAAAGTAGCAAAATCATTGTTCTCACATTAACAGCAATCAAATTAAAATACCGTCAGCTAAAGTATATAAATGTTGATTTTATCACAACCAGACAATAGAAATATTATAAACAGTGTTGCAATACCTGATAAATTGAGCAACAACTTCGTTTAGGGAAAAGGTGAAGATGGAGCAGGGAAAGGAAGAAACAAATAAGAGGAAAGAGAACGAGATATATGAACAGCTACCGAGTGGGGTGGAAGGTTGACGAACATCTCCTTACATTACCATTGTAGTAGCAAAAAAAAAAAAAAAATGAGGAAAGATAATACAATCAGGCAATAAGGAATAGCATTGGCACTTGAATCTCATTATCTGAACCAATCATTCATATATAATATAAAAGTTAATTTAGACCCCAACTTTAATTCATGCACTTTTACAGAAAACAGTTAACCTTCAAGTATATCGATGCTGAAATACCATACGCTGAAGTAGTTAAGTAGTAAAGACTATTACATTATACAACAAAGCACACATGAATATCACTGCTGTATCAAACTAGCTTGAGTGGCCTTCTTGGCAATGGCTAAGTATGAATCTATTTCGCTATGTCCCTTCTTGGGAAAATCACAGAATCTAGCTTAGTAAACTACATTTGATAATACTCTCTTGCACCTATCAGTGTCGAAAGTGAAGTACATTGTATGGTGGGCAGCAAATATGCTTGCATCTGTCAATAGTGCCAGGGTATTGTGTATAATTACTCAGACAAGACTAGACGCGCGTCTTGGTACTGATTTAGTAGCATTCAATCCGTCTTTTCAATTGTGAACATCTTCACCAAGTAAACTATTGGTTCAAGCAAACACACGAAGAACATTATTTTAAGAGTGAGCAGAATAGTCATTTTCCTCCACAGTTGAAGAACAAGACAGTGAAGTAGAGGTGAAGTACAAATGTAGCTGCTTCTCCTTCGAAATCTTTAAGAAGAAGTTGCAGCTCATAAAGCTCCGATGAGTTTCTGTTTTTGTTTTTAGCTGCACATACAAAATTGTAGAGGATTTTTTAACTGCATACTGGGCATTCAGCACTTGACAAGCATAAGGTACGATAATACGCCAGCGGCGGACTGTACCAGACGGAAAGAAGAAGAAGAAGAGAAGAAGAAGTACTTGGAAAATGAATATTGTTCATAAAGCTATAATAAATTATGTACATGTAAAAGAAACATTGCCAGTCCAGCTAGTCACAAAAGGTCCGACGAATATCTCACTACAGATGGATCTCAAGGCCTGAAGCAACCCGATTTCTTTGTAAAATTTCTTCAAACTTACCTCGTTTCTAACATTTCGAACAGTAAGGGAACTCAGACATGGTAGATGTAAAACGGAGTGAAGAATACTAGCCGACATGGAAGCTCCGAACAGTTCCATTCGCTGGATCTAATTAAGGATCAAAATCGATGTAGTGCATCGTGTAAGAAGTTACTGCCAGTAAAATCTCGATTACATAATAGGAAAGTAATTTGGCACTTTGTGGTGCTTGATAATTCCACAGATGATACCTTACATTTTACTCATATGCTGGCATTTTCCTTTGCACTAGAAAAAAACCCAGTACAACTGAATCTTTTGATTCCGACAGAAATGCACATATTTGGTTAGAGATTGCAAGAGGAAGGTACGAACATTTTTAACACTTAATTCTGGGGGCAGTGGGATTTTAAGGCAAAAAACAAAAAGAAAAACAAACAAACAAACACACAATATGACCTGCTAACTCATGCAATTACGTCATTGTCTATGATACAACTGTTCTGAAAACTAGAAAAACGTTTGAAAGAAATGAGCTGAAACAAATAAAAAAAAAATGAGACAACCCTGCCTCTCATGCTGCTGCAGGACGAATGCAGAAAATTTCGTGAGAGTAGTGATAACAAACAATCATCTTTAGTGTCATTAGCTTCCCTTCATCATTGAGAGTTAAATACATTGCGTAGACTATGAGATGGGTGATACACTTTTTGGTGAGATAGGTCTAGAGGTTTCCAACGTTTTTTCGATGATTATTTCTTGAGATGATAAGAAACCTCCTACAAAATATGAAAGAGTATATAATTTTGGCATGGTGCAGATACTCTTGGCGTAAGACTCTGATGCAGCAGGGGAGATGTCAGGTCCGCCGTCGTGTGTTATTGATTGAAGCTTTGCAGCAACATAATATAAGGAATACATTAATTATAATTATATAACCCTTACAAAAATATATGACCACATAAAGCCACTTCTCCAATTCCCTCACTGGCTCCCCATACATAAACGTATTAGCTTTAAAATCCTCCTTATTGTTTAAAAGATATGTAATAATCTTGCCCATCATTTCTTAAAGATTTGATTTCCTTCTGCTCATTCACTTCAACCCGTTCTCCCCGTTCTTCCTCCACTCTCCAATTATCACGTGGTCCCAGCATCGTCTACGATGATAGGGCTTTTTCTGGTATTTCCCCATCTCTTTGCAATAAACTCCCTATCTAATTTATATTCGTAAAGAAAGTGTTGACCAAGTTAATATCATTGTTGAAAACTTATATACTCAATCCTTTTTCTGTTCTTGTTGTTGATGCTGCTGTTGTTATATCATATGCACACAACGCTGTACCTTACCTCATTTTTCCGGATTAATGCACTTAAGAAACATCAGTATTATGCGCTATATAAGGAATCGACTTTATTGTTATTAATAATACATGCTATAAACGTAAAGCGCATCAAAACACATGCTTGTATATGCGCTGTACAATTCAGATACAAATACAAACAAACAAATGAATTACAAGAATAACAATCAATCTAATATATACAATAATTAACAAAAAGAGGTTATGAATATTCATCTTGATAATGAAAGACGGAAAAAACAGGTTTTCTTTCCATCCCTTTATCATCTCATTCGCATTACGTGATCGTGTACTATATAAACCTGTCATAAACGTATAAAGGTGAAAACTATATGCATAAGCATGAAATACTTTGCTAAGACTATGTAACATTGAAAGAAACAGACTATTCTTTTTAGTCCGACACGGCGAAATATCGTTTAGTATCTCAATCACGTGTTTATTTAGTTGTTTGTTTTTTTGTGTTTTTTTAATTGCAGGAAGGTTTCCCATGCATTGAAAACCAAATGAAGCAAAGAAGATACATATACCTTCGATCCTGCTGCTGATGTACAGAGGGCAAAAAAGAAATCGTCTGCTATCTTGATCTTGTAAAGCTTTAACCTCTCAAGCTTTGGTATCTCAATCACGTGTTTATTTAGTTGTTTGTTTGTGGGGTTTTTTTTTAATTGCAGGAAGGTTTCCCATGCATTGGAAACCAAATGAAGCCAAGAAGATGCATATACCTTCGCTCCTGCTGCCGATGTACAGAGGGCAAAAAAGAAATCGTCTGCTATCTTGACATCGTAAAGACTTAACCTCTGAAGGTTTGGCATGGTGCAGATACTCCTGGCGTAAGCCTCTGATGCAGCAGGGGAGATGTCATGTGGTGTCCAGTGTTCTATTGATTGGAGCTTATCGTCAAAATAATATAAGGAATACATTAATGATATGACCCTTACAAAAAGATATGACCACATTAATCTAGTTCACCAATCCCCCTAATGGCTCCCCATATATAAACGTATCAGCTTTAAAATCCTCCTTATTGTTTACAAGATATGTAATAATCTTGCCCATCTTTTCTTAAAGATTGGATTTCCCTTCTGCTCATCTACTTCAACCCGTTCTCCCCGTTCTTCCTCCACTCTCCAGTTATCACGTGGTCCCCGCACCTATACCCGCAGTGGCTACGGTAATAGGGTTTTTTTCTGTTATTTCCCCATCTCTTTGCAATAAACTTCATATCTTTATTCGTAATGAAAGTGCTGACACGTTCAATATTAATCATTGCGGGTTTTCTTTCCATCCCTTTATCATCTCATTCGCATTATAAACGTACATATAAACGTACATATAAACGTATAAAGGTGAAAACTATAAACATGAAATACTTTGCTAAGACTATGTAACATGGAAAGAAACAGACTATTCTTTTTCAGTCCAACACGGCGAAATATCGTTTAGTATCTCAATCACGTGTTTATTTAGTTGTTCGATAGGGCTTTTTCTGGTATGTCCCCATCTGTTTGCAATGAACTCCCTATCAACATAATTATATTCGTAATGACAGTGTTGACAAGTTCAAATCATTGTTGAAAACTTATCTGTTAACTCAATCCTTATTTTGTTGTTGTTGTTGCTGCTGTTGTTATATCATACGCACATAATGCTGTACTTTAGCTCATTTTTTTCCCCGGACCAATGCGCTTAGAAACATCAGTATTACGTACCATGTAAGGAATCAACTTTATTGTCATTTATAATACATGATACATTCATAAAGCGGATCAAAAACACATACTTCTTTGTGCGCTGTATAATTCAGATAAACAAATAGACATAATAATTAACCAAAAAAAAAGTTATAAATATTCATCTTAATGATGGAAGACGGACAAAGCGGGTTTTCTTTATGTCCCTTCATCATCTCATTCGCATTACGTGATTGTGTCCCATTTCAACCTGTCATATACGTAGATAGGTGAAAACGATAATCATGGTAATACTTTGCTAAGACTATGTAACATGGAAATAAACAGATTATTCTTTGTAGTTCAACACGCCGAAAACATCGTTTAGTATCTCAATCACGTGTTTGTTTGTTTGTTTGTTTTGTGTTGTTGTTTTTTTTAATTGCAGGAAGATTTCCCATGCATTGAAAACCAAATGAAGCAAGAAGATACATATACCTTCGCTCCTGCTGCCGATGTACCATAGTCCCTGCACCTACCCGCAGCGACTACGGTGATAGGGCTTTTTTTGTTATTTCCCCATCTCTTTGCAATAAACTTCCTATCTATATTCGTAATGTAAGTGTTCACAAGTTCAAACCATTGTTGAAAACTTATCTGTTTACTCAATCCTAACTTTGTTGTTGTTGTTGTTGCTGCTGCTGTTATATCATTATGCACATAATGCTGTATCTTAGCTCACTTTTCTTTTTCCGGATGAATGCCCTTATAAACATCAGTATTACACACCATATGAGAAATCAACTTTAGTGTCAGTACTTAATATCTAGTATCTACATATCCAGTACTTTCCTAAGACTGTGTAACATGGTAATAGAGAAACAAACTATTCTTTATAATCCAACAGGGCGAAAACATCGTTTTGCATCTCAGTCATGCCTGTGTTTGTTCTTTTGTTTGTGTGTGTGTGTGTGTGTGTGTGTGTGTGTTTTATATTGCAGAAATATTTCCCAGTCATTGGAAATCAAGCAAAGAAAGAACATACCTTTGCTCCTGCTGCTGATGCATCAAGGGCAAAAAAGAAATCGTCTGCTATCTTGACATTCTCAAGCTCTAACCTCTGAAGGTTTGGCATGATGCAGATACTCTTGGCGTAGGCCTCTGATGCAGCAGGGGAGATATCAGGTCCTTCCCTGTGTTCTATTGATTGGAGCTTAGCAGCAACATATAAAGAAAACATTAATTATATGACCATTACAAAAAGGTATGACCACATTACTCCAGTTTTCCAATCCCCCCCCCCCACTTAATCCCCATACATAAACGTATCAGCTTTAAAAATCCTCCATATTGTTTACAAGATATGTAATAATCTTGCCCATCTTTTCTCAAAGATTTGATTTCCTTCTGCTCATCCACTTCAACCCGTTCTCTCCGTTTTTCCTTCACTTTCCAGTTATCACGTGGCCCCCGCACCTATACCCGCAGTGGCTACGGTGATAGGGCTTTTTACATGATATTTCCCCATCTCTTTGCAATAAACTCCCTATCTTTATTCGTAATGAAAGTGCTGACTAGTTCAAAATTAATCATTGCTGGTTTTCTTTCCATCCCTTTATCATCTCATTCGCATTACATAATGGTGTCCCATATCAACCTGTCATAAACGTATAAAGGTGAAAACTATAAACATAAAATACTTTGCTAAGACTATGTAACATGGAAAGAAACAGACTATTTGTTCTTTTAGTCCAACACGGCGAAATATCGTTTAGTATCTCAATCACGTGTTTATTTAGTTGTTCGATAGGGATTTTCAGGTATTTCCCCATCTCTTTGCAATAAACTCCATATCTACAAATATATTCGTAATAACAGTGTTGACAAGTTCAAATAATTGTTGAGAACATATCTATTTACTCAATCCTTATTTCGTTGTTGTTGTTGCTGCTGTTGTTATATCATACGCGCATAATGCTGTACCTTAGCGCATTTTTTTCCCGGATCAATGCGCTTAGAAACATCAGTATTACGTACCATGTAAGGAATCAACTTTATTGTCATTTATAATACATGATACATTCATAAAGCGGATCAAAAACACATACTTCTATATGCGCTGTACAATTCAGATAAACAATTAATATAATAGACATAATAATTAACAAAAAAAAAGGTTATAAATATTCATCTTAATGATGGAAGACGGACAAAGCGGGTTTTCTTTATATCCCTTCATCATCTCATTCACATTACGTGATTGTGTCCCATATTAACCTGTCATATACGTAGAAAGGTGAAAACGATAAACATGGTAATCTTTGCTAAGACTATGTAACATGGAAAGAAACAGACTATTCTTTTCAGTCCAACATGGCGAAAATATCGTTTAGTATTTCAATCACGTGTTTGTTTGTTTGTTTTGTGTTGCTTTTTTTTTATTGCAGGAAGGTTTCCCATCCATTGAAAACCAAATGAAGCAAAGAAGATACATATACCTTCGCTCCTGCTGCCGATGTACAGAGGGCAAGAAAGAAATCGTCTGCTATCTTGACATCGTAAAGGTCTAACGTCTGAAGGTTTGGCATGGTGCAGATACTCTTGGCGTAAGCCTCTGATGCAGCAGGGGAAATGTCAGGTCCAGCACAGTGTCTTATTGATTGAAGCTTTGCCGCAAATTGAAGGAATGTATGAATGATATGACCATTACAAAATTATACACTCTTAAAACATCCGAGTCAGAACTGACCCGGAACTGGGTCCGTTGGGGTCATACACCGTTCCGGGTCAGAAATGACAAGGAATGTGGTCAAATATTACCCATTCAGAGTCATGAATCGGGTAAGGATGACCCCATTCGGGGTCTTCATGACCAAATTCCAAGTCATTTCTGACCCGGAATGGTGTATGACCCCAACGGACCCAGTTCCGGGTCAGTTCTGACTCGGGTCTTTTTAGAGTGTATGACCACATAAATCCACTTCTCCAATTCCCTCACTGGCTCCCCAAACATAAACGTATTAGCTTTAAAATCCTACTTATTGTTTACAAGATATATAATAATCTTGCCCATCTTTTCTTAAAGATTGATTTATTTCTGCTCATCCACATCAACCCGTTCTTTCCGTTCTTCCTCCACTCTCCAGTTATCACGTGGTCCCCGCACCTATACCCGCACCGTCTACGGTGATAGGGCTTTTTCTGGTATTTCCCCATCTCTTTGCAATAAACTCCCTATCTATATTCGCAATGGAAGTGTCCACAAGTTCAAATCATTGTTGGAAACGTATCTGTTTAGTCAATTCTTATTTTGTTGTTGTTGTTGTTGCTGCTGTTGTTAAATCATATGCACATAATGCTGTACCTTACCTCATTTTTCCCCCGGATTATTGCGCTTAAAAACATCAGTATTACGCACTATACAAGGAATCAACTTTAGTGTCATTACTTATCTATAGTAACTATTTATCTAGTACTTTCCTAAGACTATGTAATATGGTAATGCATTTAGAGAAACAAATTATTCTTTATAATCCAACAGGGCGAAAACATCGTTTTACATCTCAGTCATGCCTGTGTTTGTTCTTTTGTTTTTTTTTGTGTGTGTTTTATATTTCAGAAATATTTTCCAGTCATTGGCAATCAAGCAAAGAAAGAACAAACCTCCGCTCCTGCTGCTGACGTACAGAGGGCAAGAAAGAAATCGTCTGCTATCTTGACATTTTGAAGCTCTAACCTCTGAAGGTTTGGCATGGTGCAGATACTCTTGGCGTAAGCCTCTGATGCAGCAGGGGAGATGTCAGGTCCATTCCAGTGTTCTATTGATTGAAGCTTTTCAGCAAAATAATATAAGGAATGCATTAGTGATATGACCATTAAAAAATATATATATAATAATCTAGCTCATATTTTCTTCAAGATTTGATTTCCTTCTGCTCATTCACTTCATCCGTTCTCTCCGTTCTTCATTCACTCTCCAGTTATCACGTGATCCCCGCACCTATACCCGCAGCGGCTACATGTACGGTGATAGGGCTTTTTCGGTAACTAAACAGTATTTCCCCATCTCTGTGCAAGAAACTCCCTATCTATATTCGTAATGGAAGTGTTGACCAAATTCAAACCATTGTTCAAAACTTATCTGTTAACTCAATCCTAATTTTTTTATTGTTGTTGTTGATGTTGCTGGTATATCATATGCATAATCCTGTATCTGTCCTCATTTTTTTCCCCGGATTAATGTACTTAGAAACATCAGTATTACGCGCTAAGGAATCAACTTTAGTGTCATCAGTAATACATGCTACATTCATAAAGCTTATCATAACGCATGCTTTTATGTGCGCTGTACAATGGAGATACAAAATATAAACAAACAAATGAATAACAAGTATAACAATAAATCTAATATATACAATAATTAACAAAAAGGGTTATAAATATCTATCTTCATGATGAAAAACGGGAAAAATGGGTTTTCTTTCCATCCCTTCATCATCTCATTTGCATTACGTGATCGCGTCCTATATCAACCTGTCATAAATGTAGAAAGGTGAAAACTATACATGAAATAATATGCTAAAACTATGCAACATGGAAAGAAACAAACTATTCTTTTTAGTCCAACATGGCGAAAACATCGTTTAGTATCTCAATCACGTGTTTGTTTGTTTGCTTGGTTTTTTAATTGCAGGAAGGTTTCACATGCGTTGGAAACTAAATGGGTCAAAGACGATACCTTCGCTCCTCCTCCTGATGTAACAAGGGCAAGAAAAAAAAATCTGCTATTTTGACTTTGTACACTCTTAAAACATCCGAGTCAGAACTGACCCGGAACTGGGTCCATTGGGGTCATACACCGTTCTGGGTCAGAAATGACAAGGAATGGGGTCAGATATGACCCATTCAGAGTCATGAATTGGGTCAGGGTGACCCCATTCGGGGTCTTCATGACCAAATTCCAAGTCATTTTTGACCCGGAACGGTGTGTGACCCCAACGGACCCAGTTCCGGGTCAGTTCTGACTCGGAATTTTTTTAGAGTGTATATAGGTGTAACGTCTGAAGGTTTGGCATGGTGCAGATACTCTTGGGAAAGGACTCTGATACAACAGGGGAGATGCCAGGTCCGCAAAGGTGTGTTATTGATTGAAGCTTTGCAGCAACAAAATATAAGGAATACATTAATGATATGATCCTTACAACAAGATATGACCACATTACTCCATGCAGTTCTCCAATCCCCCCATTGGCTCCCCATATATCAACTTATCAGCTTTAAAGTCCTGCTTATTCTTTACAAGACATGAATCTTGCTCCATTTTTCTTAAAGATTTGATTTCCTTCTGCTCATCCACTTCAACCCGTTCTCTCCGTTCTTCCTCCAGTCTCCAGTTATCACGTGGCCCCCGCACCTATACCCGCAGCGGCTACGGCGATATGGATTTTTTTTTTTTTGTTATTTCCCCATCTCTTTGCAAGAAAAAACTATCTATATTCGTAATTAAAGTGTTGACCAAGTTCAAATCATTATTGAAAAGTTGTCTGTTTATTCAATCCTAATTTTGTTTGTCTTGTTGTTGCTATTGTTATATCGTATGCACATGATGCTGGTACTTTATACCTCATTTCTTTCGGGATTAAAGCCCTTAGAAACGTCAGCATTACGCGCTATAATAAGGAATCAACTTTAGTGTCATCAATAATAAATGCTACATTCAAAAAGCGCATCAAAAACGCATGCTTCTTTAATTATGCGCTGTACAATTCATATGCAAGATACAAACAAACAAATGAATAACAAGTATAACAATCAATCTAATACATACAATAATTAACAAAAGGGGTTATGAACATTCATCTTGATGATGGAAGACGGAAAACGGGTTCTCTTTCCATTCCGTTATCATTTCATTCGCATTACGTGATCGTGTCCCATATCAACCTGTCATAAACGTATAAAGGTGAAAACTGTAAATATGAAATACTTTGCTAAGACTATGTAACATGGAAAGAAACAGACTATTCTTTTTAGTCCAACATGGCGAAAACATATTTTAGTATCTCAATCATCTGTTTGCTTGTTTGTTTGTTTTTGTGTTGTTGTTTTTTTTTTTTTATTGCAGGAAGGTTTACCATGAATTGGAAACCAAATGAAGCAAAGAAGATACATATACCTTCGCTCCTGCTGCTGATGTACAGAGGCCAAGAAAGAAATCGTCTGCTATCTTGACATTTTGAAGCTTTAACCTCTGAAGGTTTGGCATGGTGCAGATACTCTTGGCGTAAACCTCTGATGCAGCAGGGGAGATGTCAGGTCCTTCCCAGTGTTCTATTGATTGAAGCTTTGCAGCAATATAATATAAGGAATGCATTATTGATATGATCAACTTATCAGCTTTAAAGTCCTGCTTATTGTTTACAAGACATGAATCTTGCTCATATTTATTAAATATTTGATTTCATTCTGCTCATCCACTTCAACCAGTTCTCTCCGTTCTTTCTTCACTCTCCAGTTATCACGTGATCCCCGCACCTATGCCCGCAGCGGCTACATGTACGGTGATAGGGCTTTTTCGGTTACTACAGTATTTCCCCATCTCTTTGCAATAAACTCCCTATCTATATTCGTAATGGAAGTGTTGACCAAGTTCAAACCATTGTTAATAACTTATCTGTTTACTCAATCCTAATTATGTCATTGTTATTGTTGTTGTTGCTGTTATGTCATGTGCACATAATGCTGTATCTGTCCGCATTTCTTTTTCCGGATTAACGCACTTAGAAACATCAGTATTACGCGCTAAGGAATCAGCTTTAGTGTCATCAATAATAAATGCTACATTCATAAAGCTTATCATAACGCATGCTTTTATGTGTGCTGTACAATGGAGATTCAAAATATAAACAAACAAATGAATAACAAGTATAACAATCAATCTAATACATACAATAATTAACAAAACGGGTTATGAATATGTATCTTCATGATGGAAAACGGAAAAAAACGGGTTTTCTTTCCATCCCTTCATCATCTCATTTGCATTACGTGATCGTGTCCTATATCAACCTGTCATAAATGTAGAAAGGTAAAAAGTATAAACATAAAATACTATGCTAAAACTATGCAACATGGAAAGAAACAAACTATTCTTTTCAGTCCGACACGGCGAAAATATCGTTTAGTGTCTCAATCACCTGTTTGTTTGTTTGTTTGTTTGTTTGTTTGTTTGTTTTTGTGTTGTTGTTTTTTTATTGCAGGAAGGTTTACCATGCATTGAAAACCAAATGAAGCAAAGAAGAAAGATATACCTTCGATCCTGCTGCTGATGTACAGAGGGCAAGAAAGAAATCGTCTGCTATCTTGACATCGTAAAGCTCTAACCTCTGAAGGTTTGGCATGGTGCAGATACTCTTGGCGTAAGCCTCTGATGCAGCAGGGGAGATGTCAGGTCCCTTCAAATGTATTATTGATTGAAGCTTTGCAGCAACATAATATAAGGAATACATTATTGATATGACCATTAGAAAATATATATATAATAATAATTTTGCTCATACTTTCTTAAAGATTTGATTTCCTTCTGCTCATCCACTTCAACCCGTTCTCTCCGTTCTTCCTCCAGTCTCCAGTTATCACGTGGCCCCGCACCTATACCCGCAGCGGCTACATACGGTGATGGGACTTTTTCGGTTCCTATAGTACCGGTAAAGTGAAAGTTGCAAATGATGGTATACCGGTATTTCCCTTTTGTCTTTCAAAATAAGTGAAAATATAGTCACTTAAGTATGCACCTGATTGCACCATCAAGAGCTAAAAATTGAAAAAGCTCCCTACTGTGGGAGGCCACGGGGGGGGGGGGGGGGGAAGGGGGGGGGGAACCCCTTCCATACCCTCGCTTGCGCACACATTAGCATGCCGAGATGCCGAGTCATGAAAATCTCACTCATAAAATATTTTTGAACTTGGCATCCCTGGTATCATAATGGAAGTGTTGACCAAGTTCAAACCATTGTTGAAAACTTATCTGTTTACTCAATCTTAATTTTGTTATTGTTGTTGTTGTTGTTGTTGTTGTTATATCATTATGCACATAATGCTGTATCTGTCCTCATTTTTTTTTTCCGGATTAATGTACTTACACTGCAAAAAGTCCGGTGTTAAATAGTGAACACCGAGCTGGTGTTAAATTTTCGGTGCTCATTTATGGTGTTAAATTAACACCTACGGGTGTCATTTCCAAATTTTAAACTGTTTTTTGAAGAGTTTCTTAGTAACTGCACTTCTTGTTCATTTTTAATTTAAACAAGACGATCAAGAATTTTACATTAAAATACTATATTTTTGAAAAAATGTGAAAATAAATTTACACCAAAGTAACACCAGCTGGTGTGGTCCCTTATTGAAGCTGGACGGGTGTTAAACCATTGATATTAACACCAGGAAATATCAAATCAACACCATGTGGTGTCATTTTTGAATTAACACCAGTACAGTGTCAAAATAACACCAGGTACAGTGTCAAATTAACACCACGAAGTGTCAGGTGAACATTTTTCAACACCATCACTGTGCATTTTTAACACCTGTGGGTGTGGTCCTTTATTGAAGTTTGATCGGTGTTAGATTTAACACCCGTGGTGTTAAATCTAACACCGATGTTTTTACAGTGTAGAACCATCAGTATTACGCGCTAAGGAATCAACTTTAGTGTCATCAATAATAAATGCTACATTCAAAAGCTTATCATAACGCATGCTTTTATGTGCGCTGTACAATGGAGATAAAAAATATAAACAAACAAAATAATGAATAGCAAGTATAACAATCGATCTAATACATACAATACTAAACAAAAAGGGTTATGAATATTTATCTTCATGATGGAAAACGGAAAAAAACGGGTTTTCTTTCCATCCCTTCATCATCTCATTTGCGTTACGTGATCGTGTCCTATAACCTGTCATAAATGTAGAAAGGTGAAAACTATAAACATAAAATACTATGCTAAAACTATGCAACATGGAAAGAAACAAACTATTCTTTTTAGTCCAACATGGCGAAAACATCGTTTAGTATCTCAATCACGTGTTTGTTTGTTTGCTTTTTTTTTTCATTGCAGGAAGGTTTCCCATGCAAAGAAGATACCTTCGCTCCTGCTGCTGATGTAACAAGGGCAAGAAAAAAAATCTGCTATTTTGACTTTGTGTATAGGTGTAACGTCTGAAGGTTTGGCATGGTGCAGATACTCTTGGGGTAGGATTCTGATACAGAAGGGGAGATGTTAGGTCCGTAAAGTTGTGTTATTGATTGAAGCTTTGCTGCAACAAAATATAAGAAATTTAAAAAAAAAGTGATTGAGATACTAAATGATATTTTCGCCGAGTTGGACTTCAAAGAATAGTTTGTTTCTTTCCATGTTACATAGTCTTAGCAAAGCATTTCATGTTTATCGTTTTCAACTTTATACGTATATGACAGGTTGATATGGGACACAATCACTTAAAGTGAATGAGATGATGAAAGGATGGAAAGAAAACCCTCTTTTTTCGTTTTCCATCATTAAAGGGGATGGCTAGTAACTGATCAGTGGGAATCAGTGGGAATGCTGGAGGATGATTGTTCCAATCCTTGTGGGATTCATTTAAGAGTACACTATATATCTATTCTTGTGTGAAAATTATTTGCTTCAGAATGGTATCATATTCAAGTAATGTGCAGTTTAATGTTTCCAGGTAAGCGTCCCTGGTCAGTGACGGGGCATTAATCTGCACATTACTTGAATATGAGACCGTTCTGAAGCAAATAATTTTCACACAACAGTAGATATATAATATACTCTTAAATAAATCCCACAAGGATTGGAACAATCATCCCTCAGCATTCCCACTGATTCCCACTGATCGGTTACTAGCCTTCCCCTGTAAGATAAATATTTGTAACCCCTTATTGTAATACTTGTTATTCATTTGTTTGCTTGAATTTTGTACCTGAATTGTACAGCGCATATAGAAGCATGTGTTTTTTTAAGCGGTTTATGAATGTAGCATTTATTATTGATGAATCTAAAGTTGATTCCTTATATAGCGCGTAATGCTGACGTTTATAAGCGCATTAATCCGGGAAAAAAAAAATGAGGTAAGAAACAGCATCATGTGCATATGATATAACAATAGCAACAACAAAATCAACAAAATTAGGATTGAGTACCGGTAAATAGATAAGTTTTCACAATGATTTGAACTTGTCAACACTTTAATTACGAATATAGATAGGGAGTTTGTTTGTTTGTTTTTTGGCAGAGAGATGGGGAAATAACCGATATAAGGAATACACTAATGATATGACCCTTTCAGAAATATATGACCACATAAATTCACTTCTTCAATTCCCTCACTAACTAACTGTGTTTTATTGATTGGAGCTTTGCATCAATATATACATTAATGACATGACGAAGGAATACAATAATGATATGACCATTACAACCACCGTAATCGCCCTGACTATGCGATCTGCCAAGTTATATGAAAACGGTACAAGTATAAAGATTCATGCGCAGTTTTGATGCACATTGATTTAACTTAATAAACCATCGATACGTCATAATACCGTTGAAATAAATGATTCGTAAATTTCCCGGCAAAGTTTCTACATTTCCCGTCAAAACTGAATGTTTTTACAATTTCCGTCGATGCCATTTCCAAAATTTGTACATTTCCCGGGGAGGCGTTTGTTCATTTCCCTCCCGTTGTACAAATCTTCGTGTTTGTATTATACAAGGCTCCACATGAATGAGGGCTACACACTTCAGGGCAGAGGTATAAATGAAAAAAAAAGATCATTTTGTGTCTCATTTTCATTATTCAGTTGTCACTGATACCATCGTTGTGCAAACATTAAAAACTACCATTTTATATTTTTGCAGAATTTTTGCAACATTTTCATCCATTACTTTTACACACTGCCTCGTCCTCTTTTGTTGTTGTTGTTGTTTTTTGGCAGTTAGCATTGACATGCGTTGGACATTTCCTTCAATAAAAATGAGCTGAAGTAAAAAGAAAAAAAAAATCGGCAAATAAAAAAATAAAGGCGTAGGGAGAAGAATAATGTATTGTTTTTATCCGAAAAGAAAATTCTCAGATAACTGAATAGAGGATATGGCAAAGACCAGTACACTTTTAGTGCTTTTTTCTCTCCGGGGTTGGTATGATCTGTATATTGTGCTACAAATGAACTTTAACCTGTCTACTTAGGTTTCTCTGCTGAAAAAGATGGATAGCCGACGATTACAGACCGGATATAGCACGAATAGATTCATAGACAGTCAAATACAATACCGCGTTTATGCCCTCTAAATTCAGCAACATTTTTTTTTCTTTTCAAACGGATTAGATAGCATTATTTCACAACGTTCATGGGGCTCACAAGATGATAGGGTTACACATGCCCAAATCATCTGGTTTTATGGTTTTGTGATATAATAACATAGGATATTCTGTAACTTTTCTTTTCCTATCTCTCTCAACATAGGCCTAATATTTTCTATGATTATGCATAACACCTAAAAATTTGATCTCAAGTGTACTGTAAAAAAAAGTTACATCTTTGATATATAAGTATGATGAGTTTTTTTATTGTCTGTTGTACACGTCAGTCTTGTCAGTATATGAATGATTTTAATTTTCAGTATCTTTTTTTTCCTTGCATAAACACAGACGAATTGTATGAATATAGTTTAAAGGAATGAATTAATCATTAAGTCAGGGGGGGGGGGAGAAGGGAATTGGGGTAAAACAACATAACCTTGTGACTGTAGTTCTTTTGAACGCAAACTACATACCACATGGAATACCAAGGAGGCAAATCCTGAGATGGTCTAAGACCATGGAAGAACGAGTAAATACATATCCCCTCTTTTCATGACAAAACAAGCTTTACCGATTGTGAGCAAAATGACCTTGCATCACAAAACAAACAAAAAGTTACAGTTGTGTGAGGACTGAAAACATCTTGACTTTTCCATATTTCTGAAAGAGCAAGTCTTCTTCTACAATATGATGAAATTTGAGATCATAAACGGGCAGAAAAGTGTGTTTTTAGCATATTATCTAATTTTCTTTTGTTTGCAAAAAGTGTGATGAAATATGGCTTTAGATTATTCTTTTCATTTCTTAAAAACCTTGTACACACTCTTCACTTTCAACTCCTATAACTTTTGACGGGATGATGCTACTACTTGGAAAGTTGACATTAATTAAGGACGGAGTGTGTTGATAAGGCAAGCTTAATTTCAGTTTAATCTAATAATTCATTCGTTGCTGTTACTCTGGTGGTTTTCATCCTGTTTTTTCTCCCATTCATGGCACAGCCAGCACGGCTTGGTGAAGATAAGCGCTTGAAAAGACACGGTACTTCAGAGTCTCTTTTCTCAGTTCACACTTTTCCTGAGTGTGCGGTTTCTGTGCAATATTTAGATAGATTAGAAGAGTCCATTTGATTTGAGTTATACAAGCCTTTAAAGCTTAAAGGCTGCTCTTTCAGAATATGCTCTTAATTTCATGTCTGGCGATTTTCTGTTTGTTTTGTGATGCAGGGTAACAAACGATCCTCTAAGGCTGGAAAGCACGATTCTAAAACATGTTTTTTCTTTCATTTAATAAGGCGTCCATAAGGTTCCACTGTTTCCACAGCACATGATTCTTCTAAAGTATACTTATGCATCAATCATCTTTGATCTTATAACTGTGTATCATCATCTCCTGAGTGGAAGTTAACTCAATTCTTACAAATTATTTCTACGCTGTTAAAATTAGAGAAAAACAAACACATAATAATGTATCATACAAGCACTTTAATAGATTCATTCGAACCTTCTTACAGCAATCACAGCTGATGCCAAAATCGACAAAGAAAAATAAAGAAAATAGTAATACTCTTTGAACAGAAGATTCTAACCTTTGATTGTGAGGCCATAGAAGCCATTCCTGTGTAGAACGCGTCATGCAGCTGGACGTCGCCCAGTCCCATTGACATGAGACTGGATAGTGAGCAAATGCCTCGACCAGCAAGTCGAGCAGAAGAAGCAGGACTATCGTCCTTGTCTGCTATATCACATTTATCTGAACGCCCCGATGCCTGATGATTGAAGAAGTAGAACATTAAGACATTCAGTTTTGCGTTTGTGTTACACTTGAAATGTGCAATAATCTAAACAGAAATGATGGAAAGACGAATATTTGGTATTTTTCAGTGAAAATTGTGCTAACAACCTGCAGAGATATCAATTCTGAATGCATGGTCAGTTGAATGTCACAACTTGGGTATGCGACAAACATCCTCGTTTTCTTTGTGATCCGGCCAATCATTGTGCGTGTGTGTATGTGTGTGTGAGGCACACAAAATACAACAAATGAACTTTGACTGTAGAATTAAAACAGGTCATGAGAATTATAAGAATCAACGTATAATCATAACTCTCGTGAAAATAAAGCTATAATGATGTACCGTGCTGCTGTGTATGTGGCATAACAGTAATATAGAAACGTAGTGATGTGAAGGAAAGGTGAACAATGCTTACAGAGTAACTACAGGCCTGAAGTACATACATCCATCCAGAAATTGTATGGTCAGAACCTCTAATCCGCAATGATGAAAGTGTGTTCAGATGAAGAATCAGAGGCTTGGCGGCATCCAGATAATTGCATTCAAAGGCGACATTAATGACAAACAACAGTTCGTCCTTATCCTCAACATTCAACATCTCACATAAGAAACCTAGGACAGCCGTTCCAACATCTAGTCCTTGTGCTGCAGTGAAGTAGAGGAGGTATCGATACAACTGGTAGTCATCAATCAGCTGTTTTGTCAGCTGGTTGAACTCCTCCAGGTTGTTCTCATACAGCCATGCCAGATGTATTCCCGCTAGATACTCATGAAATAACTTGTGGGGAATTCGGTATTCAACCACGAGTTCTGTTTTTCTCTTGTTGTTTTCCCAACTTGAAACAAAACGCTTCTCTCTTGTGAGGACCCCAATATCACATGCCGTCTGTAAATCATCTTCACTTGCAATGAGGTCTTTTCCTCTAAATACAAGTTCGTTACGAAGGAGACTATACAAAGCATCTTTGCCAAAATTCTGTAAACAGACGTTACCTTGCTCCAATTTCTTTTGTTGGTCTTCCTGGACAGTCACCTTACCAGCATAGTGCTCTTTAAGAAGGAGTATCAATTGGTCGAAGAGTTTGGAAAATGTCTTTAGTTCCTGAATCACACTGCGGCTTCCTTCGTTCTGCCAGATGAAACAAAGCATGCTGCAGTAAATGGGGTAGGGTGCCATATTCTGTGCTACAAGGCTGTCCTTCTCTGTCATCAATCTAGTGAGACTCTCCCTGGCCTCTTCGTTGTTTTGGAAGAATTTCGAAATGTAGCAGGAAACATCACCTGGCTTGAAGCCCTCAATCTTAACAAATGTGTACTGCTTCTTCAATTTCTCATCGGATCTTATCCGATCAGCTTTCCACGGTCGAGTGGTAACAATAACTCTGGAACTTTTGAACTTCTCGCACTTGATCACTGCAGGGGTGGCATCTCTTGAAGCTTTTACACTAATATCCTGACTGTACTCATCAAGACCGTCATAGAGAATCATTACTTTCTGCTGGTTCGTTCGAATGTATTCGTCTAATTCAACCCAATCACAGTTCAGGTCATCAGACAAATTGTTCATGATGGAATGACTAAAGCATGTACTCTCCTCAATTTCCCTAAGATGAATTAGGAAAAGGAGATCAATGGTCTGCAGACATCTTCCCAAAGCCCAGTCAAGTGCAAGTTTAGTAAGGAAAGTTGTTTTGCCAACACCCGCTTCTCCACTAATTGCAATACGTTTTCGTATACCTCTTTTAGTGCCAATCTGCTCCAAGTGTTCAATGAAATTATCGTAATTGATG
The DNA here is from genome assembly GCF_964275005.1 of Diadema setosum. NCBI lineage: Eukaryota > Metazoa > Echinodermata > Echinoidea > Diadematoida > Diadematidae > Diadema > Diadema setosum. The sequence continues at coordinate 4,660,638 of NC_092699.1, forward strand.
TCTATTCCTTCATCGCTCTTATCATTAGACAACATCACTAAATTTGTGTATATTTCCTCCAGCTTCATTGATGATTTCGAATAAAGAGGGGAAGTGCGCACACTGCTGTACATGTTGTCATAATGTTCCCGTAACTCCTTGATTTGTTGAACTCTGTCATTTGTAGAGCCTTTACTTGCTGGAACTGAACTTGATGTACCTGATGAATCTGAAAGAATGCAAATTTGAGATCATTAATACCAACTAAATCTGGAATGCATACTATGCAACAAGGATTCTTTTATGTTCGCCAAATCATGGATTCTGTCATCTCAATATTAGGCCAATACAAAGCTAAAATGATTAGACTGCATGGATGTCACATTGTTAACCACAGACCCCCCTGCCGCGGTGCAAAGTGGGGGGGGGGGATCACTGACTATAAGATATTGCTGCCATTTCTAACATCCGTTTGGCATTTGTTGTACCATTACCCTCCTTTGGTTGATAAAAAAGCCTTGAAATCCTCCAAACATCTTCTTACTGACATAGTACAGCATGGACACAAGAAGACTGTAATCTTAATGTCTAATAGAGTCATTCAAAATCATTCACTGTTTCACCATATTTTAATTATAACCACACATGCAAAAAAAAAAAGAAGAAAAGATGACTGGAATCAAACATTTTGGCCAGTTCCGGATAAGTTGATCTCCAGAGCTGTGGTCGAATCGAATGGAGCAACATTACGCTAATTCCCTTTTCATGAAGAAAAAAAAGAAATCAAACAAACGAATACATAATTACAATGTACACACCATCGCACAATATTATGCTGCCGCAAACTAGAATTCAAAGAGTCAGTATCTGATAGTTTGGCTACACATTTAATCTTTAATCTGATTGAAAAGTCTGCCAGCTAATTCATACTATTACTTTTCTACTTTGATGTAATTTCAAGTCTGTAACTCCCAAATGAGTGCCAATGAATACAGTGTACTAGCAAGAATGCAATTTTGTATCTTTGGGAAATGATATTCTAATATTTTAATATGAGTATCATCTTGGCCATTTCATGTATAAATTTAGTAATAATTTGTTACCTCCCACTTTTACTGGGACGTTTGTGAGAAACAACTCCTTTCACAGATATCCGACTCGTCATTCTAATGAATTTCATTTACCTTTAACCAGAACGATATTCATTCAATCCACATTTACTTTTCTTGGACCAAAATTTTGGAATGGCCTCAGTAATAATTTATAAACGGCCACAAGTTTGAATTGTTTTAAAGTTAAGTTAAAGATTTTTTTTAAAGATAATTCTAAAAACAAAATTCTTTTGAACGTTATCATTAAACATATATATTTTTCACATTTAAATTGAAAAGGTCAAATTTTGTTGACTTTTCAATGATTTCAGAATTACTGGAATATTCACTCTCATTGTTCCCTTCATATTTTGCGTATAGCTTAGCGGTTCCGTTCACTCTTCACTTCTTGTCTTCTCAATGGACATAATTCTTTCTTTCTCCTATTCTCCAACCATATTATTTCTTGTTCTTCTTTTTCTTCTTCTTCATCTCTCTGTCTTTTCTTTCCCGTTCTGTTTTCTGCATGACAGCGACGTAGTGTTTGGATTTGTCTGGGTGTCTGTGTAGGGATAGTTAGGTTTTTATGCCTCCGCCACGAAGTGGTGCCGGAGGCATTATGTTTTCGGGTTGTCCGTCCGTCCGTCCGTCCGTAATGAATTTTGTGGCAAGCGTAACTACAATTTTTTTTAGAAGTATCCTAATGAAACTTGACATGTATGTGTATTAGGGGGTGAAGTTGTGCCTGTCAACTTATGGGTGCACATGCCCAAGGTAAAAGGTCAAAAGGTCAAGGTCAAATACATACAATTTCACTATTTCCTCCATATCTATGCATCGCCTGAAGATATTTTCTTGAAACTTAGTGTATACATGTAATACCTAATTAAGATTCTCTGGTGAAAGTTTGGGGTCATGAGGTCAAAGGTCAAAGGTCAAAAGGTCAAGTAAAATATTAGAATTTCACTTTTTTCTCTGTACCCTGGAAATTGTTCAAGGTATCTTTTTTTTTTTTAATTCACGTTCCATATTCCACATTTCGTACAAGTTTTATATTCCATTTGATTTGAAGCAGAAATGTTCGTCACACAATGGTCAGTTTGAACCAATAATGCACAAATGTATAAGGACATATAATTAACGTGTAATATGAGGAACCCACTAAAAAGTAAAGCTTGTAGGATGTGGGTTCCAAAAATATAACATAGGGTTTTAGTACAGTATATCAAAGTCAGAAGTGACGTAACCTGCAAAATTCAAAATATCGAGAATATTACAATGTTTACGGGATGTACAAAGTATAGTATATAATGTTTTATGATTAACTTATGGTATAAATGCTTAAAAAAGTAGCAAGTTAATCAAACTGGTGAGGTCATCCGAGCGAGGCATCATTTAAGTATATGCAAAAAAAAAAATTAAGCGATTACGGCAAAATAATTACACATAGGATTTTAGAAAATTGGCTTTGAGATTTTTCTTAAAGGAGCTTAAAGAACTTGAGTGCAACCGAACCGAATCTAACTCATTCCAGAAAGAAGGGCCGGCGGTAGATGTAATTGTCTTAAGGGCTAAAAATGTACAAACAGGGGAAAAATGATAGGATTCACTGTGTCTTGTAGGGTAAGTATGAATATCACTGTTTTTCACAAACATTGAGGAAAATATACTAGGAAGGTCACCAGTATTCAACTTATACGTGAAAATTCCAACATGATATAAATACATATCAGAAATTTTTAACAATTTACTTGAAACAAACAATTCATCAGTATGATCAAAAAATTGTGCTCGATTTATAATCCGCAAGGCCTTTTTCTGAACCAAAAGTAACGAATCAATTTTAGTCTTTGAGCAATTCCCCCAGGCTAATATTCCGTAATTCAAGTAAGGTAATAATAAAGTTGTATAAAGAGAATGCAATATTGGCTTTGGGAAGAGATATTTCAGTTTGTGAATAATTCCAACATTCCTGCACAACAATTTACATAAATAATCAATATGTACTTTCCATGAAAGGTTACTGTCAATATAAATACCTAAAAATTTTGTTGAATCTATTTGATTTAACTGTAAACCGTTCATTAAAACTAAACCTGGAAGAGATTTTATTGTGTTACTGAAAACCATATAATTGGTCTTATTCATGTTAAGCGACAATTTATTTGCCTGAATCCACTCAAACACCAACTTAAGTTCATTATTCAGAGAATCGAGCAAAACATAAGGATCTGAGTGAGAATAAAATAGACTTGTATCATCTGCGAACAGAAGAAAAGACAGCAGAGAGGATGAGTTACGGAAGTCATTGATGTATAAAATGAATAAAAGAGGACCTAAGAGGGAGCCCTGTGGAACATCACAACAAATCGAGTTTATATCAGATTCATGATTATTTACGGAAACAAATTGAGATCGACCGGTAAGATAACTTCTGAACCACTCCAAGGCCTTTCCACGAATACCGTAATGATTTAGTTTATACAAAAGAATTTCGTGATCTATTGTGTCAAAGGCCTTGGAGTAGTCCAGAAACAGACCGACTGTATGCGACTTGTGTCTATAGCTCTTACAATTTTCTCAACCAGTAGTAATATAGCATGGGTGGTTGCATGTTTTTTCCGGAACCCGAATTGATTATCAGCTAAAATATCACAATCGTTTACAAATTTGATTAAACGATTATAAATCACCTTCTCAAGTAATTTAGAAAAGAATGACAGAAGCGATATTGGTCGAAAATTTCCTAACTCATCCTCTCTGCCTTTCTTATAGATTGGGATAACTTTAGCAATTTTCATTTTAATGGGCACAATACCAGTCAATAAAGATAAATTCAAAATGTGAACTAAGGGTGATAGTATTTCGTTTACAATACATTTCATGAGGTGATTAGAAATCCCATCATGACCTGTACTCTTCTTGGGGCTAAAAGAATTGACAATATCTACGACCTCTGTTTCAAGTACTGGGAGAAGAAATAAGGACTGTGGATTGGAATTTAAAAGGTAAGAATGAAAGGGTCTGTGTACAGATGAAATATTGCGTGCCAGATTCGGACCAATATTAACAAAAAAAGAGTTGAATGCTTCCGTAATTTCCACATCATCTGTTAAATTCTTCCCTTCACAAAGGATATTATCAATATTACCCTTATTTACACGTTTATGAATAACACTGTTTATTACATGCCAGGTAGATTTTGCATCTGACTTGTGCTGTTCAAACAAAGAACAAAAATAATCTTTCTTTGCTTTACGTAACAGGGACGTAAGAGTATTCCGATATTTAATGTACTTTGATTTATTCAAAGCTGTATTACATGATTTATATCTGTAAAATAAAGTATCTTCATGGAACATACTGACTGGCAGTGATTATCTAGCAGATTTAGGGTTCATGGGGTCAAAGGTCAAGGGCAACACTTCAAAATTTTACTATTTCCCTCATATTTATGCAATGCCAGCAGGAGTATTTTTTTTTACACTTGGTGTATGCATGTATAACACAATAGAGATTCTCTGTTAAGTTTCTTTTCTTCTTTTTTTTTTTGCCTCAAAGGTCAAAAGGTCAAAGATCAAGTGAAAGTGCTGAACTGTTTCCTCCATAATGCTATCTAGGAAATGGTTCAAGTTATCTTGAAACTTATTACATATTTATGCATGTTCTACCTGACAGTGATTATCTTAATATGAATTTTAGGGTCAAAGACCAGATGAAAATGGCAACAATTTACTATTCAATACAGAAATTGCACTTTTTCTCCATACCTTGAATATTACTCAGTGCATAAACTTATGAATGGATCAAAGTCAAGTTAAAGTTCTTAAATCTCCAAATACATGCTCTAATACATGTATTCTTCCAATTAAACCTAGGTCAAGGAAGGTGAGCATATAACACGTTTGTGACAAACTTGTCATTTTAATATTTTGCCAATTTTGTGAAAATGTAATCACACATTGTCCACATGTACTATAGACCTATTAGGAGAACCATGCATTATGACGGAGGCATACCAGTCGCCGTAGCGACATTTCTAGTTATTCGTAATTTGTTTTATTCATTTTTGTAGATTGAATTTCGAGTACTAAAGTAAAATATCAATGCTATCTTATGTATATTTTGTTTTCCTGTGTTGGGGGGGGGGGGGAATGCACCCTACAAGCATTGCTTCTTCAGCATTCCTCCCCATCTCCTGCATTCTCTAAACTTCAAAATGTTTTGTTTTTTTTCCACCCTATCATTTGTTTTTCCTTAAATATCATACTTCATATTTTGTAATTATTGACACATATATGTGCTTATATTTTATGTGATAAAGAATGTATTTACAAGTTCTCTTGGAGATGAAAAAAAAATGAATGAATGAAAGAATGAATGAATGAGAGATGAGAGAAATATATAAATATGTCTAGCAGGGTATAAATCAGGTAGACAAGGCATCCCTAAGACGTGTGTGGTTTCTTTCGATCGATTCCTACATTTTGGTAGTTGAAACACCCACAATGTCATCCTCAAGACAATTGACAAGTTACTATAATATATAGCTGAAGGCAAGTGTCAAGTGATAAGCTGAAATACCACGGGCCATTATTTTTATCTTATTCTCTCAGTTTGATTCATTCATGTTGGGAGTTATAATACAGCTTACCTTCTCTCTTCGTATTTTCTTTCAAATTGAAATTAATAGAAGAATATTTTATTTATGCTTTATAATTCCTTGATACTAAAGAACATCTCCTATTGTGACATTGTTTGGGCAACTGCAAAAAGTCACATTGACAGTACAGTATGTATATTGCTTCTACAAAAGAAAGCTATACGTGATACACCAAATCAGGTTATCGGGACCATTCAGATCCTCTGTTTGTAGAATTAAAAACACTAAAGGTAAATTACATTATCATTATTATTTTTTTGTGCAAATTCACATTTCATGTTTCGTTTGTATAACGGTCAGTTGTCATCTTCTTTTTTTCCCTCATTATTTCAGTTGAATAAGGACATACATTCTTATCCCATTAGGCAATCTGATAAATCTCATGTACAAAATCTGAAAACGGTGATGGCTCTGAAATCTATCAGACACACTGGACCCGATATTTGAAACTCTCTTTCTTCTGAAATTCGAACTTTAAAGTCTATGTATTCTTTTAAGAAAGTTGTAAAGACAATGCTGCTCTCTGAATGTCAGTGATCTTATAATGTCATTGTAAATATATTGTACATGAAATTCCCTCGTGGAATTATCGCCGTTCTGAATTTATAGCGTATTCAAGCCAGGTGAGATACCTCTTAATTCGTTCATAAACCGACATAGCAACATTCTTAGTTCTCACTGTGCTTATCAATGTATACTTAATTAAAAGTACGTGCTTTATTCCTAAACCACTCATGAACTCACGTCAGCACTGCCAATCATGCCTTTGAATAAACCTCGCTACTTTCCAGATAAATTTAGCATTTCATTGGGCCCAACATGTTGTCTCATTCACAATGATAACGGACAATGACAACCACACCGTCCGCCCCGCCCACTCTTTCTTCCATTCACATTAAAGAGCTGTTATCCACATTCCACACATTGTGAACGCTACTGGTTCTATGGCAAGCCGAATTATCGCTGATTTCGGTATCTCTGAGAGTGCAAAATGATCACATTTGGAAAATTGCAAGGGTTCACTAAAATGGTCCTAAAATCATAACGCATTAACTGAAATTAAAGCACTTGGTGTCATTTTATTAGAAAGAGAACGGACTTTCCAATAGTATATAAAATAATGAAATATTTGCAACAATATTGCAGTAATTAAAGATCTTTGGTGTTCCGTTCTTTTTGGGCTACCCTGTATATGTATATATGTACACACACACACACACACACATATATATATATATATATATATATATATATATATATATATATATATATATAATTGTATATATACATATACATATATACATAAACATTAATTCCTAACAAAGTAAGTTTCTTCATCAACTTTAGAATACTATACAGCAATACAGTTTCTTCGTTGCCTTTACAATGTACAACAGAACATATCAGCAATGCAATGAACAACGCAGAAGGGCTACAGCTTAAGCATTGCTTGATTTGTATGCAGCCCTCGTGCATAATACATTACTAGTATTATAGGAAAAAAGGAGGGAGGTATGACTTGCATAGACATGGGATAGAAGAAAGGAGAGAGGAGAGGTCTGTCTGCTTTCGCTAATACACAACGTTAGATCACCTGCATCGCTAAATAGTAAGAATGGCAAAGTATTTTCTCACCGAGGTACCGGTGAACGGTTACAGGTCATGGTCGGTTACATCGCGACTGCAGAGCAGTTGCAGAAATGTCACCGCTATAGTCTACGACTCTGAGACGTCTATTGCGAAATTACGGTATCTCCGGGCAGTCGCAAGAAATTTGAAGACATGATTTAACAATGTGGCTGACCGATTTTAAAAATTCTCAGTCTCAGCTCTCTGACCTTTATGATTATGTTCAGATGGACGAAAACTATAAGGAAAATCAAGCATAATGAAGATCATGAACCACCGGGGTGGTGGTGGTGGGGGGGGGGGGAGGGTGGGGTTTGCTGGTTAAAAAAAAAAAAAAAGGTGATGAAAAAAACTTGCCCTCCGGCCTCCGTGTACTTGCACCCCTGTTCACAGAACCACCTAGTGTGCATTTTGTAGAACTTGCCTGGTATGATTCAAGTTTTACTAATCCACTCATAGATACAGATTCTCACTGTATTTATCAATGCATACTTACAATTAAAAGTACGGCCTTTATTCCTAAACCACTCATGAACTCACGCCACTACCAATCATGCCTTTAAATTAACCTCGCTACTTTCCAGATAAATTTAGCATATTTTCATTGAGCCCAACATGTCGTCTCATTCACAATGATAACGGACAATGAAATTCACACCCTCCGCCCCGCCCACTCTCTCTTCCATTCACAGTAAAGAGCCGTTGTCCACATTCTACACATTGTGAACGCTACTGGTTCTATGGTAAGCCGAATTATCTCTGATTTCGGTATCTCTGAGAGAGCAAAATGATCACATTTTGAAAATTGCAATCGTTCACAAAATAGTCCTTAAATCATAACGCATTAACCAAAATTAAATAACTTGGCGTCATTCCATAGGAAAAAAAGGCCTTTCCAATAGTATGCACAATAATGACACATGTGCAACAATATTGGTGTAATTAAAGATCTTAGGTAATCCGTTCTTTTTGTGCCACCCTGTAATCAATGTATATAATATATGTTTTTGTTTCTGCATGAACAATGATATAATGCAGGAACCAATAAAATCAAATCAAATCAAATCAAATCAAATTACAGAAGTTACTGCAGATGACTCAAATATTCATTGTATATAGTATATAAGAAGCATTCTTCATGGTGACACGTTACCATTATTTTTTCCCCTAATACATTGCTGCAAGAATATCCTTTCTTGTTATTAAAGTTAATGCAGGCAATTGCAGTTTTTAGTTAAATTATAAATAAAGCCCTTACAAGTTGCAGTTTTGAACAATTGCAAAAATTTCCTTCAAAATGTTTGATGGCAAGAGATCATAAAATATATGCATTCATACAAGTTTGCTAAATGAGGAATTGAAATAGGGCAGAAGGATTATGAAGGTTGATCCGGGGGAATAAATTGTACACTAACCTAAGGTAACCCAACCTATCGTCATTGTCCCTGTTACAAGTCATTCCTCCCCTGATCTTTGCTTATATCTATGTTATGTAGCCTCTGAGGTTATTGCCATGAAGCCAGAATATAATACTGTTCTTGTTATTGATCCTGTAAGGCACATAAAGTGGTGAATTCTTAGCATTATTTTATGCACCAATACTTGCCTCCTTCAGCAGAATGCTGCTTGTCACCGGGCAGCCTGTTATTTTATTCAAGTAATTCTAGACTAAGCTTTAATTGACAGGTTGAGGAGAGGTAACAGAAAGCTTGGGAGGAGCCTGCTACCAGCCTGAGCAGCCATGGGAAAGGGAGAGCATGAATGGAGAGAAAAACAGATGAAAAAAAAGGGCAGGACATGAAGAGGCGAGATCTGAGGGTCTCTGCTATTAGAGAAAGCAACATCTATTTCATTTAACGAATATGTTGCTTGTAGTTTGCATTGAAGCTAAGATGTTCCAGTAGTGGGTTTTTTTTATTTGCTTTTGGTGTTGTTGTTGTTTGTTTGTTTGTTTGTTTGTTTGATGGGGGTAAAACATGAAGGAAGGGGTGACAACAGATGGGAATGAGATACCTCAGAAGTTTCTAATCGCATAGGCCAAATAGAAGACATGGTGCCATGGTGATGAGTTTCCTCACCTCTACATTTGTCTACCCCAACATTGGTGTTTGTGAGGCTCATTTTCAGCCGCTGACCTTCTAAATACAGAGTGTGATTTACTGCTTTCACTCATTGAGAGCAACTTTAATTTGCTTTACTATACTTTCACTAAGCCTTGTGATACTTAAGTCGCTGAAATTATGTTCGCGTGATTGATTGCAACATAATTATTATGGTATTGCGCGCATCATCCGTCTGTCCATCCGTTATCTCCTTGCTCCCTCAATAATTTCTGCATTGCCTTAGTTCTTGCATTGATGAATTATTCTGATGAGCACATGCGCATAAACAGAATAAAGCTTGGGTAAGTCGAAGGTCAAAGAACATGGGTCATTGATCTGAAAATATATTTCTTAAAGATATCTTATACTGTTCAAGACATCGACTTCAAACGTGTCACATGCATGCATACTTGTGAATCAATTTACTATTTAGCTAATTGCACTAAGATCATCCATAATGACTGCAGGACAGTCTTGTTACAATTTTAATTACTATAATGGTGATTGCCCTTCATAAAAAGGCAATTCATTACAATAACATGGCGTCCATTATGATCATAGTGGAATTGGCATATAAGCGTCTCAGAGAGATCTTAACTTTCAGGGCCACATTTCATATAAGAAAGATGTTAAGATAGCAAATCGTGCTGGAATGGCTACTTCCCATAGAAACAGCCAATCAGAAATCTGGCACAACTCAACACAGGAAAACTGAGATGATATTATTAATCCTAATATAGATGTATGTTATATAAAGTACACTGCAAGGCAAATTATATTACTGCAATAAATGCACACTTGTAAGAGATTGGATAGAGGTCTTTTTTTTTATTGTCCTGTATAATCGTAGAGCATGTGCCAACAGGTTGGCCAAAATACACTATCCTGCTCGTGTGGCGCCAGTAAAGGGTAAAGAACCCTCTACTAGGGTTCTGCCTGCACAGAAATACCCTTCTTTCCCTAATCTGCTTGCAGGTGTTTTGTTGCTCTGAAACACTTACGAACGGCTTACAAACACATTTGATTTTTAAGAGCAACCTGAACCATATCTGTCGTAAAGGTACAAGCACCTTCTTGAACTTACAAACAACTCAGATCTTTATGAAACAGCCTCAGATGATCGTAATTTTACGAACGAATCTATGAAGGACTTAACAACTGGGTGCACTTACAAGCAACTTGGTGCTTTTACGAACAACTTGGGCATTTACGAACAGCTTTATGAAACACCCCCTCCCCCCGTTCTATTAATAATTGCTGTTATGACATTGTTAAAACAGTGAGCTGTGATGCATATGAATGATTCAAGACCTTTAGCTTTTGTTTTTATTTGTCATCAAGTGTGCTTATTTTTTAATGGTGAGCTGAAGAGGGGATAGGGGACTGGTAATTAAAGTAAAGGAAACAAAGGGTTATGACAGAGTGCACAAACAGCTGTTGGAATTCAACCTTACTTTCCAAACAGAATGATGACACAATGCCGGATAAAATGCCTATATGACTAAAGTTAAACACACGATTTGTTTTGCCATGAGCTATTATTATCATTTTATTGATTGATTGATTGATTGATTGATTGATTGATTGATTGATTGATTGATTGATTGATTGATTTTACCATGTAAATAGCATCTACACTACGTAACATAAACATTACAAACATTAAACAAAAATGAGAGTGAACATAACAACACACTCTGTATGCATTTAACACAAAATGGTAGAGGAAAAGATCGTGACAATATTACGGTGTATATCTATTTAATTAGGACTACTCTTTTAATGATCAATGTCATGTTTGTCTCCTGAATCACTCTGTCTATAGGAAAATTACCCTATGCATCTGCACACTTTACAGTATGATGACCTACCGGAGGGTAGATGTGTCTCAGCAATCCGGACAAGTTTGGCTCTCATCAGAGCTTCTCTCAGGTCTGATCGAAGTGACGACGAGCTTACCCTTTGGCTCCACTTACGAAGCATGCTGACAGTTCCATCACTGGTTACTTCATGGTAACGATTGTTGGTTTTGATAAAGTTCTGGATTTCTCCCAAAGTGAAACCCAATTGTTTCCCAAGGTTCTCGATGTCTTCATTGTTTGAGATATCTAATGCAATACCTTTCAGAAGGGTATCCACATCGTCTGACATCCTGTGATAAATTGAGAGGAATGGGCCCATTTTGAATTCTGTATGATTATATACATTAATTACATGAATAATCAAGTGCCTCGATCAGTTCTGCTTGTTCAAGTCTGATGTAAATCCTATTTTATCCCTGATTGAGTCCCCTGCGGTATTATAGGGGTTGAAGCCCAAAGTGAAAACAATACATGGGTCGCAGTAAATGACATGAGTTATAGCCCAGATGCAAACCTTATCATGCAATCAAAGTAGTCGATCAGTTTGTACGATGCAAAACCAAGTTCGAATGGCTAAGAGAGCATCTCTATGAATAATAACCAGCCATAATCCAGATACTTTGTTAAGTCTGCAATTAGTCATTTTAATCATGATTCGAAATGTGCCTATTGAAAACCCATGTCAATCGAGTGAACATTCCGACTGGTTTTCCTTTTGTGAAGCAATCACAGCGAAATGTTTTTTCATAGCTTCTTTTTTAATATGAAAACTAAACATGATTTTGCAAAGGTCAGAAACATACACTTGGGACTTTTTTTAAGAAACCCAGTATGCAGGCTTTTTCCGCTATCCTGTCTGCCATCAAAATTAAAAGTCATACGCATGATTTGAAGACATTTCTATGAGATTAAAATGTTCTGTTTTGACTATAATATTGCTTACCTCTCCTCATCAACTTCGTGTTGAAACTTGGCACGTTTTGCAGCCTTGTCTGGCTGTTCTTCCCTCTCAAAATTTTTAGCCATGATTTCCAGCGAAGTATTGACACCCAAAATGCATGAAGTCGAAATTGAGGGTGGTGCAGGGATGTAATAATTTTGTCCTATACTGGCGATTCCACGTCGTAAGGCGACTAGACTGGGAGAAGGGCGTGGCTACATAAAAGACAGGTTAATCGATGAACTGATCGTCAGAACACCTCACCGGACTGACTTCTTAGTCCAAGACCTAGAATGAATGAGGCATATGACCACTCTGTTTTCAGTCATTGATCAGTGTCCTTCATATTCTTGTGGGGTTGGAAACTTTCTCCTGGACCCTATTGCATAAAAGTTGAGATCAACCAGAACATAAAAGATACAATAAGTACCGAATTCTGGTTGGCTGATATCGGATCTGAGTTATTCTGACTTGCGTTTGATTGCATGTTGTCATTCAAAAGGAGGCAGAATTCCAAAAGGAATTAGAATACTTTGATTATTATCATGTTTATGAAGTCTACTTTTAGTTGTATATAGGCCTAGCTGCATCTTTTGTGTAAAGAAAATAACGAATAAGAAGAATAATCAACAAGGTCAGTTGCATTCAGGAACTAATATTCCCAGCGCCTTTTTTTTTTGTTTCCGTGCGGCGCTCACGTATACATGTGAGTGCATACGTGTGTATGCATGGGTGTGTTTCAGTTTCAGTTTCAGTAAGTTTTATTTATCCATTATAATATGCAATACAACAAAAATAAGTATGACAACATCAAACATTCACAAATCATTGACATATAAACAGGAGTTCTTAGTACATTATCATGTAATGTAAATGGAAATATTTCATGACGACAAAACTTTATTGGTATACAGGTGGAGGAGACCGTTTGTCAATAAGCATATCTCTTGACTTTGACAAGGGCGTGTAATCATTACTGCTTTGAACAATTATATATATTTCTTTAACTGAAGGAACACAACACATACACAAATATCTATAGAATAAATAACATGTACATTTCAAGTATTTTGAATGTCATTTGACCGAAAAAAGGACAACGCAAGGTGGAAAATACAAAAGGACAAGAAAGAAAAACGAGTATAAGGGACAAGAATAAGAGGGTACTCAAATTGCAAAAGAACGGAGAAGCGAAAAGAAGTAAAGGAAAAAAATATAAACAATGTTCAGGAACTTGGAGCTAAATCGCATATTTCTAATTCGAGTGATATGTTGCGAGAACATTTTATAGGATTATTTGAAATACTGTAAGGAAGAACTGCGTCTATTTAAGATCATCAGTCAATGAGTTTCATATATCTGGACCGTTATGCCTTACGGACTTTTGAGCTATAAAAAAAGTTTGAGATTTTCTATGATATTCTGTTGCATTAGAGGTAAGATATGAATGGATACTAACATTTGAAAGACATGCAAATATTGCAGAGAGCTGCTGATTGTAAATATCCCTTCCAAAAACCTTCCCAACTCTCGATGGAGGCGGAAGTACAGCTGTAGTTCTCCCGGGTTGTCGGCCGCCGCCCTATTTCTCGCCTTTTCCTCACAAAAAAGTTGGAATTTTTGACTAATAATACAAAATGGGATTAGGCTGGAATAAAGCTACGAAAATGTAGACATGAGGAGAGGATTCAAGCCTCCTATTCCAGAAACGAATAGGTGAAAACCTTGAAGAGGCATTCTGAGGTGACTAATAAGTTTTCTCTGTAACATTGGAAAGGCCGTAACTATACGTCAGCACACAGGAAAACAAGCCGGCTAATTTAAAAAGGAATCAACTGTATCAGCTTGACAATGTAACGGATAGTAATTTGAGAACACCCGGTGATAGTCCAAAGGGATATATGACATTCGAGAGTTGGAAGACTTCCATTGTCGCAGAAGCAATACTGTTTGATACAATCATTAACGGTGTTATTACTTACAGCATGGAAATGAGGTTACAAAGTAAGAATGCTAGCACGCACTGTTGGTGAATCATGACCTTCACTAACTGAAAGGTATCTGGTGGTATGTTAGGTCAGAAGAGAAAAGGATTCACATGAGCAAAAGGACAATCTTGAAATAATTATAATAATAACAATAATAATAATAATAATAATGATAATGATAATAAATAAAAATAAAAATACTAATGGTGATATATATATATATGTATATATATATATATATATATATATACATATATATATATATATATATATATATATATATACATATATATATATGTATATATATACATATATATGGGTGAGAATTTTAATGCCATTTTAGGTTTTAATCTCATTCACTTCTGTTCGTTATTGATCAGTGACTACCAGGAAAGGCTGGTTGACTATCAGGAAAAGTCTGATTGACTACGGGAAAGACCGTTGACTATCAGGAAAGTCTGATACAGTATTCCATCACGGACAAGGCACAACTACTGGCTGGGATGTCTCTATGGGGGCCGGAGGTGTGAGTTTGCTTCAGTGAAAGACAAGATGAGGTGGGTCTCTGAACCGTTTATCTTCGTGATAGTAAATCGGAGCATGACGTTGGCAATGTAAGTCCATTGAAAAGCTATCAGGGATTCATGTTTGTCATGTTTTTTTAAACTGATTTCATCCTTTCATCTTTGGCTCTTCGTGGAGGGAACCAGTCCATGGATGCGTCGTTGCTACGCCAACCGCGCACATACAAACTGCGCGGTTACCATGCACTGTGGCAACAACTACCACCAGTTTAGACGCATTCCATCACAAGCAGGTTAGTTTTGAAATCCGTCCGACCAGGAGCAGACGTATACCCTTGTGTGTATGTTCTGCTTCAGAAACGGATTTTTAATCTAACATCACATCGCATCCTGGTCGCTGATGAAGAATGCGATGACTAACCTGTTTGGTGTCTTTTTCAAAAACATGCGCTTTCCTCGCCAGGATAAAGCGTTTTAATGCCATTTTAGGTTTTAATCTCATTCACTTCTGTTCGTTATTGATCAGTGACTACCAGGAAAGGCTGGTTGACTATCAGGAAAAGTCTGATTGACTACGGGAAAGACCGTTGACTATCAGGAAAGTCTGATACAGTATTCCATCACGGACAAGGCACAACTACTGGCTGGGATGTCTCTATGGGGGCCGGAGGTGTGAGTTTGCTTCAGTGAAAGACAAGATGAGGTGGGTCTCTGAACCGTTTATCTTCGTGATAGTAAATCGGAGCATGACGTTGGCAATGTAAGTCCATTGAAAAGCTATCAGGGATTCATGTTTGTCATGTTTTTTAAACTGATTTCATCCTTTCATCTTTGGCTCTTCGTGGAGGGAACCAGTCCATGGATGCGTCGTTGCTACGCCAACCGCGCACATACAAACTGCGCGGTTACCATGCACTGTGGCAACAACTACCACCAGTTTAGACGCATTCCATCACAAGCAGGTTAGTTTTGAAATCCGTCCGACCAGGAGCAGACGTATACCCTTGTGTGTATGTTCTGCTTCAGAAACGGATTTTTAATCTAACATCACATCGCATCCTGGTCGCTGATGAAGAATGCGATGACTAACCTGTTTGGTGTCTTGTTTCAAAAACATGCGCTTTCCTCGCCAGGATAAAGCGTTTTAATGCCATTTTAGGTTTTAATCTCATTCACTTCTGTTCGTTATTGATCAGTGACTACCAGGAAAGGCTGGTTGACTATCAGGAAAAGTCTGATTGACTACGGGAAAGACCGTTGACTATCAGGAAAGTCTGATACAGTATTCCATCACGGACAAGGCACAACTACTGGCTGGGATGTCTCTATGGGGGCCGGAGGTGTGAGTTTGCTTCAGTGAAAGACAAGATGAGGTGGGTCTCTGAACCGTTTATCTTCGTGATAGTAAATCGGAGCATGACGTTGGCAATGTAAGTCCATTGAAAAGCTATCAGGGATTCATGTTTGTCATGTTTTTTAAACTGATTTCATCCTTTCATCTTTGGCTCTTCGTGGAGGGAACCAGTCCATGGATGCGTCGTTGCTACGCCAACCGCGCACATACAAACTGCGCGGTTACCATGCACTGTGGCAACAACTACCACCAGTTTAGACGCATTCCATCACAAGCAGGTTAGTTTTGAAATCCGTCCGACCAGGAGCAGACGTATACCCTTGTGTGTATGTTCTGCTTCAGAAACGGATTTTTAATCTAACATCACATCGCATCCTGGTCGCTGATGAAGAATGCGATGACTAACCTGTTTGGTGTCTTGTTTCAAAAACATGCGCTTTCCTCGCCAGGATAAAGCGTTTTAATGCCATTTTAGGTTTTAATCTCATTCACTTCTGTTCGTTATTGATCAGTGACTACCAGGAAAGGCTGGTTGACTATCAGGAAAAGTCTGATTGACTACGGGAAAGACCGTTGACTATCAGGAAAGTCTGATACAGTATTCCATCACGGACAAGGCACAACTACTGGCTGGGATGTCTCTATGGGGGCCGGAGGTGTGAGTTTGCTTCAGTGAAAGACAAGATGAGGTGGGTCTCTGAACCGTTTATCTTCGTGATAGTAAATCGGAGCATGACGTTGGCAATGTAAGTCCATTGAAAAGCTATCAGGGATTCATGTTTGTCATGTTTTTTTAAACTGATTTCATCCTTTCATCTTTGGCTCTTCGTGGAGGGAACCAGTCCATGGATGCGTCGTTGCTACGCCAACCGCGCACATACAAACTGCGCGGTTACCATGCACTGTGGCAACAACTACCACCAGTTTAGACGCATTCCATCACAAGCAGGTTAGTTTTGAAATCCGTCCGACCAGGAGCAGACGTATACCCTTGTGTGTATGTTCTGCTTCAGAAACGGATTTTTAATCTAACATCACATCGCATCCTGGTCGCTGATGAAGAATGCGATGACTAACCTGTTTGGTGTCTTGTTTCAAAAACATGCGCTTTCCTCGCCAGGATAAAGCGTTTTAATGCCATTTTAGGTTTTAATCTCATATGTATATATATACATATATATGGGTGAGAATTTTGAACGATGTACAATTGCCAAATTTAGCACCTTATGACATTCTTTCCCTTAGAACACGCCAGGATGATCTAAGAAACCAGATTTTTTCATGTCATCTCCAAGATTGGTAAAAATCCTTTCAGGAAATGTATGGTTTGGTTGACTTTTGCCTGATATTTTTCATTTGACAAGGACTTAAAGGGTAAAAATACGGTAAAACCCTATTTTCACAATAATTTTTGTTTTTCAAACTAATGATGTGCCTTTTTTATGGTACGTGGCATCTAATATCTGACCATGTTCTGGATCTGACATATGATGGGTATGTACCACAAAATTATAAGAACTTTATGAGCACGTATGAAATTACAGAGAACAATTGAAATATCAAAGCCCTAAACAGACGAACGTCCGTGATGCTTTTATTTCTATCGCTGCTGCAAATTCTACTTTGTTGTCCCAACTGTAATGTATACGAAAATTTGGTGTTCCACCGAATGAACATATCCTGCATAAATTTTACGTCTGCTGGCTGTACATGGGACGTAACATTCTTTTATGCAAAATTATACTCAGCTTCCGCTATTTTCTAATAAAGATCGTAGCCCATTAAACGTTATTGGCGATATTGTTCAGAGTCGTAATCAACTAAGATCTAGCCACACGATGAAATGTTTGTTTTGGATACAGTGCACTCCCGTTACAACGAACACGGTTATAACGAAATTTCGTTATAACGAAGCAAAACTTCTGGTCCCAAAATTATCGCCATTAAAGTCTATGTACAAAATTCGCTTATAACGAAGACGGTTATGACAAAATTGTCGTTATCACGAAGTCTTTTCTGAGCGCCACTGACAAAGAAAAACAAAAGAAATGTGCTCCGTTATAACAAAATACGGATCGCATTCGAAAATGCATAGCGGAACAAGCATTTTTTGAAGCGTCTCTGCATGAGCGAACGCATCATTGAATGTTCACTCCCGTGTATCACGCACAGTTTCCGAAGGGAACTTGCGTTATTGTAATACAATAATCTGAATTCAGATAAGGTTTGTTTCATTGTTCCGAAGTCCTTTAATACAAAACACACAGATTATGATACAACTAAATGTGACCCTGCACCTCAAAACAAACAAAAAGTCGCCAGACATGAATTGTTAGTTAAGGCCATATTCTGAAAGAACAGACTCTAAGCTTTAAAATG
Source organism: Diadema setosum (assembly GCF_964275005.1). Lineage (NCBI taxonomy): Eukaryota > Metazoa > Echinodermata > Echinoidea > Diadematoida > Diadematidae > Diadema > Diadema setosum. The sequence continues at coordinate 4,679,149 of NC_092699.1, forward strand.
ATGTATAACTCATATCAAATGGACTCTCCTAACCTATCTAAATATTGGAAAGAAAGCACAAACTCAGGAAAAGTGTGGCTTGAGAAAAGAGGATCTGAAGTACAGTGTCTATTCAAGCGCTTAATCTTTACCAAACCGTGCTGGCTGTGCGATGAATGGGACAAAAAACAGGAGTAAACCACCAGAGTAACAACAATAAAGGGATTATTAGATTAAACTGAAATTAGGCATGCCTCATTAACACATTCTGTTCATAATTAATGCCAACTTTCAAAGCAGTAGCACTATTCTTTTAAAAGTTATTAGTGTTGAAAGTGAAGAGTGTGGACAAGGTTTTTCAGAAATTAAAAAGGGATTATAAAGACACGCCTAATCACACTATTCTACCAAAAATGTTCGAGATAAACTGCTAAAAAACACACTTTCCTGCCCGTTTTATGATACCAAATTTTAGCATAATGTAAAAGAAGACCCGCTCTTTCAGAAAATATGAAAAAGTCAAGTTCGGCTAGGTTGACCCATTTCACTTATTTTCAGTCCTCACGCAAAATCAGTGTGTGCGACTTTATGTTCGTTTTGAGGTGCACGGTCACAAATGTCCGTTAGTTCGGAAATGAAAGAGGGTTTGTTATTAAGCACATTTTGGCGTTATTCCAAAGGTTCGTTAATCCGATAATAAAATATGGTCCTTATTCTTATTCTTATACGGTTCGTTAGTCCGAAAACGACAGGAATTCAAAACGTTCGTTAATCGGAACATTACAAAAAGTATCGTTAATCCATGGTGGAAAAAGGAGAGTACACTAACAAAGCTTAAGAATTGCAATTCTTATAATCGTCTTAAGATAAATAAATCTTCGTAATAACAAATCTTTCTCATGTTTTTTCATTAACAAAATTTCTTCGGAATAACGAACCTTATTTCATTTTCGGATGAAAAAGCCTTCGGAACAACGGACTTTCTGAATAGTGAACTTTTCTCTTTTTTGATTTATAAACCTTCAGAATGACGAACCTCATTTCATTTTCAGATCAACAAACCTTCGGAAAATGAACAATGTATTATTTTGATCTAAATTATGAACTCTCGGAATAATGATTCTGCGGAAATGCGAACCTTCACATAAACAAAGCATCGGAATCCCGGGGATGGCGAAACTTCGGAATAAGGAGCCTTCGGAGTAACGTACTTTAGTAAGAAAAAAAAAACACCTTTGGAATAGCGAATTGTAACCAAATCGTACACCGTCATTTTCTACACATGTGTGACAACACAAACAACTTTATGCTCTTTTTTAAATGTAATATTTAAACGAAATTAAAAAGGTAATCTCCCATTTCACATAGCTTTACAGCGTATGATGAGGATTCAACAAACATATTTTTTTTTTTTATGCGTGGTTTCCTTCTTTTCGTTATACATTGCATATTATATTTGTTCGGTTATAACGAAATTTCGTTAAAGCGAAAAAAAAAGAAAAAACTGCCGGTCCTGAGCATTTCGTTTTAACGGGAGTGCACTGCACATGACCACACACGAGATAAATCCCTGAGAGAAAGAGGAAAGGTGAGTTATGAATGACAGGAATAGACTACCTTCACGGTGGACAGAGAAAAGCGAGAGGGAAGGGGAAGATGATGGGTCAAAACCAGGGCAAGTCAGGCATGAGATATAAGCGCCTCAAAATAAAGAAGTGTTACATGGAGTTGTGGTAAACGATAGACGATTGTGGTTAAAAAAATATTGCAAAAAGTTTAACTCATTCTGAAGTGTAACATTTCTTCAAAATGTCTTTAGTTCAATGGTAAAGGCATTCATACTTTTTTTTTATACTATACTATCAAGAGAAATCCAAAATTTCGGAACAGTAAAAGAAAATACAGATTTAGCGAAAATAGTTTTGGTTAAAGGCATTTACATTTACTGGATTACCGGGTAGGATATGAAGGGACAGCTTCGTTTTTTATGAACATAGAGTCAAAATACAGAGGGAGAAATTAAGCTTGTACATAAATCGTCCTAAATGCAATCGATGCAAATCGTAAATCCTTAAGATGTTGTTTTCATAAGATGATGTATCAGTATGGCATCTCCGTGATTCCTGGCAAATAATACAAAGAATTTCGTTTCCTGTAGTAATGATATTCTTTTTATTAAAAGTAAGATTGGGGGGGGGGGGTGAGGGCAATGACACGGGAGGTAGTTACCCAGGGGGTAATTGGCGTGGTGCACTGTCCTGGGGGTAATTTTCCTCTTGATAGTTATAGGGGAGGGGGAGTTATAGGCCTACTTATCCGGGGTAATCATCCATGGGAAGTTATCGGAGGGGGTAGTTATCGGGTGGAAGTTATCTGGGGTCTAGTTTTCGGAGGAGGGGGTAATTAACCTGGGGATAATTAACCTGGTGGTAATTATCTGGGGGGGGGGGGGTAGTTATCCGGGGTTGATTATCCGGGAGGTAATTATCCGGGGGTAATTATCCGGGGGGTAATTATCCGGGGGGTAATTATCCGGGGGGTAGTTATCCGGGGGTAGTTATCCTGGGGGGTAGTTACACAGGGGGTAGTTCTCCGGGGGCAACGGCGTAGCCAGGATTTCATCTTAGGGGGGGCGGTTAGTCTGCGAGGGAGCGAAGCGACCGAGCCCGAGCGAGCGGAGCGAGCGAGGGGGGGAGGGTGTGGGAGAGGGGTGTCCCCCCTGTTACGGTAAGAACTTTTTGTATTTTGATGTTGTAAATGGTGCAATTTGATGCATGTTTTTGCGCGTTTTATCGACGTGAAACAGTCCCACTTGTTTAAAGGGATAGTACAGTTTTGGTTGAGACCTAATTTCAGGTTTCTAACATTTTTTGGTGAGATAATGAGAAACCTCTTATAAAATGTTAAAAAGCATGTAATTCTATGAGGAATTCAACGTTTATTTGATGAAAATTGTTTTTGAAATGGCTGAGATATCCAAAAAAGAGCGATTCTAATAAAGTGTGGGACCCACACTTTATTACAATCGCTTTGTTTTACTTTGTTTTTGGATGTTTCAGTCATTCTAAACCCAATTTTCATCAAATAAACTTTGAATTCCTCTTAAAATGGTATGCTCTGTACTATATCATAAGTGTTTTCCTGGTATCTCGCAAAAAGTTAAAAGCCCAATTCTCATCTCCACCAATACAGTACCATCCCTTTAAGGTAGCAGTTATGATGTACTTTATTATTGAACAATTTGCCTGCAAAATGGCATAATTTAAATACACTTCTTGTATCAATTCTTTTCACTGAATCATGAACGCGACTGAACCCGAGCGAGCGGAGCGAGCGAGGGGGAGGGGAGGGTGTGGGAGGGGGGTGTCCCCCCTCCCACGGTGAGAACTTTTTGCATTTTGATGTTGCAAATGGTGCAATTTGATGCATGTTTTTGCGCGTTTTATCGACGTGAAACAGTCCCACTTGTTTAAGGTAGCAGTATATTTTAGTATACTAATGATGCACAGGATAGAGTGTGTTAGTGAAGGTGCGGCGCGCTCGAGAGTATTGACAATGGTGCGACATGCACGAGGCGCAGCCGAGTGCATGTTTGCAACCGTTGTCAATACTCGAGAGTGAGCCGCACCTTCACTAACGCCACGAAATAATCCTGTGCATCATTAGTTTTATAAAATGGGTCGAAAACTAACAGCATTATTCACGTACCTTTGTGGGTCAATACCAGTCAGCTACATGTAGCACTCGCTCAAAAGTCAAGATGTCCGAAGATGTTCGTCCCAAACATTTACGCACGTCGCACTCGGAAATCCCGCACACTCACCTAGTATGGTAGGGGTCCAACCCACCGACCGGGTCCATAACGACCGGCCGCGCATTATAATGGCATTGCGCGTACAGAAAGAAAATGTACGCATGGGACTACGCGCAACGGTGTTCGATTCTTCACTGGGCTACGCTACCGAGTAAAATGTGGCGAAAACAACTAAGTATTCCCTCTAAATTACCGAAATTTAGCAAAATCGAATAAGGTTTATCGTGTAACTACATATAACTAGGCCTACCTTTGCTGACTCGTTGTTAGATGTAGAGGCGTATCCTTCCGTAATAAATTTGACGATTTTGACCGCGAAATTGTCACCGCCGCTTGTACGATCGTGCACAGTACGTTACACATACACATGACATAAACATTTTGTCGCCCGCTTGCGCTACGACCGTACGAGTTGATGCAGAAACGAGAAATGAATACCGTGAAAAAACAAACCGACTCATCTAATTTATTTCAATTACGATGAAAAGTTTCCTATTGAAAATCAAGTCAAATTCATCAAACAGTCCTTCAAAAGTAATATCGAAGGATTCAAAATATATTCAAATATTATTGGGGAAAAAATTACGACTAGAAAAAAAACAGCAGCTTGTCGAAAAAACGCGTTTAAGTACGCTTTATACGTATTGTCAATAGAGGGCGGGGTGGTCGGTCGATATGAGCCGGGCAACTGAGTGCGGAAAAAATGACACCCCACGCGTTCGAAGCCGCCATCTAGAGCGCGTACCTCAGATCGCATTTTCAGTGCGCGCTTGTGAATCCGGAGTATTTTCTCCACACGTGAGTAAAATTTCAGGCAAATTGTGAGATTTTTCACGTTTCTATTGATAGAAAAACGTTAGGTGTCCGATATTATGGACACCCAACCATACTGTACGTACGTATAAGAGTATACGTACGCCACGTACTGTTATGCACAAGAAAGGCCGCCGGCTGTTGTGGCAGCCCGCGGCCCGAACTAGAAGTTGTTTACAGGATTGACAGCGCGTATAGTAGCGCGTGACGCACTTGTAACAACTGATTGAGTGCGCACTGCTAGCGTAAAACATTGTGACGTACGTCAGGCCAGGGAGGTGGAAGAGAGACTCTTCTTAGTGCTTACCTGAAGAAAATAATGCACGCACACGTGACTCATTTCAGCGCTTCCAATTGGCTACATTCTTGAACCCATTTTATAATGTAGATTATTATTGAACAATTTGCCTATAAAATGGTATCATTTAAATACACTCTAGTATCAATTCTTTTCACTGAATATCATGAACGCGACTGAACCCGAGCGACCGGAGCGAGCGAGGGGGAGGGGAGGATGTGGGAGGGGGGTGTCCCCCCTCCCACGGTAAGAACTTTTTGCATTTTGATGTTGCAAATGGTGCAATTTGATGCATGTTTTTGCGCGTTTTATCGACGTGAAACAGTCCCACTTGTTTAAGGTAGCGGTATATTTTAGTGTAGATTATTATTGAACAATTTGCCAAAGAATGGTATCATTTAAATACACTCTAGTATCAATTCTTTTCACTGAATATCATGAACGCGACTGAACCCGAGCGACCGGAGCGAGCGAGGGGGAGGGGAGGGTGTGGGAGGGGCCCACGGTAAGAACTTTTTGCATTTTGATGTTGCAAATGGTGCAATTTGATGCATGTTTTTGCGCGTTTTATCGACGTGAAACAGTCCCACTTGTTTAAGGTAGCAGTATATTTTAGTGTAGATTATTATTGAACAATTTGCCTATAAAATGGTATCATTTAAATACACTCTAGTATCAATTCTTTTCACTGAATACCATGAACGCGACTGAACCCGAGCGAACGGAGCGAGCGCGGGGGGAGGGGAGGGTGTGGGAGGGGGGTGTCCCCCCTCCCACGGTAAGAACTTTTTGCATTTTGATGTTGCAAATGGTGCAATTTGATGCATGTTTTTGCGCGTTTTATCGACGTGAAACAGTCCCACTTGTTTAAGGTAGCAGTATTATTTTGGTGTAGATTATTATTGAACAATTTGCCTATAAAATGGTATCATTTAAATACACTCTAGTATCAATTCTTTTCACTGAATATCATGAACGCGACTGAACCCGAGCGACCGGAGCGAGCGAGGGGGAGGGGAGGGTGTGGGAGGGGGGTGTCCTCCCTCCCACGGTAAGAACTTTTTGCATTTTGATGTTGCAAATGGTGCAATTTGATGCATGTTTTTGCGCGTTTTATCGACGTGAAACAGTCCCACTTGTTTAAGGTAGCAGTATATTTTAGTGTAGATTATTATTGAACAATTTGCCTATAAAATGGTATCATTTAAATAATCTTCTTGTATTAATTCTTACACTGAATATCATGAACGCTGTCTGTTCAGCAATCAAACAGAAAAAGCATGCACATGAGGGTGTAGATAGGGGCATATCCCCTCCCACACGAACGTGATTTTGCGTTTTCAGACCTGAAATTCAGCGATCTGGTGCACATTTTTGGTGCAATATTTTTTCATCGAAGTGTTAAAATCACGAAATTTAGCTCTTATTCCGAATGTGCACCATCTGTGTGTATGTATAAAGTCTAGTGAGGTAGAGCTTAGGGGAAGGGAGATTTCCACTCCCGCTCGCGGAGCTTTTGCGTTTTTAGAATTGAAATAAAGTGATCTGGGTATATAGCCACAGTCTACTTCTATGCATGGCGGAAGGGGAGGGGGGGGGGGAGGGGCGGGCGAACAGGAAGAAGGCGTGGGCGAGACAGTGTTATCTCCGCCCTTCCCTTCCGATGGAGCTTTTGCCTTTTTAAGGTTGAAATTGAGATATCTCGTATATATACGCATATTTAATGGAATCAACATTTGGGAAATCACAAAAAAAAAAAAAAAAACTGATGGGGGGGGACTGAGGGAGGAAAGGGTCGATTAAAAGGGGAAACTCCCCTTATACATGAGGTAACCTTGAGTTTTCGGAATATAAGTGATAAGTCTTGTGCACTCAGAGTTATTCATAATTTTTTTGCCAATCTAAAAAGTGTACTAAGCTAGGGAAAGAGGCACAGAGGGGGAGGGTTTGGGAGGGGGTATCCCCCTCCCAAGCACGAGAGATTTTGCATATTTTGAATTGAAATTCAACGATCTGGTGCACACTTTGAGTGAAATATTCAAAAAAATATCTTATTTGATGAAAGGTTGCAAAGGAGACCCGCTTCATGTGCATGCATACAGTATACACGCATTTTTTTTTTCCGCCTCCCAAATCCCCGGTCCAAATCTTAGGGGGGGGGGGGGGCGACCGCCCCCATCGCCCCCCCCCCCCCCCTGGCTACGCCAGTGTCCGGGGGGTAGTTACCCAGGGGGTAGTTCTCCGGGGGTAGTTATCCAGGGGTAGTTCTCCGGGGGGTAGTTACCCAGGGGGTAGTTCTCCGGGGGGTAGTTATCCAGGGGGTAGTTATCCGAGGGGGTAGTTATCCAGGGGTAGTTATCCGAGGGGTAGTTATCCAGGGGGTAGTTTTCCTAAGGGGGAATTGCCCTAGGGGGTGATTGCCCTAGGAGGGTAGTTGTCCGGGGGGTAGTTGTCCTAGGGGGTAATTACCCTGGAGGGTAATTGCCATTGGAGGGTAGTTGTCCGGGGGGTAGTTGCCCTAGGGGGGAATTGTCCTGGGGGGTAATTATCCGGGTGGTAGTTATCCGGACGGTGATTTTCCAGGGGGTAGTGTTCCTAGAACCATATGCATTATATGTTTTGCCCCTAATTTCATTGCAGTAATTCAAATGTTGCAATACTTAAGATTCATAAATAATAATCAATATTTTTCTTGGTAAAAGATGCTTGAGTTTTGATAAAATCTCAATCGTCCGTGAGATCTTTGAAGAAACATTGGCTATATAAAGTTTCCAACTAAGGGATTCATTGATAAGTATTCCTAGAAAAGAAATTTATTCAGTTCTTTCAATAATATTGTTATCTATTATTAAAGTATCACTATTCAACAATATATATATTTTTTTTTATTTATAGAATGGAAAATAACATAAATTATTTCTTTTTTTGATAATTCAAAAATAATTTATTTCTCTTAAACCATTCATTTAATAATTGAAGTTGTGTATTCACTGTCCTTATCAATAAAGCAATATTCTTGTGTGAAAACATAACCACCGTGTCATCAGCAAAGAGTGAAAACTTAAAAACGCAAGAGCATTATGCTTCATTTTTCTTCATTATCAGCATGGGTGACTTCAATATACAATGTAGATCTTCTAAATTGTAATGATACTTTAATCTGTCAAGACATTCTTTTTTTTTTTTTTTTTTGGTCAAAATCATTCATTCCTCTAATCGGGAAACCTACTCGGATATCTGATGCTACTTCTACTCTCATTGATAATTACTATATTCATTAATAATCTATTTACTGATGCTACTTCTGGTATGGTAGTTTCTGATCTTACCGATCACTTCCGACATATTCGCTTCGTACCACATTTTTCTACTATGAAAATGCCTACCCTTAACTAAGGTTTTCGTGACATATCTGAATGTACTCATAGGGATTGAGGTCAGTTGATTGGTCCTACACTGTATGTTTATAATCAAAGAAACGTAAATTTGTCCTTTGATGTTTTCATGAACATCCTTATAGATACTTGTACATATAATTCTTATATAGCCAGGTCAATCCAGATCGAATAATAAGAAAGTACCAAGATAACCGTGGATATCAAATTCCCTACTTAAAGGGGGTGGCTAGTACCTGATCAGCGGGAATCAGTGGGAATGCTGGGGGATGATTGTTCCAATCCTTGTGGGATTCATTTAAGAGTACATTATATATATCTATTGCTGTGTGAAAATTATTTGCTTCAGAATGGTATCATATTCAGGTAATGTGCAGTTCAATCGCCCTGTCACTGTACAGGCATGCTTACCTGGAAAGAATGACCCAAGTCCAGGACTTAGGCCATTCTTACATTCATATTATAGCGCCCTCTCTCATCACTCCTTGTCCAGGCCTTTTCATGTACTCAGTATACAGAAAATGAACATGACTTGCTGGACAGTGATGAGGAGTGATGTTAGAAAAAACAAAGGAATTAGTTACAATGGAAGCAAATAAGAGCAAAGGCTTTAGAGCAGTGGGAGAAAGGCACAAAAAATGCAAAAGAACCAAGTTCCTGCCATTTGAATTACACAAAATTATTGGGGAAATTTGTGTTTTCAGTTCGCATGTTATTATAGGCCGATGTATGGTCTGCATCTTGGAGTAACTAAAAATGTAGCAATCAAACCATTTTAGAAGATGGGAAAACTGGTGAAATGACAACATTTTTTACCTTACCTTTGCAAAAATGGCCACACAGATTTAGAGAATTGATATCTAGGAATACGTGTGAATTATAACTTTATGAAGTTACTTTCCCGCATTGCAAAGACACAGGGAAAATTGTGACATTTTGCAATTTAAACTTGACTAATGACTTTTGATCCTTGACCTTAGTAATGTGCAACCATGGGTTGATGGGGACAGCTTTATCCACTTATTTATGCAAAAAAAACAAAAACAAAAACACCACACATTCCAATATATGAATATGGTATGAGTGTTATAGATCTTTATGAATCTTTCCTCAAGAATCGTAGAATTATACTTGATAGGAGAGTAGGACTGAAACAAAAAAGAAGAAGAAAGTTTTGGCGAAAGCCAGTCCCGTGGTGGAAAAAAAAAAAAGGAGTGCTCTCGCATAATAAAAGAGAGAAATAGACTAAACAAAACTTTTGAAATTTTGGTCTCAGTATGTTTCTTGTTGAAAGAGTGCATGTTTGTTGAACATAAAAGTGTTGGTTCGCATTCACTGCATAATAAAGACGTACAGTGTGATGGACTAAAGAGTCAGAAAACACATTAACATTAAACATTGTTGCTTATAGAAGACATATTCATGTCTTTGGTAGAAAATGTTTCCATATTGTGTTGCATAATAGACTACTTAGTAAATAGGATTATAACTTACAGTGACACCATTAATAATTATAAAACAGCTGAGCAACATTCACGGTTGTTCTAGCATTACAGCAGTATTTGCTCAGATTGTTTGTTAAAATCACTGTCTTTTCAACATCCAACTGGGGCAGAATGATTTAAACAAGATGGTAACGTAGATCTCATTTAGGAAGAGTTACAGTTTCATGCATGTGAAATGAGACACAGAAATTGAATTTTGAAACTTGATTAAATATAAAATCATTATACATACACAGTCAAAGGGTGTTGCTGTTGAGTTGTCAAACAGAAATAGGGGTCCTGCAACTAGTGAAGCAGTTTTTTTGTATTCAGAGAGATAATCATAATATTGAGGCTATGACAGAGACATAATTATGTCACATTATAGAGAGTGACGCAGAGTAATGTACGCGAGCATATCAAAGTGGGGGAAAACTGATAAACATTTAATGCTTTCACCCGTAATCTTTTCCCAGTAGGTGCAGAAAACTAGATGACCGTCACGGCATAAATCTCCTATGTGGTATCCAACTACCTTCATGTGACATGCGATCATGCAGTTTCCAAGTTAGAAGATAGTTGTTCGGCCAGTAGGAACTCTCTCCCAAGTGCTAATAATAAAAGGTAATATTTTGTACAGCTTACAAACAACACATCCACACCCTATTTCGCTGTAGAATAAAATCATCTGTGAATGTGAAAGCTGGTAAAAGTAAGCCTGCTTTACATCCTAATTGTTGCGAGCTTCCACCACCGACCTACTCAGTAGTCTGGTTTCCAGACCCTTTGCCAACTGGACTCTGCGATGGAAGTCGCCGCCTTTGCCGAAGTCAAAGGCAAAAGGCACAGGAAAAACCACCTTAAATTATACCAGTTTTCGACGTAGAGGGCGTCAATATCCTGAAGAGCAAAGTATATACACATTAGAAGGAGTAGAGGGTCTGGAAGCCAGACTATTACCGATCAGACACTACAGACAGAATTTGTTAGCAATCATTTCCCTGTACTCATTGAGTTACATATGGGAGATGATTTTAAGGAAGTTGATCAAAGTGTCACATGCAATATGAAAAATATGAATTGGTATAATTATCATGTTTAAGATGGATTGTGAAAACCACACTAATATATATACGAAGATGGTATGAGTGTTATAGATCTTTTTGAATCTTTCCTCAAGAATCGTAGAATTATACTTGATAGAACAGCAGGAGTGAAGCAAAAAAGGAAAGTCTTGGCGAAAGCCAGTCCCGTGGTGGACAAAGGAGCGCTGTCGCATAATAAAAGAGAGAAATAGACTGAAGAATAAAATTTTGGCATTTTGGTCTTAGTCAAATTGAAATTTTGGTCTCATGCAGTATATTAATTCATGTTGAAAGAGTGCATGTTCGATGAACATAAAAGTGCTGGTTCGCCTGAACTGCATAATAAAGACGTACAGTGTGATGGACTAAAGAGTCAGAAAAGCATTAACATTAAATATTGTTGCTTATAGAAGGCATGTAAATGTCTTTGGTAGAAATGCTTCCACATTGTGTTGCACATCAGACTACTTAGTAAATAGAATGATAACATACAATGACACCATTAAAGGCATAAAGTACCATTTGCAGAAGATACAAAAAATACAGTATTATTGTTTTAAAATAGTCTTAAAATGTGAGTTAGGAATAGAAACAACCACTGTAAAAGAATTTGAATCCGTATTATCAATGTTAAGTAATGCTAACCACACACACACAAAAACAATGAACAATAGTTATAATAAGAATGTTTCATGACTAAACCGTCTACAGTTAAGGTTTTATGAGAAAAATATTGATATCTCCTTATATTTTAGAATTTATTGCAAACATTTTATATAGTAGGATGTTTGGTGATACAGTAGACCTACACATATGCATTAAACGTGATATCTTGAACATTCTGTTACCATTGCTCCCAAAGATAAACAGGACGTTAAATAATTACAAAAATAACTGAGCAACTTTCACGGTTTTTAGCATTACAGCAGCATTTGCTCAGATTGTTTGTTAAATTACTGTAACTGGTCTTTTCATCATCCAAGTGGGGCAGAATGATTTAAACAGAATGGTAAGGAAGATCTTATTCAGGAAGGGATAAAGTTTTATACCTGTGAAAAATGACACAAAAACTAAAATTTAAAACTTTGAAATATACCATCATTATACATACACAGTCAAATGGGTGTTGAGTTGTCATTCAGAAATAGGGGTCCTGCAACTAGTGATGCCGTTTTTTATGTTGAGAGAGATAATCATATTGAGGCCATGACAGAGACATATGTCACAGTATGAAGAATGACGAAGAGGAATGTAGCCAGGCATATCAAAGTGGGAAAAAAACTGATACACATTACCACTTTCGCCCGTAATCTTTTCCCAGTAGGTGCAGAAAACTAGATGACTGTTACGGCATAAATCTCCTTTGTGGTATCCAACTACCTTCATGTGACATGCGATCATGCAGTTTCCAAGTTAGAAGATAGTTGTTCGGCCAGTAGAAACTCTCTCCCAAGTGGTAACAGTAAAACGTAATATTTTGTACAATTTACAAACATCACAGCCACTCCCTACTTCACTGCGCATAGAAAATCATCATCTGAAAACAAGTTTGCAAACTTCCACCACCGACCTACTCAGTAGTCTGGTTTCCAGACCCTTTGCCAACTGGACTCTGCGACGGAAGTCGCCGCCTTTGCCGAAGTCAAAGGCACAGGACAAAACCACCTTAAACTATACCAGTTTTTGACGTTGAGGTCGCCAATATCCTGAATGGCGAAATAGTAGTAACAAAGGCTGAAAGTCAGACAACCACTGATCAAACATTGCTGCGTGCCTGTGAAAACTGTAACCCGACTTGGAGGGGAAACGCTCAACCTGCAGAACTTCCTGCTCTTGCAACCACTCATTCCTGAACACATATTACGTTAGTATCTATTCTCCTCGTATAATGTATGGTAGCACAATAATTGATTTCTTTACAAGCAAAAGATACGAAAACTAAGGGGAGTTCGGTTTAAAGTAGTATCGAAGGTCACATGTTACGTTTTGTCATTTACACTCACTGCACTTCCGACATAAATACAAACCGAGAATGGCGTGGAGTATGCATGTTCGTGGATTTATTGGAGAGTACAAGTTTACCAAAACAAAAAGTGCTTACCACATTACATAACATAGTTACTCATGATAACATGATAGGGTTGTACACTTTATAGACGAGAAAGTAAAAACATGATCATACCAATGCTTGTTATACACAATTATACTTTCCGGTTTCAGGATTCGGTAATTTTACACCGACAAACAGAAATATTATCCAAGTAGTAAATGCTTTCAAACACGCCACTGCTATGTCTAACTCTGGAAGGACCCGGGTTTTCTCTCCGCAAATTTGTATTCATCTCATGACGAGCATCTGCACCGTGGAATACAACAACATATATACATGGCAGTGCTCTCTGCGTACGGGCCACCTACAGACAAGCACCCCGGATCCCGCCTTGCCTCTTAGGCCCTTGTCGGAGGACTCCCTGCATGGTAATCCGAGAAGTATCCCCATCGAGTATAACTACAATGGACTTCTCTGATTGACAGGCGAGCCCACTCAACTCGGAACCCACAAGCGCGTACAGACCCATATACAAAAGCCCCCTGCATCAGAAAAGTGCTCGGCACTAGTCACAGGCGGGCGCGTCCGTGACCCGCCGGCTTTCCTCACGGTGCCTCTTGATGCATAAATGGCCACAATAACAATTGTTAATAAAACAAACATTCCGAAATACACCCTTCCCTACGAGTTTGACATAACAAGTGGAAAACATTTCATGTACTGTATAAACTACATCTGCGCAGAGGCCCAGAAATGAACAATTTCCGCCTCTACCAATCCCCACCAGAAAAGACGCGCAGCACCGCACCAGTCCTGAACACGAAGCGACGCCACCCAGATTTGCGTCACCCCACGGGCCCATGCACCGTACCGTGAGGAACACAACCCCAGCGCCGCCGCGCGTCCACGGCGCGAAGCCGCGCGCGTCCCCGGAGGGAAGGAGACCCCAGGATTGGGTGAAAAACTGCCAAAAAAAACCTTTGCGGAAAAAATGGCAGAAAAGCCCCAACCTGCCAAGCTAGACTTCGACAACAAGATAGTCTTGTCTGGGATTCCTTAGACGATCACACATTGGGATTCCCTCATCACTCGGACCTATAATCTGCCTTTAGCGCGATATCCGTCCATACTTGTTTAAGGACAACGATCTCAAACTATAAGATACAAAAAATTAAATTCCTATTAATTCAATAATTAGTTTTGGCTGTACAGCACGACTCTCCTCAATGTCTATTACCTGTCACATCGATAGGTCAATAGGCATTTAATTATAATACGAGTAATTCCAAATTTACTTGTGTATCGACGACTTTCACAAATAATCAATGCATTTTTAATAGGAAAAAGTGTAGGGGGTGGGTATGGGGTGGGTAATTTAAGCGAGGGCCCAAAATTGATGCTCTCTCCGTGAAATCCACGCACAGAATGATCCCTTCTCACATTAACTGCTAAACTTTCCCACGCTAAATGTTCAGCTTTCCCACGCGCACTGCTAAGCGTACTAATGCGGTTGCGCCATCGGGAACCATCAAAGGAGATCACTCGTTCATGTTTTCGGCGACGCTCTTTGCGTATGCCGCCTGCTCTCAGGCTCCGACTAGCGCCGAACGCCCTCAAAGGCAGAAAACAAGTCAGTGAGCGAGTGTAAACCCCTTTTAACGACTAGCGCCGTTAAAGGAATTACACTCACTGCACTTCCGACATAAATACAAACCGAGAATGGCGTGGAGTATGCATGTTCGTGGATTTATTGGAGAGTACAAGTTTACCAAAACAAAAAGTGCTTACCACATTACATAACATAGTTACTCATGATAACATGATAGGGTTGTACACTTTATAGACGAGAAAGTAAAAACATGATCATACCAATGCTTGTTATACACAATTATACTTTCCGGTTTCAGGATTCGGTAATTTTACACCGACAAACAGAAATATTATCCAAGTAGTAAATGCTTTCAAACACGCCACTGCTATGTCTAACTCTGGAAGGACCCGGGTTTTCTCTCCGCAAATTTGTATTCATCTCATGACGAGCATCTGCACCGTGGAATACAACAACATATATACATGGCAGTGCTCTCTGCGTACGGGCCACCTACAGACAAGCACCCCGGATCCCGCCTTGCCTCTTAGGCCCTTGTCGGAGGACTCCCTGCATGGTAATCCGAGAAGTATCCCCATCGAGTATAACTACAATGGACTTCTCTGATTGACAGGCGAGCCCACTCAACTCGGAACCCACAAGCGCGTACAGACCCATATACAAAAGCCCCCTGCATCAGAAAAGTGCTCGGCACTAGTCACAGGCGGGCGCGTCCGTGACCCGCCGGCTTTCCTCACGGTGCCTCTTGATGCATAAATGGCCACAATAACAATTGTTAATAAAACAAACATTCCGAAATACACCCTTCCCTACGAGTTTGACATAACAAGTGGAAAACATTTCATGTACTGTATAAACTACATCTGCGCAGAGGCCCAGAAATGAACAATTTCCGCCTCTACCAATCCCCACCAGAAAAGACGCGCAGCACCGCACCAGTCCTGAACACGAAGCGACGCCACCCAGATTTGCGTCACCCCACGGGCCCATGCACCGTACCGTGAGGAACACAACCCCAGCGCCGCCGCGCGTCCACGGCGCGAAGCCGCGCGCGTCCCCGGAGGGAAGGAGACCCCAGGATTGGGTGAAAAACTGCCAAAAAAAACCTTTGCGGAAAAAATGGCAGAAAAGCCCCAACCTGCCAAGCTAGACTTCGACAACAAGATAGTCTTGTCTGGGATTCCTTAGACGATCACACATTGGGATTCCCTCATCACTCGGACCTATAATCTGCCTTTAGCGCGATATCCGTCCATACTTGTTTAAGGACAACGATCTCAAACTATAAGATACAAAAAATTAAATTCCTATTAATTCAATAATTAGTTTTGGCTGTACAGCACGACTCTCCTCAATGTCTATTACCTGTCACATCGATAGGTCAATAGGCATTTAATTATAATACGAGTAATTCCAAATTTACTTGTGTATCGACGACTTTCACAAATAATCAATGCATTTTTAATAGGAAAAAGTGTAGGGGGTGGGTATGGGGTGGGTAATTTAAGCGAGGGCCCAAAATTGATGCTCTCTCCGTGAAATCCACGCACAGAATGATCCCTTCTCACATTAACTGCTAAACTTTCCCACGCTAAATGTTCAGCTTTCCCACGCGCACTGCTAAGCGTACTAATGCGGTTGCGCCATCGGGAACCATCAAAGGAGATCACTCGTTCATGTTTTCGGCGACGCTCTTTGCGTATGCCGCCTGCTCTCAGGCTCCGACTAGCGCCGAACGCCCTCAAAGGCAGAAAACAAGTCAGTGAGCGAGTGTAAACCCCTTTTAACGACTAGCGCCGTTAAAGGAATTACACTCACTGCACTTCCGACATAAATACAAACCGAGAATGGCGTGGAGTATGCATGTTCGTGGATTTATTGGAGAGTACAAGTTTACCAAAACAAAAAGTGCTTACCACATTACATAACATAGTTACTCATGATAACATGATAGGGTTGTACACTTTATAGACGAGAAAGTAAAAACATGATCATACCAATGCTTGTTATACACAATTATACTTTCCGGTTTCAGGATTCGGTAATTTTACACCGACAAACAGAAATATTATCCAAGTAGTAAATGCTTTCAAACACGCCACTGCTATGTCTAACTCTGGAAGGACCCGGGTTTTCTCTCCGCAAATTTGTATTCATCTCATGACGAGCATCTGCACCGTGGAATACAACAACATATATACATGGCAGTGCTCTCTGCGTACGGGCCACCTACAGACAAGCACCCCGGATCCCGCCTTGCCTCTTAGGCCCTTGTCGGAGGACTCCCTGCATGGTAATCCGAGAAGTATCCCCATCGAGTATAACTACAATGGACTTCTCTGATTGACAGGCGAGCCCACTCAACTCGGAACCCACAAGCGCGTACAGACCCATATACAAAAGCCCCCTGCATCAGAAAAGTGCTCGGCACTAGTCACAGGCGGGCGCGTCCGTGACCCGCCGGCTTTCCTCACGGTGCCTCTTGATGCATAAATGGCCACAATAACAATTGTTAATAAAACAAACATTCCGAAATACACCCTTCCCTACGAGTTTGACATAACAAGTGGAAAACATTTCATGTACTGTATAAACTACATCTGCGCAGAGGCCCAGAAATGAACAATTTCCGCCTCTACCAATCCCCACCAGAAAAGACGCGCAGCACCGCACCAGTCCTGAACACGAAGCGACGCCACCCAGATTTGCGTCACCCCACGGGCCCATGCACCGTACCGTGAGGAACACAACCCCAGCGCCGCCGCGCGTCCACGGCGCGAAGCCGCGCGCGTCCCCGGAGGGAAGGAGACCCCAGGATTGGGTGAAAAACTGCCAAAAAAAACCTTTGCGGAAAAAATGGCAGAAAAGCCCCAACCTGCCAAGCTAGACTTCGACAAGATAGTCTTGTCTGGGATTCCTTAGACGATCACACATTGGGATTCCCTCATCACTCGGACCTATAATCTGCCTTTAGCGCGATATCCGTCCATACTTGTTTAAGGACAACGATCTCAAACTATAAGATACAAAAAATTAAATTCCTATTAATTCAATAATTAGTTTTGGCTGTACAGCACGACTCTCCTCAATGTCTATTACCTGTCACATCGATAGGTCAATAGGCATTTAATTATAATACGAGTAATTCCAAATTTACTTGTGTATCGACGACTTTCACAAATAATCAATGCATTTTTAATAGGAAAAAGTGTAGGGGGTGGGTATGGGGTGGGTAATTTAAGCGAGGGCCCAAAATTGATGCTCTCTCCGTGAAATCCACGCACAGAATGATCCCTTCTCACATTAACTGCTAAACTTTCCCACGCTAAATGTTCAGCTTTCCCACGCGCACTGCTAAGCGTACTAATGCGGTTGCGCCATCGGGAACCATCAAAGGAGATCACTCGTTCATGTTTTCGGCGACGCTCTTTGCGTATGCCGCCTGCTCTCAGGCTCCGACTAGCGCCGAACGCCCTCAAAGGCAGAAAACAAGTCAGTGAGCGAGTGTAAACCCCTTTTAACGACTAGCGCCGTTAAAGGAATTACACTCACTGCACTTCCGACATAAATACAAACCGAGAATGGCGTGGAGTATGCATGTTCGTGGATTTATTGGAGAGTACAAGTTTACCAAAACAAAAAGTGCTTACCACATTACATAACATAGTTACTCATGATAACATGATAGGGTTGTACACTTTATAGACGAGAAAGTAAAAACATGATCATACCAATGCTTGTTATACACAATTATACTTTCCGGTTTCAGGATTCGGTAATTTTACACCGACAAACAGAAATATTATCCAAGTAGTAAATGCTTTCAAACACGCCACTGCTATGTCTAACTCTGGAAGGACCCGGGTTTTCTCTCCGCAAATTTGTATTCATCTCATGACGAGCATCTGCACCGTGGAATACAACAACATATATACATGGCAGTGCTCTCTGCGTACGGGCCACCTACAGACAAGCACCCCGGATCCCGCCTTGCCTCTTAGGCCCTTGTCGGAGGACTCCCTGCATGGTAATCCGAGAAGTATCCCCATCGAGTATAACTACAATGGACTTCTCTGATTGACAGGCGAGCCCACTCAACTCGGAACCCACAAGCGCGTACAGACCCATATACAAAAGCCCCCTGCATCAGAAAAGTGCTCGGCACTAGTCACAGGCGGGCGCGTCCGTGACCCGCCGGCTTTCCTCACGGTGCCTCTTGATGCATAAATGGCCACAATAACAATTGTTAATAAAACAAACATTCCGAAATACACCCTTCCCTACGAGTTTGACATAACAAGTGGAAAACATTTCATGTACTGTATAAACTACATCTGCGCAGAGGCCCAGAAATGAACAATTTCCGCCATACGGGCACAGCCCGCCGCCAATGCGCAGGAGAGCGGTACAGCGGTAAAAGGGGGGACGCAATAAAGATCCACGTTACACATATTTTGTTGTTGTTGTTTTGCTATACACAACGTTAATCTAGAAAGCACACATCGGAACAAGAGCTAGTTTACATCCATAGTAAAGGCATTTTATGACTATCTCTAGCCCCAGAAAACATTACAAAACATTTACTACCAAACATTGGAGTTATCGAACTCAAAACGATCTCATAGACTCCCTTATCAATCTATGAACACCTTTCATTACCAACCTCACTACCCGTGTCTATTTCAATTTGATTACTCATTACATGTATTTGATATTTGTATGTCTTTGTCTCCTTCACTTTCTGTTCCTTCCGCGCCTAGAGCACTCTGCAGAGTGGATTTGGCGCTATATAAGTCATATCAATTATTAATTATTATCATATCAATTATCATGTCGGCTATCCCGCTTCTGAGGTCTTTTAGAAATAGTGCTATGCCAACATCGGATAAGTGTATGCCGTCCTGTTTGTAAAGAGTGGCGTCATGATGTCGGATGGCTTGATGCGTAATAACAGGAGCACCTGCTCGCGGACAACATGCGCGTGTTCGCTTGTTCATAGCAAGGCGAATCCTATTCAGCCCGATTCTGGTGGGAATCCGCAAAACGGGCGTATTTCCTCCTTGGCAGGATTTCCGACTAAACAATTATTGCTTCTGGAAGAAGTTGCTGCAATTTATTTTAAACATTGTCTCTGAGACCAGCTCCATCCGTGCTTTCTTCGGAAAAAAACCCAATGTCGTTTGTACCCGCGTGGATGATGACGTGTGACAAGTTGCAGAAGTGCTGAGACGAAAGAATCGATTCCAGCCTGCTATGAACCTGGCCGAGTCGAAGCCCCCTATATCGTCTCCATTGGACTGGAGCCCGCTGCCTCATTGCTTGGACTCCCTCTCGACTTGCGAATCTCCCGGCCCAGTACGCTACGAGTCCCCAACTACCAGGATCGTACGCCGGCCTCGCCTGCCTGCAAAACAAAGAAAACTATCACCCGGCAGCGTCTAGCTCAACCAAATGTTTGCTCTATGTGCCCAAGCTTTTGTATATAGTAAAATTGTCCATACTTTTCGACATAATTCACAATTTCTAAGCTGGGTTAACCCTGCTAAACTGGGTTAATCATACTTGAACTGCTCTATAATCTAACATGTTAATTTACAAAAGTTTATGTGCTCAAACTGAATGTTATAGCGAGCAAGACCCTCATTCCTCAGCATACCACAGTATATACCAACATAACAAAAACATATCCACTATTTTGGTAACTATACCAACATGAAGCAACGAACATAACTGTCCCCAACATGACGTAAGGGACTATTCTGCCCCTACCAAATTTATACGAATGTAACGTTTATGTGTATTTGTCACCCAGCGCCCCATCTGCTGGATTACCTGCGAGTCAAAACCCGCTACTGCCGCCGCCGTGGCAGCACATATTCGGAATGAGTGGGAGGTGAAACGCGACTCTAGTGCGCCAGCCATAGCCGGGAAAACGGGCAGCAGATCTAACGACGTCCATATACCTGAACAACTCTCTCGCCCGGGAACCGTGTCTCTCGGTATACACTGATGCGCGCGTATACAGTGAAGGCACTAGTTCACTGCTCTATGGTGGTAATTCGTGGGACTTTGCGCTGCGGCTGTAGTTGTAGTGCAGCACTAGCCCCGGAGACCGCGCCGCAAGGCGCGGTCCTGGCGGCTACCTCGCAGCTGAGCGGGAGCAAAAATCACGAATAACTCCATTGCCACATTCACGGCGACTTCACAAATAAAGCACGGCTAAATTTCTATCATAAACACAGTGACAATAAAAATGAAATATGCATTACATTTTCGATTTGGTTCTTCTCAACCATTTATCTAGAAACTGCAAAATTTTCCACATTTTAGGAGTAATAAGCGGCCTGACCTAGTGTTGACCGAAAGATCGGTCTGTATCTGTCCGTCGGGGAATGTTCCGCGGAGACTACGTCTGGCTTCACGGATCCCCTCCGTATACAGACCGAAGTCAATGATGCCAGCTCCTGTGTGGCAGTAGCGCACAGATCGAACGTTACGATTAACCAAATTTCAGGCAGCTATTTTACATTCAAACAAGTTTGACATGACATGACACATTATGCAGAAATATTTGGGGTTAATTTCTCACATTGTGCAATCGAAATACTCACAGTTACTCGGTTATAACGCAGAAATTATATCGATATCGCAGCATCGCCGTTCGCAAGCAGTAAGTCGCCATTTTTAATCTGTAAGCCATTGAAAGCCAATCACATGCGAGGTACGTGTTTTAGTAAAACAAACACGTAGAAGCTACCTCGCATGTGATTGGCTAAGAGATTCATAGTGTGTGTTTCTGCAGTTTGAACGTGACGACGCGACAGGGTGTGTTTTACGTTGAAAATTCGACTAAAATATTGGATTATTCATTAATCTGGTGAGTGTAGTCTATTCTTGAATAGTTGATTTAACTATTCAAGCTTAAATTTGCCGACCTAGGGCCGTGAATTAGACGCAATCGAGAAGGGTGAGGTACCTCACCCAATTTTCCATAGAGACAGTGGTTGAGAACATCCACACAGCAATGGGTACTACAACCTTCCGTCTGTCTACGGAGGACAGCGTTAATGGCAAAATATAAAAGAGTCCTCCGGACAGACGGATCTTTCTGTCTAGACCTAGTGCAACAGTGGAAAGACTTGCTGCTATATCCATTAGTACGCATGTACGCATGCGTGAACAATGACGTCAACGTTACGGACGCTCAAGGATATGAATGATGCACCATCGCACGGTGCATATAAGGTGAAATGAATATGCATCATGTAGCCAGCAATACAGCTGTCAATGCACTGCACTGCATGCATGCTGTGCGCATGTGCAAGTGGTTGGGAGTTTTAGTGAGCATCGGTGAGCTGAAGATATTCGCCTTGTAAGATTTTCTGCATCATAAGCAATGAAATGCATCAGTCACCAAAATGAATCATTTAGGTTTAATCGACCCATGTAAGTAATCCTAGTAGTTTTTGTTGAAAAATTAAGAAAATATAGCGCCGAAACGGCACCGTTTTGTACAACTCCTCGATCTGAATGCGAAAAACGGCGCAGCCCCAACGCTGCACGTTGGGGCTGGTCGCAGTTAGTGCAGCACCTGAGTATAGAGGTTTGATCACTTTGAATCGGGGCATTCTTGAATAAACAACCCAAATCTACAAACTCGCCCTTCCATATCTTTTCTTTGGTCGATATGGGAACCGTTGAACCTAGCTCTTCCCTAGGTGTCGACATCAGGGGAGGCTTCGGGAATCCAGTGTCTGACGACTGACCCTGTTCATCGTCCTCGACCCCAGGCATTTCATTAACCTTATGTACGGTCACCGTAGGCCAAGGCACTTAGAAGCCCTTCATTACTTGGGTACTCACCGTTATCGCCGACCGCGCCACCCATGTCCTGCTCAGGCTGGGCCGTCACATGAGCTCTCCCGGCCGCCTGCCCCGTAGCACGGTCCTCCGTCTGCACCCTGTAGTCCAGCTGCCCAACAGCGGAACTTGCGCCGGGGCCCCGGCTGGTATTATGTTCGTCTGCTGAGCTTCGGGCCGCCGACCCCGCGGATCGCGAGGACACTGGAGGGGGAGTAGTCGTTCCTTCCCGGCGTGTACTGGGTGCGGGAGCATTTCGAGCAATCCTCCTTGCTCTTGTCGGTACCGGAGGAGCGCTGGCCGATGCTGCAGCCCGTGAAGCTTTTCGCTGCGAATGTTTTGGCATCTTGGAAATTCCACTGCCTCTGATCGTAGCAAGAGTTGACGATTTTGTATCCGAATGAATAGCTCTATACAATAATTTAAGCGAGGGCCCAAAATTGATGCTCTCTCCGTGAAATCCACGCACAGAATGATCCCTTCTCACATTAACTGCTAAACTTTCCCACGCTAAATGTTCAGCTTTCCCACGCGCACTGCTAAGCGTACTAATGCGGTTGCGCCATCGGGAACCATCAAAGGAGATCACTCGTTCATGTTTTCGGCGACGCTCTTTGCGTATGCCGCCTGCTCTCAGGCTCCGACTAGCGCCGAACGCCCTCAAAGGCAGAAAACAAGTCAGTGAGCGAGTGTAAACCCCTTTTAACGACTAGCGCCGTTAAAGGAAGTATATTGTGTTGTTTGTATTATAGAGCATAGACATCTCATAGAAAGAAATTGAAAAAAGAAATACATTAAAGTAAATTATATCTGCCTGCTTCTTTCAAGTACCACTGACTACCAGCATGTTTTCAAACCTATCTCGATCTGGAATTATATTTAAAGGCATATCAATTAGATGACTCTAGAATTGGTTCTAAATGAGCTGATACAGTGCGCTCCCATTACAACGAACACATAACGAAATTTCATTATAACGAAGTAAAACTTCTGGTCCCAAAATTATCACCATTAAAGTCTATGGTACAAAATTCGCTTATAATGATCACGGTTATAGCGAAATTTTTGTTATAACGAAGTCTTTTCCGAGCACCGCTGACAAAGAAAAGCAAAAGAAATGCGCCCCGTTATAATGAAACGCTAATCGCTTTAAAAAATACGTAGCGGAACAAGGAATTTACAGCGTCTCTGCATGGGCGAACGCGTTACATCACTGTGTTTTCGCTTGGTGTGTCACGCACACTTTCAGAGGGGAACTTGCGCTATTGTAATAGGCCCTACAATAATCTGAAATTGATTAACTATTTGCTTAATTATTCACATAGCTTTCCAGTGTATGACGAGAATTCAACAAACAAAATATCATATATGCTGGCTTCCTCATTTTCGTTTGTATTTGTTCGATTATAACGAAATTTCGTTATAACGAAAGAAAACTGCCGGTCCCGAGCATTTCGTTATAACGGGAGTGCACTGTACTCTGTTTGGAACAACTGACTATTAGTAAAATCGACTCTTTTCATCCTGATCCCGCGTTCACTCGAATAAAGATGGCAACACGGCCACTTAGCATCGATTTTAGCAGCTTCACCCATGGAAAGTAACAAGGGATCAGTATGCATGTAGTTACAGGAGAAGAAATCTCTAAAAGCACATCAGCGCAAGAAAATGGCATTGAAACACAAGTATGTGAATTAATAGTAAACAGAAAGTTGGGGATCATAATTACATCGTACAGTTCAGCTGTAATTCAAATACTTTATTACCTTCAAATGAATTACTTGTTCTATCTTTGATACAGAGCAAACTTTTAGAGTGGTCGAGACCCCTGTACTGGAGGAGCGGCATTTGCTGCCTATCATCGGGGGATGAAAATCGTTGACATTTGGGGTAGATTCGCGGATTATGAGAGCAAGCGGAAATGGCTGCAAGACACTATCTCCATTTTCTTCTCATCAACAAAAGGTGAATTCCATTCTTTTTTTATAGTTGAAATGGTCACAAAAACATTATTGATTGTATGGTTTTCAATTGATAATATTCATGTAGAACCAAAATAGCCGCACTGTATATACAGGCCCTACAGTTTCATGCATGATGATTGTGGTAAACATGCCTTTATAAAGCATGCTAACAGAATTTGGAAATCAAAAGGATCTTGATCGGAAATACTGAGCTGAGGTTCAGGAACGCAACCATGACAACAGTGACGTCAAACGATACAAAAGACCTTTTTGTTTCGTTCTTCTTCTTTTTTTTAGCAGGAAAAGCTGCAGGAAATTTCAGAAGAGAAGAAAAAATTCTCCCCATGACCTGTGTGCAATCATGTAATGCCAAACTAGTGTTCTAATTCTAATTCAAATAGTGAGCAGTATCGCTCTCACACGATGGGGGGGGGGGGGGTGTAACCCCTGCTGCCCCCCGCTGGGAGTGAAGAGGCATGTTTTTTTCTTCTAAAGTTATTACCCTGGAGTCATATTCCAAAAATTGTAGAGGGGAGTGGGGGACAGAGAAAGAAAGTCTTATTGCACTTGTTCGGTGGGGTAACGGGACAACACCTCTTTACTCATATCTACCCCTCGCTCGTGGTCCGGGGCCCGGGAGAACGGTGGGTTCCAGTTGGTTTTTGTTGCTTCTTTTTCAGGTTTTATGAAGCCCCAGAGCCCACCATCCCCTCATCTCTCTTTTGCGCCTGAGACTCTTACTCGTTGTCTTTACTGCTTTAAGAAAATAGACCCCCTGTTTCTTATTTGATGTTTTGTTTACACGTGAACCGGGTGCAGTATTTGAACAGTTTGATCGGTTTACGTTCATTTAATCACTGGATATGACTCATCTCATCAATCAGTCAAAAACGCTGTTTCTTAAATCCACATTTCCCTTGTTGTACATAGTATTTATCATTCTTTCTCCCGACGTAGGAGTTATGTCAGTGTGCATTGCCATGTTTGTAGATCGAGGTTTGCTGGACTACAACAAACCAGTCGCCCTCTATTGGCCGGAATTAGCACAGAAGGACAGAGAGAAGATTACCGTCAAAGGCAATGATGAAGCATAAGGTCATTAAACTGTGTGTGTGTGTGTGTGTGTGTGTTTGTGTGTGTGTTTGTGTGTGTTTGTGTGTGTGTGTTTGTGTGTGTGTGTCTGAAGGGCCTGATGCAAAATACGTAACAGAAACTTCCTAGCACTTAGTCGTATAAGGAGTAATATTTTATAAGCATAACAGTGAGAATTTTATTACAATCGGATGAAAATTAGAGAAGTTATGAAGTTATTAAGATTTACAAATTTCCTAAAACAATCTCTTCAACAGTCCATAATTATGAATATGCCAATTATTGGGTTAATGTTTTCAAGATCACCTCAAAACTTGTATATTATATTGTAACAATTTGCTTCCATCTATTTTTGATTCCATGTTCCTAAAAAATCAATCATTTCATGAATATTCCACTAGGCGTTCCAATGAATTTCATTTACCCCTCTTACGCACGATCCTTGCTAAAAAATACACTTATTTATATTGGCCCAAATTATTGGAATTCTCTGAATCATGATATAAAAAACGCCCCATCCATACATTCTTTCAAGAGGAGACCGAAGTCCTTTCTATTGCAGTCGTATGACTATGCAGGACACAACTAGCCATTCGGCCTTCTTTCTCACATACAGACTTACTCACTTTTTCCTCTTTGAAGAATAAATTGTAATCTTTTGGATGGCTGCTGCCATCTACGCTTTCGCCAAAAGAGTCAAAGACATGAATGTCTGTTCTATTCCTTTTCTCACGTCCCTTCATTTCCTTGCTTTTCTCCTTTCAGACGCTACAATATCACTTTTTTTCCCTCCACAACTATCATCTGTTTCTCTTGACACGCTTCTGTCGAAGATTGCTGTCTCTGTTGTGGGTTTTTGTTTGCTATTTTGTCTTCTATTTGCTACACTTCCAGTGCACTTAACCTAATTGTCTTGCCTAAAAATCCAAATTCCTGATGCAAGTAAGCAAGCAAGCAAATAAACAAACTAAAATCCGAAAAAAAAAAATAAAGGAGCGAAAAAAAGAATTTTTCGTATGATGTGGGCACGTCTCCGCCGGGCAGTGTCCAAATCCGTAGTTTCAAGTTTCCTATACTTCCTGTTTTTATCTGCATGATATACGATTCAAACTGATAAACAGTACTGAACATTTGTAAGTTTAATAGAACAGCGAAATTATATTTTTGAAACACTCAATCACAAAATGTAATAGAATAACCATGCAATTGAAAATAATAGGCCAGCTAGGCCCTGCGTTTCATATAAATGTCTTTAAAGTTACGCACAAATTTACGAACGACAGGAATATGGCAAGCCAGGCGAGTTTCCTTATCATTGTGACTTTCAATAGCTAAATTTGAAATTTGCAGATGATAATGATTATTCCTACAAAGTATTAAAACACGTTTTTAGTTTAAGCGATTTTTGCCCCAATGAGATGAACTATAGGTGTAATCGTTATTACATATACGCAGGTGTACAGTCGTACTTTGTCAAAACGTAAGGGGGAAAATGTGTACACATATTTGTACTTTTTGACATTATTAGTCGACTATGTGAGCACACTGTGGAACAGTGTTCTTTGCAGTAGGGAAGGCCTATTTGCCCTTGTTAGTTTTTCTCACTCCATTCTACTGTTCTCTAAAAGTTGATGACAGATCGTATAGCAAGTTACGAAATGTATATTTGACAGAAATCTGAATTGGGCATGTACTTACGTACCACAATTACATCTAAGACTAGGATTAGTTTACTAAGACTCAGGCTGCAGCCCCATCTCATCCTCTGAGGAAAACTTCGTATTTTTACAGCTTGTTCTCCCGTTAAATCTCTCTTTTCTCTGCAGGATAGCCGTGCTGGAAAGTACACAGTGTCCCACAACGTGAAACACTATGTGAACACAGAAGGGAAATCTCTTAAAATTATTAAATTACTAAATTTTAAAGCGTTTTAACATTGCAAACACATTGTGGATCATCAAGTCAGAGTGTGAATCAGAACATTACTATGTGAACACAGTGTGAAAAACAAGACCACAATGTGAAATTATCTTGACACTATTAAATTCGAGCGTTTTCACGCATCCGACAATATGAAAAACATTCTGAACACACTGTGGGACAATGTGTCATTTGCAGGAGGGTATTGTGCTACCGAAGGTCTCAATTACTAAAAACAGTTGCGTACAATGTGAATACAACGTGTACATACCAATTGATGTCTTTCTCATATCAGTGAAACATGTACTGTTCTGTTGACTTATATATACCGATAGAGAGTGTTCCACGTTAGCCTTGCACTTTAACAACGATAAGAAAATTAATCTTTCCGTCAACTTTAAAAGTATAAAGAAAGTAATTTGCATGTAATACCAACTCTCGAGAGGTGCGCCTAACTATAATTCCACAAAGTGTGCATTACGATACCCACACACACTCTTATTGACATCATTGCCACCTGATTTCATAATAAATGTTTGTGTTGTTTTGGACAGTTGGGAGTCTTTAACGATCCCGCCTACAGAGCCATCGAATTGCCGTCAGTAAATGGGATCGGGTCTGCGGCTGCGGCTGGTCTTGCAAAGGTAACGATGGCGACTAATAACTGTAATCATTATCACAATAATGTTGACATGAAAATGATAAGGGAATTGATAATCATTTATTATCCTCCTGCTAATGATGACAATGATTATCATTTATATTAGATGGTGCGACGGTCAAAAAGACATATGCCTATAAGAGATTCGTTAAAGTGAAGCCTTCAGGATGTATTCCAAATCTGCGATCGTTTTCTTCAGCTTGCATGCTGTTATTTGCGCTTTGTCGTGATTTGGCAAGCTGATTTTCGATACACTAGATTCCCTGCTAAAATGATCACTAGTCTTGATGGAATGTTTGCACTTTGTAAAAATGCTACATGTTAATTACAACGAGAAAGAATGCACAATATTCATTCAGGATTGCCCGTGTCCGATACTAATCCCTGTCATGCCTGTATATGACAGACATTCTCCAAAAGCGAATAAAAAGAAAAATAGAACGAGCGAATAGACAGAGCAAGTTCTATCAAAAGCAGACATAATATTGTCCCCTTAGCACTGAACGCGCCATCATATCAGGAAATGTAAAATCATAATCAATTTTTATGTCTCATTAACACCACCTGTCTATCGAGTTTGATGCTTCCACTACAATTTACCTAATATTGTGTACCTTAAGCTTCTCTACTTGCACTCGCAAGGTATAACTCAGACTAATAGTACAATTGTAGGTGGAAATTGATTTGATCGAGTGACTCAACTATAAAATGTATATGAATCTCATATCTGCTCCATTTCAAGCTTGGAATCTAAAAACATAGTGATGTGTATAATTATGTCAATGTCATGACGCTTTGTTTTCAGCTCTATGGAATAATTTCATCTGGTGGCATAGACCCAGTTACTAACAGAACTCTGCTGTCAAAGGAGAGAATCGATGATTTTCTGAATTTCGAGCCTCCTTCTGTCGACAGAACTCTCGGCATTCCTCTTTCCTTCAGTCGCGGGATGATCAAAATTGATAAGTTTGTTGTGAGTGGTCAATCAGTTCGTATTGTATAGCAAATGACTTACGCTACTTATTTGCTAGTTTCTTGCTTGAACATACTAGTAATAGGGAGCTTTAGATTTTAGACGCGCGGACGTCCAAAGGAAAAAAAAAACATGGTCTGTGCGTGCGCAGTAACTTGCGCTACTGCGCACGCTCAGACCACGTTTTTTTTTTCTCTTTGAACGTCCGCGCGTCTAAAATCTAAAGCTCCCGATATTGTCCCCCAGAGTGACTAAATTGAGTCGACCATTAATAATAATATATACGCCTTATGTATTTCGTTCATATCTATCGTTTGCATTAGTTTGTACGCTTTTCCATACATTGGTTCGTCAAAGTTGGGACATACTTCAGCTTTAATAATGTAGGTTAGGCTACAGGTGGACAACTGTCTCAGATGGCCATGTGCATACAGTATCAAGACCCTCAGCGCTGGTATTTGATAAGATAGAGAAATGGGATAAGAATTACAAAACACATGTATTCAGAAGGTCTTAATAGAATGTCATAATTATGTTTTTGTATTATTTGGTACTCATTATAATTTTCTGTAATCACGTTCGATTGATATACAGGGAATAAAGCTAAAACATTGTGCTTTGGAGGTGCGGGTATCACAAATGAGTGTTTTTTAAAAGAAGTTTAGTGTTTATTATGTTCATGGATATAGGAATATCAACTGAATCTGGAACCTGATTACGAGAGATATTGGCAAACACCTTGGGTAGCCTCTTTGTTCTCCATGGTGTACACAATAACATTCTGGTTACAAAGACTGTATGTATATATAGCTATAGCAATCTAATGAACATAATGTATACGTGTAAGAACTATTATTTCATAATTATTTCTAAGCGTACATCCAGGATCGGATTAATACCTACGCTTGTAATACCTATAATGAGTTTTACTGATTTCTCTTATAGACTAGCCTGATTTATTCTTCTTTTTGTAGGACGGAGTGACAATGTTCGGGCACCCAGGAGCTGGCGGATAACACGGCTGTGCAGACACGGGGCATCAGGTTGGATTCGCCTACGTCAGTAGCACCATGCTACTGCATGCTACTACATCCAGGTATCATTTAGTCTGATAAGAAAGAGCAAATATTACAAGTTCAATGGTGTAAATCTGATCGATATCGGATGAAAAATAAGGAGGTTATGACATTTACAAGTTTCACTTTTTTTTGGGGGGGGGGGGGGTGGGGGCAGTTCATCAACAATCAATATAAATATGCAAATGGCAAAGTGACCATGTCATGCTCTTACTACCTATCAAATAGTTTGTTCATAAAATTTTGAAATGTGTAGTTTTTCATTCAAACACAATTATGCCCGAGGCTCAAATACTCATACCTCTAACTGATCACTATTCTGAAGCTATTCAACCATGAGTAACGTCATGTTTCAGACTTCAATGACAGAAACATTGACTTTTTTCTTCTTTTTTTTTGTTGGTATTATCCACGTTCAATGGAAAAATGTGAGGGTAAAACATGGTTAGTCTCAATTGCATATTCATACCTACTGTACGAGAACTGTTTTGGAGAAATTATCAAAATTGAAAATTTCATACCATTTCTTATTTTTCATCCGATTTCAGTCAAATTCTTAACGTTGAACTCGTAAAATTGTATTCTTTTTCTTTTATCAGACTAAGTTATATTTGGACTAGATATCAGTGAGGTTTCATTCTGTCTGCCTGTGTGCATGTGTGTTAATTCATTTTGAATGAAGAACCTAACACCGTCCCTCTTCCATAGTGGTCCTATCTATATATCGGAGAGAGTTTCACCGTATCTACCGAGATAAATGCACGCGTCAAATCACAGAGTGCCCATATTACACGCTAACATTTCGGAGTGATAGTACAAGTACTAGACGCCATATATTCGCAGTAACGTAACAATAACGTGACCCAGCAATAATAACATGTTTTTCTGGCATTCGACATGGCACACTCCTGAATTCCAGAGAAAAAAAAAAATAAACATTACCTCCCACGGGGATGAGATGTCATTTCCCGAGACACCAGCAACCGCTTCAGCCGTATAAACTCGATTTTGAAGTGCATTTTCTCGCGCTTAAAAGGTGTCTGTAAATTTATCAAAACTAAAACACACAGCCCAAATAAAGCGCAAACAGCAATTCAAGTGATTTGCGTTATTGCCACATGTAAATATAAAGGTACATGTATTATATGATATACAATGAACATGTATAATTATAGTGGTAACATTATGCCGATGAACAGGATGTTTGTTTATGTCATGTTTGGAACGTATTATGGGTGACACAATGATGACAAAATAATTATGTCGCAGGTTGCCGGATATATCAGCTTTATTGGTGTGCAAAGTCCGCTTGAATTATGTATGGGAATAAACAGACGGAAGGGTATGGGATAGGATGGAATATGAAGTGAGATAACAAGCTATATGGAATAGATAAAATGAAAATTGGAATGGACGCGATTGAACCTAACAATTCTGAAACATATTTCACGATTACAAAATATGTATTGATGGAAGATGCATCTCAAGAAGACACATATAGCACCTGGAACATTTTTGACGATTATATAATAATGAAATGATGGAGGATGTACCATAAAGTAAACAACATATAACACAGTGTAACCAACCAGCGGAAATAAACTTCATGTTTCTTTATGTAATTGACTCAGTACAGTGTACTTGATTGGCAGATGGGCATGATGGGTGTGTGTTATTGTATTATTTTTTAATATTTATTTATTTATTTATTTATTTATTTTTTATTTTTTGTGGTGAGGCTAACTGTTAGTTCGTATAGTTTCAGCTTTCGGCCCGAATCCCTCAACAGGGTCTGACACTAAAAATACAATGTCTTGTGACAGTGATATTTTCAGTAACGTCTACGCAACAAGTATGCCATTCATAGTGTATACAATAATAAAAAAGATAAAGAACACACGCATTCGGATAGTGTAATGTAGAATACTTGCATGTTGTGATGACCTGCGTTGGATTAGGCTATTGGCCATCCGTGGCGTGTGGTTAAACTGATCAGTGTCTGCTTTGTGTTGTGTTAGGGTGGAGAGAGAGAGAAAGAGAGAGAGTGCGTGTGTGTGTGTGTGTGTGTGTGTGTGTTTGTTTGTGTGATATTTATATATATATATACATGTATATATACTTGCGTAAATGGACCTATACATATCAATCTAGGGACCTATAACAAGCTCAGCTTCTTAGTAGGTCCGTCACATTTCATGTTTGTAAAATTGTCTTCTCTTATATTCTTTGTAATTACGACGCTATGTCTCGTCTTATGTTCAGTCGATTGTATCATGTTATTTGAGTTTGAGATGTGGAACAATAAAATTAAATCAATCAAAGGTCAGCAAATAAAAAATAAAAAAATACATGTGCCCGTTGAATCTAGTTACGCCTACCGCTCCTCTAAACTTACGTCTATACGAGGATTGATATTGTATATTTGACATTACCACTGAACAATGCAAAAGACACATTCGAAATAATAACACACCTAGGGAAACATAAAATGTGGATATGCACATCATGTGGTTTAACACATTTGTTTATTTTCTATTTCCACTAAGCTAATAATCATTATCAATCACTAAGATTATGATAACGTATTGAAATGTCAAAAGCACAATTAAGATATACATGTACGTGTAAAGGAATAATTATTTACACATGTTCTGCAAAGAATGCAAGGGGCTGTTTCTTAATTTATCCAAACGGAAATAGATACACACATTCACACGCGGTTTTATTTGCCACTTAAACTTACATCAAAGAAGTAAAACCAGGAGAGCAAGAACTTAATTTGATAAATACGGTGACCGCATGGTCTATAGGCTGAGTTTAATTCACATGTAACATTAACAAAAATTATGAAGAGTTACAACTTACAAGATTCATCTTTTTCCAAATAGATGGATAGTATTACACACTGCATGATATTTCCAGATAAAGTACATGACTATGTACATGTATTGTATGCGTTGTAATCAATCATACCGAGAATATAGAGATTGCTGATTCAAATTAAAGATCTTTGATCAGCATTCAGTAATGTACACTGACAAGTGTGAGTCTTACTTCCAAAAGGGACTTGAGCGTGGCTGTTTTTACAGCTGAGGTTTCAGTGATTGTATGGATAGC
The DNA here is from genome assembly GCF_964275005.1 of Diadema setosum. NCBI lineage: Eukaryota > Metazoa > Echinodermata > Echinoidea > Diadematoida > Diadematidae > Diadema > Diadema setosum. The sequence goes on from NC_092699.1 coordinate 4,712,339, forward strand.
TATACACAATACCATAAACACAGTAAATAGACTGGTAGACTGATTATGTATACAGAAGTCAAAGACAAAACAAGAACACACTGGCTGCATTCTTGGTTTACAAAATATAGAAAAAATCATTAAACAATATAAAAAAAAAACTGAATCGGTTAAATCAAAATCAGTTGACCACAACATAATTATGTGCAAAAGATGTATTACTACATGCTACTACGGTATACTCTATTGGATAATGGGATTATACAGTTTCAATTTTCCCCAACATACGATCAAAGTGAAATGCACTCAATAATGTAATCTACACAAATAATATGCGCGATATATCAGGAAACTATTCTCCTGTTACAATGTACAATGGTTACAGTATGACGACAAAAAAGACCATATGATACTCAGTACAGTAACCTATATTCGCATAGGAGGGAAATTCGTAAAATGCTATTCCAGTTTGTTAGCGTATGTTGATAAACAGTCATGACTACGTTTGATTGAAATTCCTTACACGGGATCAAGTCCGTCATTGGAAGGCGTCCTGTGTGTTTCCATCCAGGGTATAATAAGGCACTTCATAGTCACGTCTTTGTCAAGCTATAAAAACACGTTCCTGCCCCTCCATCAGATATCGGATTTGCATTGATTGTATCACAGTGGCTACCATATAAAAATGGGTGAACAAACCACAGTGTATACTGCACATTAGTTGAATGTTAGCATCGTTCCCTCGTGGTGTCATCCTATATCGTAGAGGGAATTAGCTGGAGCACTCATGTTTAGATAATGAGCTTGGAGATTTCGTATATGTATTGGGGGAAATGTATTGAATTGCACTATCTACTTTTAATTCAGTCATTCCACTGTTCCCTAGTAAAATAATTGTTCTACATGACTATAATGGCACAAAAATCCGATTATTATGCATTTAATGATAAAATACGTTTGTATACGAATGATCATACAATGGCTATTTTACATGCTATCAACACAAAGCTATAACACACAGAATAGAAATCTATAATGCACTATACTACAAACGTGTAAAAAATATTCAATTAAGTACAACAACATACAAAAATTATGTTTCATAATTGTTTTCGGCTGAGATATTATTGACGTTTGATGCCATTCATCAACATTGTTTTTATTTACAATTTGGAATCATGCAAAAATACACTACAATAAGCCTCACGTGATGGTAGAAGTTAGGCTATGTGTTTATATTGGTTACATTGCTTAAAATCTGATTAAATAATGTTTCACCCTTATGAGGATTTTCACAAACCATTTTGACTCACAACAAGCAATTCACCAAATCAAAATTCGTTTACATTCTTCATTCTTTAATATACCTCGTTAACAACACACGGAGAGATATTTTCAGCATGATGTACAACAGCGCTAAAACATCAAAATTAGTCACATCATACATCAAATTTAAGTCACATCATATTTACATAATGCAATTACAACATAGTCCTCACCTAAACAAGAAGGAAACAACAGCATTAATCATTATTTCACAAGCACACTTCTGTTTAAATTTCTAGTAAGAAAGTAATCAAGTGCAACGTTTCCATTCCTTCCTACAAATATAATTCTCTTCTCTAAAAAAGTCCATGTTAACGATTTCAAAAGTACAATGCATCATCTTTGATATTCTATCACACCCTGAAATATGAAATCTACACATACACCATGCAAATAAAACTATTTTATTGAATATGAACAAGAGAGCATTGCTAGCTCTGGTTTTTTTTTACCAAATGAAGTCCGCATCAATCAGTCCTAATTCACAGACAATTCACATTTGCATTACGTCTTTCCTTTGTCCTCCCATTCGGCGGACTTCTATATTCAAACTCATATCGCTAAATGACCACAAATAGAAATGTGTTGACCGCCTAACGATGCATTATGTATCACAAGCTAGTAAATTAGACAAAGAACAACATATTCATTCCATGTTACAATGGTGTTACGATTAGCTGCACTTTAGAGTTGCTCTGTTGTCATATTCTTCATGTTCATCATGTTATACATTTTCTCTCACCACATTCCCCTTGCTGTCTGAAGAGAGAGGAAGTCATACAAATTCGATAACAAATTACGTTCAAAACCTTAACAGAAAATTGTTCTATTTACACATTTTGATATAAAAATTACAAAATGTTTCCACTATACATGTATATGAGTTTACCGAATAGACAATAACAAGGTAATTACAACTTGCGAAAAGACCGCATTCCACCTTTCACTTCAATTTCAACTGATATATAGTCATTGCAGATTGATATCAGTTACTGAAATCTATTGTTTTCACTTTTGAATCATACAAAATACATTATATCAACATCATGAAAGTGGAAAACATATTCAAATAACCCTAGGCATAATCATGCTTACATTGTGTAGAAGAATGTGAAATTCTATGGGCTATAATTTCTCAGTGTTTGCTTATCAGCTTAGTGAGTCAGAACTTTAACCAAAATCTGTAGATCACAATTTCCAAGTGTCAGCCACATCACCAGTTTGACTTTATAAAATACACTGTCTAGTGCAAAAACCTACATTTACTTGCACCAGAGGGGGAGATATTCTAAACATATTCAATGGTGTCTTTAACTTGACACATGTTCAGTTGTAACTATATAACATTGTATGCATAACAAAGAGAAATAGCAAAACATATTATACATGTGACTCAAATAGACCATAATGAAATGATCTCCAATTCCATGCATAATGCATTAGACACTTTGGATTGACAGAGCAGCAGAGATGTGAGAGAGTCATTATTAACACAAACAGTGAGATGACGTACAGTGTAGGCTACCTCCAGTGATCAAATGCAGCCACTTTCAATATCCATCCATTCATCCAAATAACACACAGTACAGTAATAAGTGCATTGAAATAAACATTTCTGCAGAAGTAGAGATATAGGTATAATGAATGATTGTTATATATTGCGGCCATGACGCTTTTAGAAATTTACACCTATACTTAAGTATAAGTCTGAGTTTTACTTTCAAATAACACTTGAGCATAGCTGTTTTAACTAGTGAGTTTTCAGTGATTGTATGAATAGCTATGCACAATACCATAAACACAGTAAATAGACTGGTAGACTGATTATGTATACAGAAGTCATAGACAAAACAAGAACACATTGGCTACATTCTTGGTTTACAAAATATAGAGAAAGTCATAAAACAATAATATCACGGGAAAAAAAAAACTGATTCGGTTAATAATCAAAACCAGTTGACCACATCATATATGATCAAAAGATTTATTACTACGAGCTACTACGCTACATTCTCTTGAATAATGGGAGTATGCATTTTCATCGTTTTCACAACATACGATCAAAGTGACTACATGTATAAATGCACTCAATTTGTAATACACAGATATGCGCGATATAAGGACATAAAATCTCCTGTTATAATGAACAATGGTTACAGTATGTCGATAAAAAGTGATACATTCAGTCATATTCGCATACAAGGGAAATTCCTAAAATGCTAACCAGTTTGTTGAAGTATACTGATAAACAGTCATAATGACCGTGTTTGAGTTAAATTCTTTATACGAGATCAAGTCCGTCTTTGCAGGGCGTCCTGTGTGTTTCTATCCATGGCATGATAAGGCATGCACTTCATAGTCATGCGTTTGTCAAACTATTAAAACACCCTCCTGCCCCTCCATCAGATATCGAGCTTGAATTGGTTGTATCACCATGGCTACTATAAAATAGTGGTTGAACAAACTAATACACATTGGTTTAATATCCGCATCGTTCACTCACACTATGGTGTCATCCCACACGTATATCGTAGAGATGCTACGAAGGTAATTAGCTGGAGCAGTCTTGTTTAATGAGCTTAGCGATTGCATATTACTACATGTACTGGGAAAATGTATTATTGAATTGCATTATTTACTCTTGATTTAGTCATTCTACTGTTCCCTATCAAAATGATTATTACACATGACTATGACTGAAAAAAGAACTCCGATTACTATGCGTTCAATGATAGAAATTTTATATACGAATGAGCAAACAATGGCTATTTTAGATGCTATCAACACAAAGCGATGAACATGCAAATTGAAATCTATAGTGTGCTACTTCACAAACGTGTAGAAAATCATTGAATCAATTACAGCAATATATATACAAAAAGGATATTTCATTTTGTTTTCGGCTGATATATAATCATTGACATTTGATATCACTTATCAACATTGTTTTTGTTTACAATTTAGAATCATGTAAAATACACTACAATGAACCTCACGTGATGGAACAAGGTAGGCTAAGTTTACATTGGATACATTGCTTAAATTCATTTGATAATTGCTAACCCTTGTGAAGATTTTCACAAAACACATTAACTCATAACAAGTAATTTACAACCTCAAAATTCATTTACATTTTTTTTTTGATATACCTCTTTAAACTAGCAGACACACGGAGAGATATTTTCAACATGATGTCCGATTGTTCTATAACATCAAATTACTCGTAAGTAACTTCACATTTACATAATATACAACACAGTCCTCTCCTTATATATAAGAAGGAAATGACGGCATTAATCATTATTTCCATAACACATTCTGCTTAAATTTCTAGGAAGACTGTAATAAAGTGTAACGTTTCCATTCTATCCTTCAAATACAATTATCTTCTATTGCTAAAAGCTCATGTTAACGATTTAACGAGTACAATGCATCACCTCTGATATTCTATCACAGTCAGAAATATGAAATCTACGAAAAAAAAATATGAAAAAATGTGTTATTAAAAGTAAGTAAGAGGACATTACGAGCTCTGGGTTTTACCAAATGAATTCAGGATCAGTCTGTCCTAGAAGTCACAAACACTTCACATTTGCATTACGACTTCCCTGTGTCCTCCTATTCGGCGGACTTCTAAATTCAAACCCATATCGCTAAATGATCGCAAATGAAAATGTGTATACCGCCAAATGATACATGTATGTATCACAACCTGGTATTATACAAAGAAGAATAACTTAATTCCATGTTACAATGGTGTTACGATTACCTCCACTTCAGAGTTGGTATTATTGTCGCATACTTCAATTTCTTGCACTTTCTATTACCACATTTCCCTCTTGCTGTCGTTGAGAGAGAGAGAAAGTTATACAAATTGTATTACAAATTACACTCACTCAAGCGACATTAATCAAAATCTTTTACAGTAGATTAATATGCTATTTACACATTTTGATGTAAACTTACAAACTACTTCCACTATATATGATAACAACGCATAGACAATGAGAAGACAATAACAACTTCCGAAAAGAGCATGTTTCACTTCTCAGCTCAGTTTTTACTGATACATATTCATTGCAGATTAATATCAGTTATTGATGCTTTTAGTTTTGAATCATACAAAATACATCATATCAACATCATGAAAATGGAAAACCCATTCAAATAACCCTAGGCATATCATGCTTAAAATGTGTAGAAGAATGTGAAATTCTATGGGCTATAATTTCTCAGTGTTTGCTTATCAGCTTCGTGCGTCAGAACTTTCACCAAAATTTACCATATTAACTTTATAAGACCCACTGTCTGATAATTATTGTGCAAAACATACAACCACTTGTACCAAAGAAGAAGATATTCCTAACATATGCAATAGTGTCTTTAACTTGCCATTTAGATTATGCATAACTACAGTATTATTTGCACAAAAATAAAATAACGAAACACATTACTCAAAATAGACCATAGTGAAATGATCTCCAATTCCATGCATAATGCATTAGACACTCTGGAGTGACAGAGCAGCAGAGATGTGAGAGAGTCATTATTAACACAAACAGTGAGATGACGTACAGTGTACCTCCAATAATCAAATGCAACCACTTTCAATATCCATCCATTCATCCAAATAACACACAGTACAGTAATAAGTGCATTGAAATAAACATTTCTGTAGAAGTAGAGATATAGGTATAATGAATGATTGTTTATATATTGCGGCCATGATGCTTTTAGAAATTTACACCTATACTTGTGTAAACTTTAAGTACCAGCATGAACGCGTACGTGTATGATTTGATTATATCCAGTCATAGTTGTTTACTTCTTATTTAAAGAAGTACACAATCTTCAGACAAAAAATACACATTACCATTCACCACAGAACAAAGCTAAGCTACAGAGTAAACTGAATGGTCGGAGTCTGAATGGTTGGAGTTTGCATTATATGCCAATATCAATATGTCACATGACAACACCTTTAAATATCAAAAAAGAAAACTAGCATATTCACAGAGTGAAAACTTATCAGATTACAATATAGTTTACAACCTGGCATGTAGTATGAGCATTGCAAGTACGTGTATGATGTACAAGAGAATAATACAAAGTGTTCCATTTCAAACTTCCATCTACAGCTCTGCATTCAGATATTAACATGATCAACGTTAAAGTCTTATGACAATGAAACATGCAGTATTCAGCAATATCAACTCACCTAAACTGGGAAACTGCTTTCAGAATGTTTCGTCCAAGCAGCATTATGTCAAGTAGATTAAGATAGATAGAAGAATCATAGGTGATGACCTCCTTTCAAACAGTAAACGCTGTGATTGCAGTTGATCACACTAAACAAATGTATTTTTGAATTTTTTTTTATAGTCTCCAACAGATCTGGAATATTAAAATCATCAAGTGCTTACGATAAAGGAAAGAGTTAATGATACTGTGAAACCATTGCACAGCGCAGCTAAAAGTGATATATATGTGTGGATTTACAATGATAAATTGGGCTTTTATTTTTCATTTCCTCACTCAAAAGTTGAACAAACCTCCATAATGTGTGACTAAACAGAAAGGAAAATAATGAATAGAACGAAAAAAAAAAACCCTGTACATTTGCATGTAACTGGAAATTGTGAGATTATCAAATTCTCAGTTGTCTCAAGAATGTCTGAAATCATTTCCCCCGAAAACATATGACACTATTAACATACAAATTGTACACGGCCAGCGCCACGTTTTTCTTCTTTTTTTTTTTTTGGTAAGTGTTTGCGTGTCTGTGTGTGTGTGTGGGGGGGGGGGAACAGTTTATCATTTCTGATGTCACTTCCGTGTTTCAAGTTCAAGTTTCAAGTTTGTTTATTTTCCATCTTTTTCATGCAGGAAATCACATGCATGAAATTATTGTACAAGGAAGGCAGAACCTCAAAAAAGCAGAGCTTGTGGTGAGCTGCCTTACAAAATACATTACATCACAAACACAAACACAAAAAAACAACAAAAACATAATAATAGTTCCCATGGAAATCATCAGCTAAGAAGAAAAAAAAAAGCACACACACACACAACCCCCCCCCCCCAAAAAAAAGAAGAAAACAAAAAAGAAAACAACAACAACCCTGTAGCAAAAATTTTCTGTTCCCACTTCCGCGTTTCTTCATCTACCCGGTCCCCGGTTCCGCCGGCCCTGACACATTCCAAGTAACCATTATACTAATTCTCATGCTCAACACACATTATGAAACAGGGACCATACTTTCACCTAGGAGAATGAAACAATAACAAGAGTTCTGACAATTTACATAGGTCAGAGGTCTAATCTACTTCTGTGTTCAAAGAGAGCACAGCGGTGGCAATATCATGGAACCAAGTCAAACACCATTGCAGAAAAGCCGAACACAGAGTCTTGATTTGTCTTGGTTTGAATAATTCAACATCAAACCTGCATCACTTCCAACATATAAGTTGTTTTGAGCACATTTTTCTTTTCTTTGCTTTTTTTGCCGACATGAGACACATCGTCAACAAATGAATGACTGTAAACATATAAAACCACAATTGATAACAATCACACTGGGCAATGAAAATTTCCATAAAACAACTGATTACACACAATGATAGCACATACATTACAAAGAATATTTACATCTTAGGATACAATAATACTCAAAAGCAATAAAGAAATGAAAGATTCTGGCCAACATCGGATGCAGGATTGTCACAAGCTGGTGTATTACCAATGTTCACTCAGAGCAGCTGTAGAACGTCTGTCCGGTACAGCAATGTCCGTGGCAAGATTCTGTCTACGTCGTTGATTTTCACCATCACGACCACGGGAGCTCTGAAAGTTTGTATTAAAGCAAAATGAAAATGATTAGAGGTGTTCCAACATATAACAGTATGCACATCTATAAAAACAACAACAAACAAACAAGCAAACAAACTTAAAAGTCTGCATACAATTTGAAGCCAGTGGCGGATCCGAAGGGGCGCACCTGGCACGCTCCACCTCTGTTTGTTGTTAAAACAACAGAAATAAAAAGAAAAAAAAATGAAATGAAACCCGGAAGTAGCATCAGATAAAATTGTTTGCGTCCCCAACCTCCACCCCCTTTACGTAATGCCTGGATCCGCCCCTGTATATCTGAGATTGGAGCACAATATTGTATACAATTTCACCCACAATCTCCATAAATTTTTGTCTAGCAATCTTATTAGCAGAATTTGCTTTGAGGTTAAAAATAGAGACTGATGAACCCAAGGGCTGAATAAACGGACAATACACAGAGATTCAAAATATGGTCTGCAGGGGGAAAGAATTAAGTCTTCTCTGAGGAAACTATGATCTACTGAGGGCATTCAGGGACTTTTTACAAATTGTCTTTATGTGGATGCTTCATAGATCATACCTAAACCTGATGGTGAGCCCTGAATGATTTCTAGCGGGCGCGCGCGCACACACACACACTCACACACACACACACACACACACACACACACAAGGATTCGCTTGGTTACGTTAGAATTTAGACTGAATACAGCAGCACAAAGCAAACACATAAATATTCTAAATTTGTTTGATATCCCACTTGCACCTGTATTTTTCTGATGCAGTACTGAATTGCATGGTGATGATAGTTAGTCTGCGATATCAACATTAGATGCAAAGCACCTGAGGTCATTGTATCCTGAAGTCTGACTTCTTTATCAATATTTATGCTGACACTTTCTACTCAGCAGTTACAGAAGACATTGAAAAAAAAATCATTTGCATAAAGCTCTCTATGATTTTTTTTTTGTGACAACACATTAAAAAACAAATCTTCAAATAGACCAAAGTTTTAGCTGGCACATGTCATGACTAAAACACTTTCTGCTCTTTTTTTTTTTTTTACTGCATGCCCGAGTACACAAATGCACACACACAAACATGTAATTTAGTATCTGAATATAAGAACGACCCAAGTTCATGGAAGGCCATTTCGAGTAAACTTAAAAAAAAAACCATATCTTTTCTATTTGTCCAATAATATTCTATTCAACTGTGATGGGAAGGCAACATTGTATATACAAATTAGAACATATATCATTATGACAATTAACATTTAAATTAATTATGGAGAGGTTACTTCGTGCGATGGACTTGGGTCGTTCTTCGAATCATAATATTTTACAGGATGGGCTGCTATATGAGATGAGAGAAGCGATGAGAGAGGGCGCTATAATATGAATGTAAAAATGACCCAAGTCCTGGACTTGGGTCATTCTTACATTAATAAAAGATTTCACTCATTCATTTCAGGCATTTCCGGGGGTAATTAGGATTTATCACTCATACACAAGATGAATCCATGCATAAGCTTCAATTTCCCATGTCAAACTGAATTTGATCAAAAATTGCACTTACTTGGGTCGTTCTTGTATTCAGATCTTCAGTTATATGCATACACATTTACATTTAGGGGAGTGGTTTTGTGAATATCTAAATCAGTTTGCCTGAAGGACGCAGATATGATGGGGAAAAATAGTTCGAAGATGATGATAAATACAGATTGCACAGAATTGCATTTGGTATAATACTACATCTACAGAGCGTATAGAAAAAAGTAGTCACCCAGCTTTGGAGGGCTCCCATTTCATAATTGTCACTAATCGAGAGTGCAGTGGTTGTTGTGAAGAAAGAAGAAGTCTTCCTCTTACATGGTTATGTTGACAAATGCCTTGCGTAATTGTCACATGAACTTTAGAGACAACAATGACAAATTGCACTTTTCCAAGTTTGAGTGTCACATGAAGGAATAATGAAGTGTCCTAGATGAATAGATGAGATCTGTCAATAAAAGTGACCAAATTAACAGGCCGGCCTGTATGAATTCTGATTTGTGTTTGGGGTTGTCCTAAACTTTTATGGCCCATAACCTCCAACATGGCCACCGTTGTAGATAACTTGGTCACTCTCACAAAGGCTAACTCATTATCCATTATCTCTCTTCATATTTTAGACATGGTTTGTGCTGCAAGGTATCAGTTGAATATGAACAGAGAAAAATGGACTGTGTTGGTTGGCCTAAGTGGGAGTAACGACGTTATTGGACAGGTGGCCATGTTAAAGGTTGTGGACCACAAAAATAAAAAAAAAATATGTTAGAAGGAACACTAAACATAAACCTGCATTCGGACAGGCAGGCCCGTTTACTTGGTAACTTTCAATGACAGATCTCATCCATTCAGTGAGACTTCATCTGACGCTCAAACTTGGAAAAAGAGCAATTTGTCATTATTGGCTTTAAAGGTTATGTGCTTGTCTTGCGTGACATTTGTAAACATAGTTACATTGTAGGTATCAATGGAAAGGGGAAGAATTCCTCTTTCCTTACAATCAACATTATGCTCTCCAAAGCTGACACGTATTAAATGGTAGCCGTCCAAAGTTGGATTACCTTTTTTATATACACATTCTATATTTACTGGGATGCATACTTGGTCTTCCGTGCTCAACTGAAATGAGAAGCTGCCCTTCTGCGTTGACTTCTCTGCAGAATGGATCAAGATCCTCTGAGGTATTACATCTGATCAGCCTGAATTAAAACAAACAAAGAAACAAACAACAAAAGCAATGTGTACATTGATCCGTGTGATGCTGGGTATTTATGGTAAGCGAACAGTAACTACAAATAGCCAGCGAGTCATTATTGATGCGCTCGTTTAACTGTTTCGTAACAATGTAATGCATTACAAACCTATATCAATATTCAATGGCAATCCCTCTTCGTTCATGTATGCTCTTTTCTTTCTTGTTTGTTAAAACACTTTTTTTTTAATGCGAAAACCAATCTCTTCCCCAAAAGACGAACAAAAGTTCACACCTTTCCAGCTATTAGTGTGTGTTTTCTGGGCAGCGACACTATACGACCAGGCTGTCCCTGGTTGTCGGCAATGACATAATGAACATGGAACAACCATACCCACGCTCCGAAATTCCGACATTGTTATGTTAAGTAGTCCAAGGCGGACAAGGCATAGGATAAATGAAAGAAAGGTATTATTTAGAGGGGTGAAGGCTCTGGTTTGAGTTTCTTCAGTTTGTCTCCCTCTCCCTCTGCCTCCCTCACTGCCGGCAACCAGGGACAGCCTGGTGGTAGTGTCGCTGCCCGGAAAGCAGTAGATGACAGGTTTGAGTCCCACTGGTTCCTTTTTTCCGACATATTTGTTAATTTACAGATCAGCAGTTGCGATCTTAACAAATTTTCATTTGTAGAGGGAGACAAACTGATGAAACTCAAACCTGAGCCTTGGTTTGGTAAAGATTAAACGCTTGAATAGACAGATAGACCCTGTACTTCATAGCCTCTCTTCTCTGTTCGCACTTTTCGAGAGTGAGCGCTTTATTTCCAATATTTAGATAGGTTAGGAGTGTCCATTTGGATTAAGTTATACATCATTTTAAAGCTTAGAGTCTGCCCTTTTAGAATCTGTCCTTAACTAAAAAATCCATGTCTGGCGACTTTTTGTTTGTTTTGTGCTGCAGGGTCACATATATAAAATTTGTGTTAAATTTTCAGATCAGATTTTAAAAGTGGAATTGATATCTATCATACGCAAGTGATATCCAAGGAAGCAAGTTTGTGCAAATGGAAATAGTTTGAGGAATACAACTTTAACAAAGCTATATCATGTGTACATATTTCTTGGAAATTGACAAATTGATATCATTTGCGTTATGCATGCTCTGTATTTCATTTCACCCTTCTGTGGGATGGAAAGTAATTACAGTTGAAGTCAAGTGAATGAAGTGCATGAAAGTAAGCTTGAGATACTTGGTTTTATCAAAACTTACGATACATGCTTGAGATGAGGGTGAGAGCTCAGAGATCTGATCAACTTCCTGGCTTCTTCATTGCCCACATTCTCGTCCGTCACAGACAGCCTAGTTACTGTAGGTGGTGCGAGTAAGGACTGGCGTAAATGACGGTTGCTTACAAACTTTGATATAACCAAGGAGCTCCTTGATATGTCACCCTGCAAGTTGAGCTCCAAGTTGTGAGAATACAGCGGCCACGCATTGTCTATGTATAAGGAAGAGCTTCCATATTCTATGTAAACAGACACCTTCTCCACATTGGGGCACAGGGAGACCACATTTAGCTGTTTGAGAAGTGAGAGGGATTTGAGATCTCCACCAAGATGAACGATAGGACTCCTCACAAAGTATCTCTGAAGAAAAGTAAGGAAAAAAGATGAGAAGAATGGATGCGTTTACATGCACTCACGGCTGCTTTAGTCACAGGTCTCATGAGATGACAGCTAGAACGATCTTTTGAATGCTATCCATTTTTGTAGTCGTAAATTTTGTCATTTCCAAGAAAATGTGAAGAAAACAATATATAAGAGCATTGAATACAACCCTAGCCTAATTATATATTGGAATCGTATCACTGCATTGGCACGCAAAAAAAAAAAAAAAAAATTGCATGCTCCCATAAAACTTATGTCACAATTAATTGTATGAACGTGTACTATCCTGTTTGTGTCTACACCTCGAACTAAAAATGACAAAAAATTACAACCTTTAATATCCACAGTGCTTCGAACAATGCATCGTTGGGTCTATTCTTTGTTTTTAATATGTCTGCTCTTTTGTAGTTTCTCTGGAATACGGACCCAATCCTTATATTCACAATATCATTCAAGGGTGCGTCTTATTACATTACTCCTATACATCCTGGAAATCTGTTTGCTTGTGTCGACGATGGCGTGTGGTGCAGTTTCATTTTCTTTTGTTTCCCTTTTCTCTTTTTTTTTTTTCGTTCTTTCCTGTTATTTCATTTCATGTCAGTTGACATTGGTTTCTTTGATTTTGTTTCATATATTTGTTTGTAGTTTCATGAAGCCATTATTTGCTTTTTATGTATTTCTGATGGTCCCATATCGTACAAGCTTGGCTTTTTAGTGGGACCCTCCATTTCCATTCCCATCCGTGTAATATGCATATTTGTATATACCTTATAAATGCAATTATGTCGTTACTCATCATCACATGTATCTTGTTGATGTACGTTTATCGAAATTTCAACGAATTTGTTTCGTTTATGCATTGAATATAATTTCTCCTGTTTATTTAATGGAAATGAAAATAAATTTGAACTTGAACTTGAACTTGAACTTCAATAGTCATAGGAACAAAAAGCAAATCACGGTCCAGAAATACAGAAAAACAAAATGCCAGTTATCTTCACCATCCTGACAGTGATGCATGTGGATTGTATGAGAGGTCTCATCGATCATTATTTTCTCACTCTATCAATCCTGCTTTATTCTGTTTGGTCGCTCATCTATCAATGCAGTAGACATGCTTTAGTGTTACAACATCTTGTAAACACGCACAAAGAAATACACAGATATGTTAATAACATATCAAATTCAATTCAAAAGAGAACTTTATTTGGCTTGCTATATTTATATCCCTTCCACTTTTTTTCACAAGATACTGTAGACATAATGTGCTCAATAACAACATTATTTTTTCAGATGAAGCCCAATATCATTGAAATATTACATTGTAACTAGGATTAAAGGTGTAGTACGATAAATAAATGACTACATAGTTTTTGCCTATCCTTGATAATTACCTGCAAATTAATTGAGATTCACAGAAAACGTTGGAGGAAGACCTAACAGTGAACTGTTTATCATTTTTATAAAAGAAAAAAAGTAGGATAAGTATAAGTTATGAAAGTGGGGCTACAACGTTTGATCCTTCCCAACCTTACCTTCTCATTCCCTTATCGAGGAATTTCGCAAGTATATCCGCAATGATCACGAAATGGGCACTCATGTTTCAAATACTATGAATAACAAATCATTCAGATCCACATATAATTCTACAATGTGATAATACATGTATTTGCAAACTCTTTTGTTTTCAGCGCTGTGCTTGAATAGCAAAAAATGGAACATTCATACAATCCAGACATCCTGCATTTCCCGTCATAAATACTTCTGTATGAAGTGCACATACAATCTTTCAAACACATATTTACGTATGTATCTAATGGGTAGTAATTGTCATTAAATTCCTTGTAATGACGGTCTGTTCCTGCTCTATATTCATCTCACCCTTTGCACACCAGCGTTATATGGATGGTGATCACAAAAGCGAAATGATTCCTTTCTTCCTCACTAATGACAGTATATTGCCTTCATCACAGAATTTATATTTGTTAAAAGTCAAAGGTAAACACATCTATTTTCCTGATCTTTGTTAAGGCGCATGGGAGCAGCATTGATATACGTAGATAAAGTCAGTTTTGGAAAAGTGCATGCAAGATTCTAGTTGTCGTTTTTAAGGAAGAAGAGAAAGAGAGAAAATTCTAGAACAAACCTCATTTTCAGCTTTTTCCTTGTTGCTTCCAAGACGTGACATGGAAATCTGAAGTTCAAATTAAAGTAGCAAAATCATTGTTCTCACATTAACAGCAATCAAATTAAAATACCGTCAGCTAAAGTATATAAATGTTGATTTTATCACAACCAGACAATAGAAATATTATAAACAGTGTTGCAATACCTGATAAATTGAGCAACAACTTCGTTTAGGGAAAAGGTGAAGATGGAGCAGGGAAAGGAAGAGACAAATAAGAGGAAAGAGAACGAGATATATGAACAGCTACCGAGTGGGGTGGAAGGTTGACGAACATCTCCTTACATTACCATTGTAGTAGCAAAAAAAAAAAAATGAGGAAAAATAATACAATCAGGCAATAAGGATTAGCATTGGCACTTGAATCTCATTATCTGAACCAATCATTCATATATAATATAAAAGTTAATTTAGACCCCAACTTTAATTCATGCACTTTTACAGAAAACAGCTAACCTTCAAGTATATCGATGCTGAAATACCATACGCTGAAGTAGTTAAGTAGTAAAGACTATTACATTATACAACAAAGCACACATGAATATCACTGCTGTATCAAACTAGCTTGAGTGGCCTTCTTGGCGATGGCTAAGTATGAATCTATTTCGCTATGTCCCTTCTTGGGGAAAATCACAGAATCTAGCTTAGTGAACTACATTTGATAATACTCTCTTGCACCTATCAGTGTCGAAAGTGAAGTATGGTGGGCAGCAAATATGCTTGCATCTGTCAAT
Source organism: Diadema setosum (assembly GCF_964275005.1). NCBI lineage: Eukaryota > Metazoa > Echinodermata > Echinoidea > Diadematoida > Diadematidae > Diadema > Diadema setosum. Next base: position 4,727,801 of record NC_092699.1, read on the forward strand.
AGTGCCAGGGTATTGTGTATAATTACTCAGACAAGACTAGACGCGCGTCTTGGTACTGATTTAGTAGCATTCAATCCGTCTTTTAAATTGTGAACATCTTCACCCATTGGTTCAAGCAAAATTCAAAAGAACATAATTTTAAGAGTGAGCAGGATAGTCATTTTCCTCCACAGTTGAAGTACAAGACAGTGAAGTAGAGGTGAAGTACAAATGTAGCTGCACCTCCTCCGAAATCTTTAAGAAGAAGTTGCAGCTCATAAAGCTCCGATGAGTTTCTGTTCTGTTTTTAGCTGCACATGCAAAATTGTAGAGGATTTTTAACTGCATACTGGGCATTCAGCACTTGACAAGCATAAGGTACAATAATACTCCAGCGGCGGACTGTACCAGACGGAAAGAAGAAGAAGGAGAGAAGAAGAAGTACTTGGAAAATGAATGTTGTTCATAAAGCTAGAATAAATTATGTACATGTAAAAGAAACATTGCCAGTCCAGCTACAGTCACAAAAGGTCCGACGAATATCTCACTACAGATGGATCTCACGGCCTGAACCAAACCCGATTTCCTTGTAAGATTTCTTCAAACTTACCTTGTTCCTAACATATCGAACAGTAAGGGAACTCAGACATGGTAGATGTAAAACGGAGTGAAGAATACTAGCCGACATGGAAGTTCTGAGCAGTTCCATTCGCTGGATCTAATTAAGGATCAAAATCGATGTAGTGCTGATCGTGTAAGAAGTTACTGCCAGTAAAATCTCGGTTACATAACAGGAAAGTAATTTGACACTTTGTGGTGCTTGATAATTCCACAGATGATACATTATATTTTACTCATATTCAGGTATTTTCCTTTGCACTAGAAAAAAACAACAGTACAACTGAATAAGTCTTTAATATTTGTCTCATTTTATGCTTTATTCTAAAAAGCAGGGGAAATGTTACGTCGGCCACAGTGGCTAATTGACTGGAGCTTTGCAGAAATATATGAGGAAGAAAAATGATATTATGGGAAAAGATTAATCCTTTTGATTCCGACAAAAATGCACATATTTGATTACAGATTGCAAGAGGAGGATACGAACATCTTTAACACTTAATTCTGGGGGCAGTGGGCTTTTATGGCAAAAAAAAAAACAAAAAACACACACAATATGACCTGCTACCTCATCCAATTACGTCATTGTCTATGATACAACTGTTCTGAAAACTAGAAAAACGTTTGAAAGAAATGAGCTGAAGTAAAAAAAAAAAAAAAAAAAAAAATGAGACAATCCTGCATCTCATGCTGCTGCAGGACGAATGCAGAAAATTTCGTGAGAGTAGTGATAACAAACAATCATCTTTAGTGTCATTAGCTTCCCTTCATCCCTGAGAGTTAAATGCATTGCGTAGATTATGAGATGGGTGATACACTTTTGGGTGAGATGGGTCTAGAGGTTTCCAACGTTTTTTCGATGATTATTTCTTGAGATAATAAGAAACCTCCTATAAATTATGAAAGAGTATATCATTCTGGCATGGTGAGGATACTCTTGGCGTAAGACTCTGATGCAGCAGGGGAGATGTCAGGTCTGCCGTCGTGTGTTATTGATTGAAGCTTTGCAGCAACATAATATAAGGAATACATTAATTATATATAACCCTTACAAAAATATATGACCACATAAATCCACTTCTCCAATTCCCTCACTGGCTCCTCATACATAAACGTATTAGCTTTAAAATCCTCCTTATTGTTTGCAAGATATGTAATAATCTTGCCCATCATTTCTTAAAGATTTGATTTCCCTTCTGCTCATTCACTTCAACCCGTTCTCTCCCTTCTTCCTCCACTCTCGAGTTATCACGTGGTCCCAGCGTCGTCTACGATGATAGGGCTTTTTCTGGTATTTCCCCATCTCTTTGCAATAAACTCCCTATCTAATTTATGTTCGTAAAGAAAGTGTTGACCAAGTTAATATCATTGTTGAAAACTTATATACTCAATCCTTTTTCTGTTCTTGTTGTTGATGCTGCTGTTGTTATATCATATGCACACAACGCTGTATTTTTCAATTCAATTCAATATGGTTTATTGGGCAAGTATAAAAAAAAATAAATAGCAATCCAGCAGCTCGAAGGCTGATACGGTTGCTTTACATTAGAATCATTAAAAAAAATGAAATGACATTGATAGGATAAGCATGCGTGAAATATGTAAAAAAAAGAAGAAGACATAATACACATCAGACCGGGGCATCAGAAAATGGGATAGGTGAGGGTATTGCACAACAGGTAAAGAGATACAGTATGTACTGTACTTGTATAGAGAATAATAAATATGGCAAGATGGAGACGAGCGGGCAAGGAAGTAAAATGTTGAAATGGGTGAAAAGTTTCAATGCACCGAAGCATGAGAACTACAAATAAAGATTGTGATATCGACACAACATCAAGCGGAAATACATATTAGTTATCATACAAAATCCGTAAATCATTTTCAAAAAAAAAAAGGATAGAAAAGGGAAATATATTCAAATAGTGGAAAAAAGGCGACGAAATTTTGATATAAAATTGAAAAAAACCCCTAAAAATTATTGCCGGTTGACATATCAAAATTTCAATACCATTCAGGACGTAAGATGTGTTTCCCATGGTTAATGAACGGGGAAAATAACCGATTGAGGTGGCATAAAATATGACAGATGACATCACAGACACATACAGAATCATACCATAAAACAACAAAGAGTAAAATAAACCAACAAACACTTCATACCATATCATATCACACATACAAATTTCTTCCCTTAACCACGTTGACTTTAGAAACATCCAACTATTTCAGTCCTTCAAAACCTCACTATTTAAACATTGTTATTTATACAACCATCTTTTTAAATTATACATAAAACAACTCAAAATCTAAAAAACCCTACACATTAACCTTCTCAAGGTCATCCAGAGACGGCGCCACCAACCCCAACACACAAAAAATGCATATCAAATACATTAAAATCATAATTTCCCTCTGCAATTTCATATTACATATGTGTTTCACATATCACTGTCATAGTTTGCTATACATATCAGATAAAACAACTCGAACTCCAGATGATCTCTTCCTCGGACTTTCCCTATGGGGGCGCTATTCATTTCAAATTACACAAAAATAAAAAAAAAAAGATGCATTAGAGCCATGACATCTGACAAACACCACAGGCAAAACTCCCATAACAATTCAAATTAATACATTACAGAAATATTTTTAAATCATTTCTTCATATAGTTATATCTATCATCTAATACATGTGTTTTGTTTTTGTTTTTGATGAAAAAAAAGAAGAAGCAATGAAAAAAAAAAAACCGAGTCATTCACAAACAAAACTACTTCACACTGTCCAGCAGCAAAATTATTACAGCCAAAAAGCCCAGATTCATCTAAAACCATTATACGTGAACTGAAACCGGGGGAGGGAAAGAAAACATCTCGGTCATTCTATTAATTAAGAAAAAACCCACAGAAAAAGGGCAGCTCGGTCAGTCCATATATCAAAAACGAATGAGGGCCAAGCGAGTATTAACAGCAGTGAGCAACAGCGTAGTGAATAAAAAATTGTAGCACAGTATACCTGAAGCACGATTCGTGTATTGCTTATAATTAGCACTTCATGACCAACATACTCGGTACACTCTTTATACACATTGCTTGGGGTATCATGAATATACAGTAATCAAGCATAAACATCAAAACCGAGCAGACAGCGATCACGTAATATAACAAATCAGAGTAAACATCATTAGCTTCTGTTGTAATTGCCAGAAGTATGAGATATGGAATTGTATTGATATCCAACAGTATGAGACTCATTCAAATTCACGTAACATTACAGATTAGAGTTAAGTAATGCAGCAAGATGAGGTATAGATGACTGTTTATACCTCTGAGTTCTACAGAAAGGTAAGTTCAAGTGTTCAGCGTTTCTCAGAGGCAAGTTGTAGCGAGAGACAGATCAACGAGTGGGTGGGAGCATGTTGCGGTGCCGCTCAGACTTAAGAAGGGCAGCGCCGAAGCGAAATATTAATTCCTGCCTCCTGTCCTTCAAGGTAGGAATGTCAAAGTGATTCAACTGTTGGCTGTAGGAAGTGGGGTTTGGGTACGTAATACACCGGAGGGAGCGTTTTTGTACCCTTTCGATAGCTTCGCTCTTGGCTGCAGTTATGCTAGATCCCCACACAGGCACCCCGAATTCTAGCAATGGCCTTATGTACATTTTGTAGATGAGGACGAGGTCGGAGACACAGACACCATTCCTTCGCAAGGTGTAGAGTATGTACAGGCGTCTAGAAGCACGCGAGACCATTTGGCTGACCTGGTCATCCCACTTGAGATCGGAACGGATGGTGATACCCAGCAGGGTCAGTGATGACACTTTCTCCAAGGAGACATTTCCGATGGTTATGTTAAGCGGGTGCGGGGCACTCCTAAGGAAGGAGACCTGTAGAACTTTACATTTCTCCGGTTTGGGTGTGACGTCATTGGCTTGACACCACTCGCTGAGCGAATCCACATGTGTCTGCAAGGAGCTCTGTTGTGACTTGTGGAGTACTTCGACCAAACTGAGATCGTCTACATACTTCCAACGCAGGTCAGTAGTAAGGGCAGCATCATTTACAAGAACAAGGAATAGGATCGGGCCGAGCTTTGTTCCCTGTGGTACTCCACATGTTATGTCGAGGGGTCCGGAACTCTGCCCTAGGTAGCGTACGGTTTGAGTTCTACCGGTCAAGAAACTGCATACAGTGGGTATGATGGAGACATTGGCGCCTAAATGGATGAGTTTTTCGATGACCTTCGTATGGTTGACGAGGTCAAAGGCCTTCTTGAAATCCACGGTACAAATGTTGGCATAATAACCCTGTTTGTCGAGATTTCGATGAATTGTGTCAAGCATATGAACGAGGTAGTGGTTGATGGAGCTTCCTCTCATATTCCCGTATTGTGAGGGATCGATGTTTGGTTTGAGGTCAGCTGTCAACCACTCCGCAATGAAGCTTTCAAACACCCTTGCCAGAACGGACGTGACAGATATCGGACGGAGTTGATCATATGTAGTTGCTTTGGGAGTTTTCGGCACAGCACATACAGAGGCATTCTTCCATCTCCTAGGAAAGTGTCCCTTATCCAAGCACACATTGAATATTGTCGTAAGTGGACCAGATATCTCCAGGGCAAACTCTTTCAGGAGACGCGTAGGTACATCTCTGGGATGTGATGCCTTCGATGCATGAAGATGTTTCAGGCGTTTGTACACGTCATACTGCTTGATCTTAGGAGTAGGAGTTGGTGCTGGGAGGTACGACGTGTGAGCTGAGGGTCTAACGGGGGCAACTGCGTGCAGACGTCTGTGAAGTAGGTGTTCAAATCGTCCGCCATTTCACGAGGTGTCATGTCATTTGCCAGTCGGAGTGATTGGGGCTTATCTCCTATTAGATCCTTAATCTGTCGATGCCATTTACCCGGTTCAGTTGTCTTTAAATGTTCGACTTTACTTTGATAGTGCTTTTTCTTGGTTTGTCGGATGGTGCGCTGGATTTTGTTTCGCAACTGGTGAAACAGAGTAGTGTTGCCACAGTCATGTGCGGAGTTTCGATCTGCTATCATCCGACGGATCGAGTCATTGAACCAAGGTTTATCAGCAGATTTCACCTTGACATTGATTTCCACAAAGCATCGCTTATATTCTTGTAGTAGTGTACCATGCAGATACTCTACCATGTCGTCAGGGTCAGGAATATGTTGTAGTTCATGCCACTGAAACTGAGTGATCCAACGACCAAATTCCCTCACGGAAGAATCGCGAAATGGTCTCAACGAGCGTGTCTTCGCCCTTTCCGGTTTGATCATGTTGATTGCTCGAACTTTCACAACACGATGGTCACTCGTTGCAATCGGAGAATGAGTACTGGGTTCCACGTATCGTTCTGCGACATTGGTCAACACTTTGTCTAAAACTGCGTTGTCGCGAGTAGGAACATGCACTGTTTGACAGAGCCGAGTATTTAGTTCGATAACATCAGTTTTCAGGTCATTGAAGTCACCGAGGACAAAAATTGCTGCATCGTCTATAGAATTGATAATGTCGACAGTTTGGATGATGTGCTCAGTGATTGCCTGATGGTGAGGAGACCGAGGTGGTGCGTAGACAACACACACATACATTGGCTTAGGCAGATGAACAATGCCCGACGATGTAACTCTGATCCATAATATCTCAAGATGCTGGGGAACAAGTTCAGTGAACACAAGGTTTGAATTGAGTGTATCACTTACATAGATTGCTACACCGCCGCCAGTCTGTCCGTGACGGTCCTTACGATGAAGTGTGAATGCAGACAGGTTGAAGCACGCCGATGGTTTGTCAGGAGAAAACCATGTCTCTGTTACTGCGATTACTTGGACGTCGTCGTGCAGAGTTGATATCGTTGCTTCAAAGTCATCAAATTTATTACACAGTGATCTAGCATTCAGGAGCAAAAGCGAAGGCCAGGCACTCCGTGTGACATTCGGTCTGTATGAGGACTCGACGTCAATGTAGCGTAAAGTCCTTGTTCTTTTAGTTTGTGATGGTCCTTGCGGGCGTTCATGCTGGACAACTGAAATCCGGCGCCGCGTTTTTCTACCTGCTCGACACCCTCTTTGACGAGATATACCAAGACTGCGTATGCTGTTGAATACATCTTGGGGTATCCGGGCGTTGCTGGCAGAGACCTTGTTACGTAACTCCAAAAGTTCCGAACTCATTGAACGGAGCCCTTCCCAGAGTCACGGGTATTGTAGAGTTGGAATGCGGGAACGAAGATTTGTCCGAGGCTCTGATCATGGTCATGCCAATTGTCGACATTACAAAGGCAGCAAGGGTCAGTAGGACAAACAGTCTGAGCTTGGACAGCGAGCTGTAGCAAAGCCCGAGTGCGGTGCACGGACATGTATGCAGAGTATGATGACAAATCATGGTAATACTCACACAGAATTCCGGTAAACGAAGACACGAGATGATTCACAAAATCACTCACATTGGTCCATGAACACCAAATACATCATTGATACACAATTCAAGTTGAAAAACGAATCCACACATGGAATTTTCATGCAAAAAAGTGCAAAGAAAGTGGAGCATGTTGAAAACACGTCTGCAGCTGCTGAACAGCGCCTACTTGTATCTTACCTCATTTTTCCGGATTAATGCACTTAAGAAACATCAGTACATGTATTACGCGCTATATAAGGAATCGACTTTATTGTCATTAATAATACATGCTATAAACGTAAAGCGCATCAAAACACATGCTTGTATATGCGCTGTACAATTCAGATACAAATACAAACAAACAAATGAATTACAAGTATAACAATTTATCTAATATATACAATAATTAACAAAAAGAGGTTATGAATATTCATCTTGATAATGGAAGACGGAAAAAACAGGTTTTTTTTTCCATCCCTTTACCATCTCATTCGCATTACGTGATCGTGTCCTATATAAACCTGTCATAAACGTATAAAGGTGAAAACTATATGCCTATTAAAGCATGAAATACTTTGCTAAGACTATGTAACATGGAAAGAAACAGACTATTCTTTTTAGTCCGACACGGCGAAATATCGTTTAGTATCTCAATCACGTGTTTATTTAGTTGTTTGTTTTTTGTGTTTTTTTAATTGCAGGAAGGTTTCCCATGCATTGAAAACCAAATGAAGCAAAGAAGATACATAACATATACCTTCGATCCTGCTGCCGATGTACAGAGGGCAAGAGAGAAATCGTCTGTTATCTTGACATCGTCAAGCTTTAACCTCTGAAGGTTTGGCATGGTGCAGATACTCCTGGCGTAAGACTCTGATGCAGCAGGGGAGATGTCATATGGTATGCAGTGTTCTATTGATTGAAGCTTTGCAGCAAAATAATATAAGGAATACATTATCGATGTGACCATTACAAAAAGATATGACCACATTACTCCAGTTCTCCAATCCCCCCAATGGCTCCCCATACATAAACGTATCAGCTTTAAATACTCCTTATTGTTTACAAGATATGTAATATTCTTGTCCATCTTTTCTTAAAGATTTGATTTCCTTCTGCTCATCCACTTCAACCCGTTCTCTCCGTTCTTCCTCCAGTCTCCAGTTATCACGTGGTCCCCGCACTATACCCTCAGCGGCTACCGGTAATACGGCTTTTTCTGTTATTTCCCCATCTCTCTGAAAAAAATAAAAAATCCCTATCTACATTCGTAATTAAGTATTGACAAGTTCAAATCATTATCAAAAACTTATCTGTTTACTCAATCCTAATTTTGTTGCTTTTGTTGTTGCTATTGTTATATCATATGCACATGATGCTGTTTCTTACCTCATTTTTTTTCCCGGATTAATGCGCTTATAAACGTCAGCATTACGCGCTATATAAGGAATCAACCTTAGTGTCATCAATAATAAATGCTACATTCATAACGCGCATCAAAAAAACAACAACAAAAAAACACATGCTTCTATAATTATGTGCTGTACAATTTAGATACAAAATACAAACAAATAAATTAATAACAAGTATAACGATCAATCTAATACATTCAGTAATTCACAAAAAGGGGTTATGGATATTCTTCTTAATGATGGAAGATGGAAAAAGCGGATTTTCTTGTCATTTCTTCATCATCTCATTCGCATTAAGTGATCGTGTCCCATATCAACCTGTCAAAGGTGAAAACGATAAACATTAAACACTATGCTAAGACTATGTAACATGAAAAGAAACAGACTATTCTTTTTTAGTCCAACACGGCGAAATATCGTTTAGTATCTCAATCACGTGTTTATTTAGTTGTTTGTTTGTGGGGTTTTTTTAATTGCAGGAAGGTTTCCTGTGCATTGGAAACCAAATGAAGCCAAGAAGATGCATATACCTTCGCTCCTGCTGCCGATCTACAGAGGGCAAGAAAGAAATCGTCTGCTATCTCGACATTGTAAAGCTGTAACCTCTGAAGGTTTGGCATGGTGCAGATACTCTTGGCGTAAGCCTCTGATGCAGCAGGGGAGATGTCAGGTCCTCCCCAGTGTTCTATTGATTGGAGCTTAACATCAAAATAATATAAGGAATACATTAATGATATGACCCTTACAAAAAGATATGACCACATTAATCTAGTTCACCAATCCCCCTAATGGCTCCCCATACATAAACGTATCAGCTTTAAAATCCTCCTTATTGTTTACAAGATATGTAATAATCTTGCCCATCTTTTCTTAAAGGGTGTGTACAGTTCTGGTCGAGGTGTAGATTTAGCTTTTAACATTTTGCGAGATATTCAGAAACCACTCTATGAGATGTAGGGGGGAATGCAGTTCTAAGGGGTATCAAAAGTTTATTCGATGAAAATCGGTTTTGAAATGGCTGAGATATCCAAAAACAAGGTGAAACAAAGAGATACTAATAAAGTTGGGGCATGTCGCCTTTTATTATTAGCACTTTTTTGGATATCTCAGCCATTTGAAAACCAATTTTCATCAAATAAACGTTGAATCCTTCTTAAAATTACATGCTCTTTCATATTTCATAAAAGGCTTTTCATTATCTCACTTAGGAATGTTCAAAACATGAATCCCTACCTCAACCAGTACTGTACAGTCCCTTTAAAGATTGGATTTCCCATCTGCTCATCCACTTCAACCCGTTCTCTCCGTTCTTCCTCCACTCTCCAGTTATCACGTGGTCCCCGCACCATTGTATAATGATGTTTAAAATTATCAATAATCGTACACCCATGTATTTAAAGAAAATAATTTCCAACAGACCGATATATTATTATACAAGATATGCTGCAAACAATCCTCTTTTTGTTCCGAAACCACGTACAGAATATATGAGGTCAACATTTTCGTATCAAGGCACATTGTATTTTAATATGTTACCTATTCAAGTCCAAACTTCTGTGTCGTTTGAAAATTTTAAGAAACAGTATAAACGTTTAAGTTTTGATTTTTGATTTTTAATTTTTATATATTTTACCCATCTGAGGTTTTACCTAAACCAAACAGTGATTATTTATTTATGTACGAATCTATGTGTAGTTTGAATATTTAACGAAATTATGTAAATATGAGAGTTTGATTTTTGTTTTCATTTTAGCTGAACAAATTCTTGCCGACCGTATTCACCTTTTTTCCCCTTTTTTTTTCTCCCCAAAAACATCTTGCCGCAGCTACTACACTGCATTATCCGGAAAGGGGGGTGGGGTGCGGGGTGGGGATAGGGTATAATGGATACATTGTATTTGTTTGTTTGTTTTTTTTTTTTAATCATGGGTGATGTTTTACTGGTTATAATAAATGTATATTGTTATCCTGAATGTAAGATGTCAGACGTATTTTAATTTTACATTGTTATACATTTTATTCAACTTATATCATACTCAGTTTTATACTTTGATTGCCGTTTTAACTTGTCGTATTTTGTATTGTGCTTTATGTAATATATTGCTATAAATTGTAACATTATACTGTTTCAAATTTGTTTCGAATTGTAAATTGTATTTCAATATTTTTATGTAATACAGGGCTCTCTTGTAAAGCAGTTTTATGTACTGAAGAGACTACCCTGTATAAAGAAGACAGAATAAATAAATAAATAAATAGATAAACTCCCTATCTACATAATTATATTCGTAATGACAGTGTTGACAAGTTCAAATCATTGTTGAAAACTTATCTGTTAACTCAATCGTTATTTTGTTGTTCTTGTTGCTGCTGTTGTTATATCATACGCACATAATGCTGTACTTTAGCTCATTTTTTTTTTCCCAGATCAATACGCTTAGAAACATCAGTATTACGTACCATGTAGGGAATCAACTTTATTGCCATTTATAATACATGGTACATTCATAAAGCGGATCAAAAACACATACTTCTATATGCGCTGTACAATTCAGATAAAAAATCAATATAATAGACATAATAATTAACACAAAAAAGGTTATAAATATTCATCTTTGAATAATGATGAAAGACGGACAAAGCGGGGTTTTTTTATATCCCTTCATCATCTCATTCGCATTACGTGATTGTGTCCCATATCAACCTGTCATATACGTAGAAAGGTGAAAACGATAAACATGGTAATCTTTGCTAAGACTATGTAACATGGAAAGAAACAGACTATTCTTTTTAGTTCAACACGCCGAAAACATCGTTTAGTATCTCAATCACGTGTTTGTTTGTTTGTTTGTTTGTCTGTTTGTTTGCTTGTTTGTTTGTTTTGTGTTGCTGTTTTTTTAATTGCAGGAAGGTTTCCCATGCACTGAAAACCAAATGAAGCAGCAAAGAAGATACATACCTTCGCTCCTGCTGCCGATGTACAGAGGGCAAACAAGAAATCGTCTGCTATCTTGACATCGTAAAACTTTAACCTCTGAAGGTTTGGCATGGTGCAGATACTCTTGGCGTAAGCCTCTGATGCAGCAGGGGAGATGTCAGGTCCTTTCCTGTGTTCTATTGATTGAAGCTTTGCAGCAAATTGAAGGAATGTATTAATGATATGACCAATACAAAAATATATGACCACATAAATCCACTTCTCCAATTCCCTCACTGACTCCCCACACATAAACGTATTAGCTTTAAGATCCTCCTTATTGTTTACAAAATATGTAATAATCTTGTCCATCTTTTCTTAAAGATTTGATTTTCTTTCTGCTCATCCACTTCAACCCGTTCTCTCCGTTCTTCCTCCACTCTCCAGTTATCACGTGGTCCCAGCACCGTCTATATTCGTAATGAAAGTGTTCACAAGTTCAAATCATTGTTGGAAACTTATCTGTTTACTCAATTATTATTTTATTGTTGTTGTTGCTGCTGTTGTTAAATCATATGCACATAAGGTTCTACCTTACCTCATTTTCCCCCAGATTATTGCGCTTACAAACATCAATATTACGCACTATACAAGGAGTCACCTTTAGTGTCATTACTAATCTAGTATCTACTTATCTAGTACTTTCCTAAGACTATGTAATATGGTAATGCATTTAGAGAAACAAACTACTCTTTATAATCCAACAGGGCGAAAACATCGTTTTGCATCTCAGTCATGCCTGTGCTTGTTCTTTTGTTTTTGTGTGTGTGTGTTTTATATTGCAGAAATACTTCCCAGTCATTGGAAATCAGGCAAAGAAAGAACAAACCTTTGCTCCTGCTGCCGATGTACAGAGGCCAAGAAAGAAATCGTCTGCTATCCTGACATTGTCAAGCTGTAACGTCTGAAGGTTTGGCATGGTGCAGATACTCTTGGCGTAAGCCTCTGATGCAGCATGGGAGATGTCAGGTCCCTCCAAGTGTTTTATTGATTGAAGCTTTGCAGCAAAATAATATAAGGAATACATTATTGATATGACCATTATATATATATATATATATATATATATAGATATATATATATGAAATACCGAAACATTGGCCAAAATAAACGGCGACACCCCGACAGGAGTTAGCCAAAACAAAACAAGTGAAATTGAAAAAACAGGTTAGTCCCAATATATATATATATATATATATTAGATGGCTTAGACAGTTTCTGGTACGTGATTGGTCGAGAGCTCATCACGTGATGCTGTTTGCGAGGATCGCAATTGTTATATTTTCCCAGCTCGTTATATTGACCAACTGGTCAACTGAATATATTTTTGTCCATGTGTGTCGCCCTCTTACGGTTGAAAAACAAACAATTACACCAATATAAGGATGTGGGACCACGTCGGTAACTGGGAGGAGCAAACGATTACTATCTATAACTGCAGTCTGGATCGATATAATCTTCTCCCACTCACCCCCCCCCCCCCCAACCACCACGCACGCACACACACACACACACACACACACACACACACGATGCGTGAGAGAGTAGACTAGACGGCGCGGCGCGGAGTAGCGTCATGCGCTAGGCCTGCCTGGCATACCGTGTACGTGTGGATGGAATTCGGGAAGCTAAACGTTACGTACAGTGTATAAACACATGCTACATAGTAGGCTACCCAATGTACCGTTTACGTATGCACGTATCATTCGGCCCGCGAAGTTTGGATTCACACTTCAAAATGGAGCCCCGTTTTGTCTATAATAAACGACGACGAGGATTTTGGAGGATAAGGAAAACATGGCCCAAACCAAGCGAGTTAATAGTCTAGAGACATTTTGTTCAGTTCAGTTCGTAGAACGAGGGCAATTCATGCATCTTTGTATTGACGTAACTTAACGACGAGTTAGACTTACGTTAGATCCAGGCCTAACGTTACATCGAACAAACCACGGTTGTGGAGGACTATAAACTGTACGACACCGAGCAGACTGGTTTGCAAATCACTGTGTTTCTACAATGTTCATCTCTGCAACAGAGGGGAAAAAAGACTGATTTTGAAATTGCTGCAGATTCCTGATGACAGAAGGTAACGTTAGGCCTACTCTATTACAGTTATAATAGAGTCTGTAGTGGGCCCTATAACATTTAACAAACATGTAGAGCCTAGTTGTCTAGAAGGTTCTATGTGTTAGACTCAGAGCTAATTAACGTTAGAATCTAGACATAGATAACGTTAGGGCCTACCTGTAGAAACAAAATGTCAAATGATAAAGATTGGCCAGTAGGCCATAACGTTTAAGGCCTAAAGTTAGATTTGTTTTGTGAGTAGACCCTAAAACATCTTTTGGACCTGAGCCTAATTTAACTATATAGGGCCCTAAAGCGTCGTTACTTTGAGCCTAACGTTAACGTCAGTAGACCCTAGGGCCTCTTGTCGTTTATAGAGGACATGAGCCTAGCAACTACACAGTCCAGTCGCCGCTTTACAACTACCAAATCGCGACAGTCTGCGCGCATACAGCGTCTGGTCAGGCTGACATGAGCGTATAAACGGTTAGGCTATACGTCGTTAGTGTAGGCTCTTCTGCAAAGCACAATGGAGGGCAAGGCCATCTAATATAACAGATATCGACTGGTAGGGGGTGGAATGTAACAATCTTTGGACCGCCAGGGAGTTATATTTTCCCTCGTGATCATATTTTCCCTCAGCGCTGCGCGCTTCGGGAAAATATAATCCCTTGGGAAAATATAACTCCCTGGCGGTCCAAAGAATGTTATATTCCACCCCGTACCAGTCAATATCTGTATAATATATATATATATATATATATATATATATATATAATATATATATATATATATATATATATATATATATATATATATATATATATATATATATAATTATATATATATATATATATATATATATATATATATATAATTATATATATATATATATATATATGTATATATAAAATCTTGCTCATATTTTCTTAAAGATTTGATTTCCTTCTGCTCATCCACTTCAACCCGTTCTCTCCGTTCTTTCTTCACTCTCCAGTTATCACGTGATCCCCGCACCTACACCCGCAGCGGCTACATGTACGGTGATAGGGCTTTTTCGGTTACTACAGTATTTCCCCATCTCTGTGCAAGAAACTCCCTATCTATATTCCTAATGGAAGTGTTGACCAAGTTCAAACCATTGTTGAAAACTTATCTTTTTACTCAATCCTAATTTTGTTATCGTTGTTGTTGATGTTGCTGTTATATCATATGCACATAATGCTGTATCTGTCCACATTTTTTTTTCCGGATTCATGCACTTAGAAACATCAGTATTACGCGCTAAGGAATCAACTTTAGTGTCATCAATAATAAATGCTACATTCATAGAGCTTATCATAACGCATGCTTTTATGTGCGCTGTACAATGGAGATACAAAATATAAACAAACAAATGAATAACAAGTATAAAAATCAATCTAATACATACAATAATCAACAAAAAGGGTTATGAATTTTTATCTTCCTGATGGAAAACAGAGAAAACGGGTTTTCTTTCCATCCCTTCATCATCTCATTTGCATTACGTGATCGTGTCCTATATCAACCTGTCATAATTGTAGAAAGGTGAAAACTTTACATAAAATACTAAGCTAAAACTATGCAACATGGAAAGAGACAAACTATTCTTTTTAGTCCAACATGGCGAAAACATCGTTTAGTATCTCAATCACGTGTTTGTTTGTTTGCTTGCTTTTTTAAATGCAGGAAGGTTTCGCATGCATTGGAAACTAAATGAGGTAAAGAAGATACTTTGGCTCCTGCTGCTGATGTAACAAGGGCAAAAAAAAAACAACAAAACATCTGCTATTTTGACTTTGTATAGGTGTAACGTCTGAGGGTTTGGCATGGTGCAGATACTCTTGGGGAAGGACTCTGATACAACAGGGGAAAAGTCAGGTACGCAAAGGTGTGTTATTGATTGAAACTTTACAGCAACAAAATATAAGGAATACATTAATGATATGATCCTTACAACAAGATATGACCATATTACTCCATGCAGTTCTCCAATCCCCCCATTGGCTCCCCATATATCAACTTATCAGCTTTAAAGTCCTGCTTATTGTTTACAAGACATGAATCTTGCTCCATCTTTTCTTAAAGATTTGATTTCCTTCTGCTCATCCACTTCAACCCGTTCTCTCCGTTCTTCCTCCAGTCTCCAGTTATCACGTGGCCCCCACACCTATACCCGCAGCGGCTACAGCGATATGGATATATATATATATATATATATTGGTATTTCCCCATCTTTCTGCAAGAAAAAACTCCCTTTCTATATATATTCGTAATTAAAGTGTTGTCCAAGTTCAAATCACTGTTGAAAACTTATCTGTTTATTCAATCCTAATTTTGTTGTTCTTGTTGGTGCTATTGTTATATCGTATGCACATGATGCTGGTACTTTATACCTCATATCTTTCGGGATTAAAGCCCTTAGAAACGTCAGCATTACGCGCTATATAAGGAATCAACTTTAGTGTCATCAATGATAAATACTACATTCATAAAGAGCATCAAAAATACATGCTTCTTTAATTTTGCGCTGTACAATTCATATGCAAGATACAAACAAACAAATGAATAAAAAGTATAACAATCAATCATATACATACAATAATTAACAAAAAGGGGTTATGAATATTCATCTTGATGATGGAAGACGGAAAAACGGGTTTTCTTTCCATTCCTTTATCATATCATTCGCATTACGTGATCGTGTTCCACAATGAATGAACCTGTCATAAACGTATAAAGGTGAAAACTATAAACATGAAATACTTTGCTAAGACTATGTAACATGGAAAGAAACAGACTATTCTTTTTAGTTCAACACGGCAAAAACATCGTCTAATATCTCAATCATCTGTTTGTTTCTTTGTTTTGTGTTGTTGTTGTTTTTTTTATTGCAGGAAGGTTTCCCATGCATTGGAAACCAAATGAAGCAAAGAAGATACATATACCTTTGCTCCTGTTGCTGATGTACAGAGGGCAAGAAAGAAATCGTCTGCTATATTGACATCGTCAAGCTGTAACGTCTGAAGGTTTGGCATGGTGCAGATACTCTTGGCGTAAGCCTCTGATGCAGCAGGGGAGATGTCAGGTCCCAACGTGTGTGATACTGATTGAAGCTTTGCAGCAAAATAATATAAGGAATACATTATTGATATGACCATTAATAAATATATATATATATATATATATATATATATATATATATAATAATCTTGCTCATATTTTCTTAAAGATTTGATTTCCTTCTGCTCATCCACTTCAACCCGTTCTCTCCGTTCTTCCTTCACTCTCCAGTTATCACGTGATCCCCGCACCTATTGTTATGGATACATGTGCATTGTACAGGGTTTGTATTATCATTTCTGGGCACTTTATTGTTCCGCGGAGGAATATGTTAATAAAGAGTTCGACAAGATGACCGAGATCGACCAAACACTTTGTTTGAGAGTCTGGGTATTTTGGTGGTTATGATGGTTCGTTAGGCCAAGTTAACCTCCCGTAACAAATTGGGGGCACGTCACGAGAGTTCGGCAGGGTTTCTGCGGACTTAGGTGATTTGGTCGGGTTTGATATGATCCCAGGAGTGTTTTTTCTTTCTCGCTGGGCCGATGAATTTCGGTGAGTAGCGTGTGTAGCACACTATGCTATGTCGTGGACATGGGCGATCGCGATACAGTTTACGTCGCGCAACTACGTATGTCGTTTGCATCGTGATTGTTACAGTGTACTGTATGTGAAGGTGTTACGATTTGAGAAACATGGTGCGTTTACGGCGTAGTGTGTGTGTGTGCACGGAGATGGACGCGGAGTGATATGTTTTACATTTTGATGTAAATCGGTCGTCTTTCTGTGTCTTGCAGAAACTCACGTTCGTATTTCTTTCGGGATCGAAAGGGTTAATTTGGCACGTGCGTAGTGTTGAGGATGGTTTAATCTGGGTATACGCTGCGCGTGTGTAGTGTCTGCGTGGAAACGTTGGTCAAACGTTGGTCGTTGGTCCCGTACGTGGTGGTTCGTGTGTGATTCAGCATACGGGTTATTCTACGGCGGTTTGTATGTGGTTTAGCATACAGGTGATTTCACGGTGGTTCGTGTGTGGTTTAGCACACGGGTTATTCCACGGTGGTTTGTATGTGGTTTAGCATACAGGTGATTTCATGGTTGTTCGTGTGTGGTATAGCACACGGGTTATTCCACGGTGGTTTGTGTGTGGTTTAGCACACGGGTTATGCCATTGTTGTTCGTGTGTGGTTTAGCACACGGGTTATTCTTAGTCGGTTCGTATGTGGTGTAGCATACGGGTTATTCCCAGTCGGGTCGTGTGTGGTATAGCATACGGGTTATTGTTTATAGTGCGACTGGTTTTCATCAGTTGAAAAGGGCTTTTTCAGCTGGCTGGCTGGTGAAAAGTCAGGTTTTCTTGTTGCACTATTAACTGTACATTATTGGTGCATAATGGAGAAAGATCAAGATTTTTCCATTGAGAAGTTTGTGGATTCACCCACAGTTGAGGAGTTGCTGACCTTGAAAAAGGTTGATTTGTTGCGTGTTGCAGAAAACTACAAGGTTCCTGCTGTGAAGAGTACAATGAAAAAGTCAGAGATTACACAGCACACAATCAAATTTCTTGTAGATGAAGAAGTATTTCCCCTCCAGGCATTGCGTAGCATATCAGGTAGTCCCTCTGGTGATGTGCAAGGGAGTGTAGAAGTACGTCTGAAAGAGCTTGAACTTGAGAAAGCGAGAATTGAGTTAGAGAGAGAGAGGGTTTCTCTTGAAAGGGCTCGTCAAGTCGGTGAGAGAGAGTATGGTGTAAGCATCAGTGTTGGGCATTTTGATATCGCCAAAAATGTCAGAATGGTCCCTGAGTTCGATGAAGGAGATGTGGATAGATATTTCCTGCATTTCGAACAGGTGGCGGATAGCATGGAGTGGCCGAAAGAAAAATGGCCTCATCTTTTGCAGACAAAGTTAAGGGGAAAGGCATGTGATGCTTATGCTTCACTGTCGCGCGAAGAAGCTCAGGATTATGCAACAGTAAAAAAGGCAATTCTGAACGTGTACGCCTTGGTTCCTGAAGCGTACAGACAAAAATTCAGGAATAGTAGAAAATTAGAGTCACAGTCATTCAGAGAGTTTGCAAAAGTGAAGGAAATTGCCTTCGTTCGTTGGCTGCAATCAGTAGGCGTGGATACTGTTGATGATTTGCGGAAACTTGTGCTACTAGAGGAGTTCGCTACCTCAAGAGGTGCGTTTGCATATTGAGGAACGGAAAGTGAAAACTTTGTTGGTAGCTAGTACAGTGGCTGATGAGTATACTTTGTCCCGTAGTCATGGAAACAGGTATGTAGGAAGCAAATATGCAGCTCCTAATCGTCTAAGTGTTGGCAAGACAAATTCTAGCAGTAAGACAGAGGTGAAAGCTGGTCTAGTGGTGGGAAATGAGACTGACAAGAAAGGTAGGAACACTACAGTCACAAGTCTATTGTGTGTTTCCATTGTAGGCAACCAGGGCATGTGAAGTCTAATTGTCCCATTCTGAACAAGAAAAAAGAGGAAAAAGACAAAGAAAAGAAGTCTCATCCCAATGGATTGGTGAGTCGTTCAGTGGAATCGGCAGGTGATTGGTGTGAACAAGTTCAGAGTGTGATTAAGTCAGCTGATCAAGACAAGATTAAGTCTCAGTATGAACCATTCACTTCTGTAGGCTATGTCTCATTGGTAGGGTGTGATGAAGCCAGAAAGGTTACCATCCTGCGAGATACTGGTGCATCCCAGTCATTGATTCTTGACAGTGTCCTTCCTTTTGGGCAAACGTCGTCCACAGGCACAAGTGTACTGTTACAAGGAGTAGAAGGAGGTTACGTTGAGGCCCCTCTTCACACAGTCGATTTGCAGTCAGGCCTAGTTTCAGGAAGGGTGAGCCTTGGTGTTAGGAAGTCACTTCCTATGGATGGTGTAGCATTGATATTAGGCAATGATCTTGCAGGAGACAAAGTGACTATTCCAGTGGCCAGTGCAGTCCCTTTGGATAAAGAAGGAAATGAGACAGCTGCATTGGTTCAGGAATTCCCTGAAGTTTTCCCAGCTTGTGTAGTCACACGTTCCATGTCTAGAAAATCAGAAAAGTCTGAATTGAAGGCTAGTCCAGAGGATATCGGTCTAGAAGGGAGTTTCTTCTGTCGGTTAGATGATGTAGAAGCACGTAGAACCGCAGCATCAAAATCACATCAGATAGTGGATGAGTCTCGGCCTGTAGATGAAACTGAGATTGGGTTGAACAAGAGCTCTTTGATTGATGCACAGAGATGACCAATGTGCTGAACTAGAAAGGAAGTGTTCAAGTGTGAAGCTTAAGAACTCGGATGCACTTTGTGATCTTGACAGGAAAATGGTTCATTTGTCCCATGGTGAGAGAGATGATGTGAAACAGATCATTGCAGATTTTCCTGAGTTGTTTTCAGATGTTCCTGGTCGCACAAGTGTGGTGCAACATGATGTGGATGTGGGGGAGTCAGATCCCATCAAGCAGCACCCTTATCGTGCTAACCCAGAGAAGATGCAACATTTGCAGAGTGAGGTGGAGTACATGTTAGAACATAACATTGTAGAGCCAAGCACTAGTGCATGGAGTTCACCATGTGTATTAGTTCCCAAGCCGGATGGCTCATATCGCTTTTGCACTGATTATAGGAAGGTGAATTCATGTACCAAATCGGACTGCTTCCCTATTCCAAGAGTCGATGACTGCATCGATCGTATTGGAACAGCGAGCTATGTCAGCAAGTTCGACCTACTGAAAGGTTACTGGCAGGTGCCTTTGACACAGAGAGCAAAGGAGATTTCTGCGTTTGTAACTCCACAGGGCCTTTTTCAGTATACCGTGATGCCGTTTGGCATGAAAAACGCCCCGGCTACATTCCAACGCATGATGAATGAGTTGATTTGTGGATTGGATGGCTGTGAGGTATACATCGATGATGTGGTGGTTTACAGCGATTCTTGGGATGACCATGTGAGAACGGTGAGGGAGTTGTTCAAGCGGTTGTCAGCAGCCAGTCTCACAGTTAACTTGGTGAAAAGTGAGTTTGGACATAGTGAAGTGCAGTTTCTTGGTCACGTCGTTGGTCATGGTCGAGTTCGTCCCGCAGCAGCTAAAGTCCAAGCAGTCCAAGATGTCCCTGTTCCCAAGACGAGGAAGGAGCTGATGAGATTCATCGGCATGGCTGGATACTACCGTCGCTTCTGCCATAACTTCTTGGAGGTTGTGGCACCCTTGACTGATCTCCTGCGGAAGAACGTGAAGTTCCAGTGGTCAGCCGCATGCCAGTCTGCGTTTGACCAAGTGAAGGCAATCCTGTCGAGTGGTCCTGTGTTGGCAGCGCCGGACTTCACAAAAGGCTTCAGCCTAGCTGTTGATGCCAGCGATGTCGGAGCAGGTGCCGTGCTGATGCAAGCTGATGACGATGGAGTCGACAGACCAGTCTGCTACTTCTCAAAGAAATTCAACGCGCACCAGCGGAGGTATTCTACCGTTGAGAAGGAGACCCTAGCGTTAATTCTTTCGCTCAGCCATTTTGATGTCTACGTGGGCAGCACAACTCAACCCGTTGTTGTGTGGACTGATCACAACCCACTGACATTCGTCAACAGAATGAGAAACAAAAACCAGAGACTGATGCGATGGAGTTTAATCCTACAGGAGTATAACCTTGACATTAAGCACATTCGCGGAAAGGAAAACATTGTCACGGACACACTCTCCCGTGCTTAATTGAGACATCTCGATATTTTGTCTTGTTGCCAGATGCAACAATTGTGCAAATGTATTTTATGTTTGTAACACTTTAAACAGGTGTAATTTGTTTTGCAAGTACACAGGACAGTGTGTGTACACCATGTATATGTATGTATCTTGCATACACTATAATTGTGATGCCAACAGCATGAATGGCACTTTGAATGTGTAAATAACAACAAGGAAGTATCTTCAGACATGTTTGTGTTAATAAGGAAACGCAGCAAGCTATAATTGTGCTTGAGTCACTCTCCAAAAGAAGACATTATGAAGGCTGTTTTAAGTTACACTAGCCATCAACAGTTGTCAAGAATGTGAGTTGTTGGTAAAATAACTTCAAACAGGTAGTGTTGCTGTTTGGATAGAAAATGTTATGTATCGAGTAATGTAGGTACCGTTCAGGTATTTGAAGTTTCATACTTGTACATGTACAAGTATTGGTTAAATTTGTTGTGGCATACACCCTCAGTTTATTGGATGTTGCTTTTTGCATTTAATTAGCATGTATACTGTATTAGGTACAGAAATTATATAGTTATACATGTACAAATCTTTTGCTCATTGTTATGCTCAATCATTGCCTTGGCGAAGGTGTCCAGTATTTCACAGTTGATCCAATATACCAACAGGCATGTATTTAAGCGAACTGTGTTATACAGGGATGCATACAGGTATACACACAGGTTATCATCGGGGATATCTCATTCAGGTTCATTTGATGCTTTGTTAGGCAGGTCATACTCTTGGTGTTTTGTATGTTGACAGGCAAGTTTTCAGAAACATAATTAGGGTATATGACATTTGTTGATATCTTGACATTTCAATAGATGCTGACACAACGTCTACAGGTATATGCAAGTCACATATCATGGAATATGATGTTTTGGTTTTAGGTTGTAATATGATTACAACAGTTGGATTATATCCAGTTGCTTGTGGAAGGGATGACGTGTTTTATAATCGTTGTACACAGGTTAATCATTTGATAATGACAGTGGAAAAAATTGACTTATGTTGCATGTGTGTTCTAATGAGGAAACCACATGATTTTGGTACAAGTGTATTGTTTGTACTGTATGCATGACATGATTGCATAAAGGTCAAGGTGTTGAGAAAGTTAACATTGCAGTATTCAGTGTTGCACAACTACATGCAATTCCAGTAATATGTAACTCACAAGCAGCAGTAACTCACGAGAGTGTAAGATTGGAACATGTTGAATGGTACTAAAGTCGTACATGTTTTATCACAGGTTGTGATGATGATATAGCCATAGCATACTTTGTTTATGTGTTCTTATAAAGATGCAACCATGGTAAACTCATGGAGTTATAAGAGTGAATTGGAAGAGGAATGTACAATGCTGTTCCAAAATATTGTGCCAACGTGTACATAGAGTCCATTTGTGTTAAAACGTTAAATGCACTCTTTTAGGGGGGAAGTGTTATGGATACATGTGCATTGTACAGGGTTTGTATTATCATTTCTGGGCACTTTATTGTTCCGCGGAGGAATATGTTAATAAAGAGTTCGACAAGATGACCGAGATCGACCAAACACTTTGTTTGAGAGTCTGGGTATTTTGGTGGTTATGATGGTTCGTTAGGCCAAGTTAACCTCCCGTAACACCTATACCCGCAGCGGCTACATACGGTGATAGGGCTTTTTCGGTTACTGTACAGTATTTTACCAACTCTTTGCAATAAACTCCCTATCTATATTCGTAATGGAAGTGTTGACCAAGTTCAAACCATTGTTGAAAACTTATCTGTTTACTCAATCCTAATTTTGTTATTGTTGTTGATGTTGTTGCTGTTATATCATATGCACATAATGCTGTACATGTATCTGTCCTCATTTTTTCCGGACTAATGCACTTAGAAACATCAGTATTACGCGCTAAGGAATCAACTTTAGTGTCATCAATAATAAATTTACATTCATAAAGCTAACGCATGTTTTATGTGCGCTCTACAATGGAGATACAAAATATAAACAAACAAATGAATAACAAGTATTACAATCAATCTAATGTATACAATGATTCATAAAAAGGGTTAGAATATTTATCTTCATGATGGAAAACGGAGAAAACGGGTTTTCTTTCCATCCCTTTATCATCTCATTTGCATTACGTGATCGTATCCTATATCAACCTGTCATAAGTGTAGAAAGGTGAAAACTATAAACATAAAATACTATGCTAAAACTATGTAACATGGAAAGAAAAAAACTATTCTTTTTAGTCCAACACGGTAAAAACATCGTAGTATCTCAATCATCTGTTTGTTTGTTTGTTTGTTTGTTTTTGTGTTGTTGTTGTTGTTTTTATTGCAGGAAGGTTTACCATGCATTGAAAACCAAATGAAGCAAAGAAGATACATATACCTTCGTTCCTGCTGCTGATGTACAGAGGGCAAGAAAGAAATCGTCTGCAATATTGACATTGTCAAGCTCTAACGTCTGAAGGTTTGGCATGGTGCAGATACTCTTGGCGTAAGCCTCTGATGCAGCAGGGGAGATGTCAGGTCCATTCCGGTGTTGTATTGATTGGAGCTTTGCAGCAACATTATATAAGAAATACATTTTTGATATGACCATTAATAAATATATATATAATAATCTTGCTCATATTTTCTTAAAGATTTGATTTCCTTCTGTTCATCCACTTCAACCCGTTCTCTCCGTTCTTCCTTCACTCTCCAGTTATCACGTGATCCCCGCACCTATACCCGCAGCGGCTACATGTACGGTGTATTTCCCCATCTCTTTGCAATAAACTCCCTATCTATATTCGTAATGGAAGTGTTGACCAAGTTCAAACCATTGTTGAAAACTTATCTGTTTACTCAATCCTAATCATGTTATTGTTGTTGATGTTGTTGCTGTTATGTCATGTGCACATAATGCTGTATCTGTCATTTCTTTTTCCGGATTAATGCACTTAGAAACATCAGTATTACGCGCTACGGAATCAACTTTAGTTTCATCAATAATCAATGCTACATTCATAAAGCTTATTATAACGCATGCTTTTATGTGCGCTGTACAATGGAGGTTCAAAATATAAACAAACAAATGAATAACAAGTATAACAATCAATGTAATACATACAATAATTTACAAAAAGGGTTATGAATATTTATCTTCATGATGGAAAACGGAGAAAACGGGTTTTCTTTCCATCCCTTCATCATCTCATTTGCATTACGTGATCGTGTCCTATATCAACCTGTCATAAATGTAGAAAGGTGAAAAGTATAAACATAAAATACTGTGCTAAAACTATGCAAAATTGAAAGAAACAAACTATTCTTTTTAGTCCAACACGGTGAAAACATCGTTTAGTATCTCAATCATCTGTTTGTTTGTTTGTTTGTTTGTTTGTTTTTGTGCTGTTGTTTTTTTATTGCAGGAAGGTTTACTATGCATTGAAAACCAAATGAAGCAAAGAAGATACATATACCTTGGATCCTGCTGCTGATGTACAGAGGGTAAGAAAGAAATCGTCTGCTATCTTGACATCGTCAAGCTCTAACCTCTGAAGGTTTGGCATGGTGCAGATACTCTGGGCGTAAGCCTCTGATGCAGCAGGGGAGATGTCAGGTCCTCCCTCGTGGTGTATTGATTGAAGCTTTGCAGCAACATAATATAAGGAATACATTATTGATATGACCATTAATAAATATATATAATATATATATATATATATATATATATTTATATATAATAATCTTGCTCATATTTTCATTAAGATTTGATTACCTTCTGCTCATCCACTTCAACCCTTTCTCTCCGTTCTTCCTTCACTCTCCAGTTATCACGTGATCCCCGCACCTATACCCGCTGCGGCTACATGTACGGTGATAGGGCTTTTCGGTTACTACAGTGTTTCCCCATCTCTTTGCAATAAACTCCCTATCTGTATTCGTAATGGAAGTGTTGACCAAGTTCAAACCATTGTTGAAAACTTATCTGTTTACTCAATCCTAATTATGTTATTGTTGTTGTTGTTGCTGCTGTTATGTCATGTGCACATAATGCTGTTTCTGTCCTCATTTATTTTTCCGGATTAATGCACTTAGAAACATCAGTATTACGCGCTAAGGAATCAACTTTAGTGTCATCAATAATAAATGCTACATTCATAAAGCTTATTATAACGCATGCTTTAATGTGCGCTGTACAATGGAGGTTCAAAATATAAACAAACAAATGAATAACAAGTATAGCAATCAATCTAATACATACAATGATTAACAAAACTTGTTATGGATATTTATCTTCATGATGGAAAACGGAGAAAACGGGTTTTCTTTCCATCCCTTCATCATCTCATTTGCATTACGTGATCGTGTCCTATATCAACCTGTCAAAAATGTAGAAAGGTAAAAAGTATAAACATGAAATACTATGCTAAAACTATGCAGCATGGAAAGAAACAAACTATTCTTTTTAGTCCGACACGGCGAAAATATCGTTTAGTATCTCAATCATCTGTTTGTTTGTTTGTTTGTTTGTTTTTGTGTTGTTGTTTTTTTTATTGCAGGAAGGTTTCAACATGCATTGAAAACCAAATGAAGCAAAGAAGATACATATACCTTCGATCCTGCTGCTGATGTACAGAGGGCAAGAAAGAAATCGTCTGCTATCTTGACATCGTAAAGGTCTAACGTCTGAAGGTTTGGCATGGTGCAGATACTCTTGGCGTAAGCCTCTGATGCAGCACGGGAGATGTCAGGTCCTCCCTCGTGGTGTATTGATTGAAGCTTTGCAGCAACATAATATAAGGAATAAATTATTGATTTGACCATTAATAAATATATATATAATAATCTTGCTCATATTTTCTTAAAGATTTGATTTCCTTCTGCTCATCCACTTCAACCCGTTCTCTCCGTTCTTCCTTTACTCTCCAGTTATCATGTGATCCCCGCACCTATACCCGCAGCGGCTACATACGGTGATAGGGCATTTTCGGTTACTACAGTATTTCCCCATCTCTTTGAAATAAATCTATATCCGTAATGGAAGTGTTGATTAAGTTCAAACCATTGTTGAAAACTTATCTGTTTACTCAATTCTAATTTTGTTATTGTTGTTGTTGTTGTTGCTGCTGTTAATGCACATAATGCTGTATCTGTCCTCATTTTTTTCCGGATTAATGCACTTAAAAACATTAGTATTACGCGCTAAGGAATCAACTTTAGTGTCATCAATAATAAATGCTACATTCATAAAGTTAACGCATGTTTTATGTGCGCTGTACAATGGAGATACAAAATATAAACAAACAAATGAATAACAAGTATAACAATCAATCCGATTCTAGTAGAGCAGATAAGCCGAAGAATTGTGCAAAATTTGACTAAAGCATGAAACTTTCACCATTGTTAGTACATGTTATAAGATTAATTTTAAGATCGGGAGGTAAGTCTGAATTGACCTCTGATGACCTCTAGAGGTCAATGACCTCAAAATCTAAAAAAATTGATATTTTTCGTCATTGGTTAATGATAAACACAGTAATGATTGTCTAAAACTCAATTTTTGTCACAGTGAAATTGTCTTTATGTTCCACAGAGCCCTGACAGGTTTCTACCTTTGACCTCTGATGACCTCCAGAGGTCAATGACCTCAAAATGTCAGAAAATTGATATTTTGCATCATTGGTTAATGATAAAACACAGTAATGATGTACTAAAACTTAATTTTTGTCACAGTGAAATTGTCTTTATATTCCACAGAGCCCTGACAGGTTTTTATCTTTGACCTCTGATGACCTCCAGAGGTCAATGACCTCAAAATGTCAGAAAATTGATATTTTGATGCGTCACTCATAACTGAAACACGATAATTATGTACTAAAAACTAATTTTTGTAAAAGGAATTGCCTCAATGTTCCATTGAGCCTTTCGAGTCAGATTTCTACCTTTGACCTCTGATGACCTCAGATGACCTATGATGAGGCCAATGACCTCAAAATGTCAGAACATTGATATTTGGTGCAACTGGTTGATGACAAACATGATTTAGATGTTATATTCATTTGTATTACAATTGAATTGTTTTCCTATTCCACAGAGCAAGAGAAATTACTCACGTGTCTCTACCTTTGACCTCTGAGGAAGGTGACAGGTCAATGACCTCAAAATATCAGAATATTGATATTCTATGTATAGTCAATGGTCAACTTTGTAATACCCGATGTACAATCATTTATGCTATAATAGAAGAATCTTGTCATTCCATGGAACATTGGTCATTAGCCTGTGCATTATATCCAACTTTGACCTCTCAGGACAATGAGAGGTCACTGAGGTCACATGTGTAGGCTTACCTGTATTGATGTTTGGCTTCATTGGTGTAATCGTAAATGCTTAATCATGTACAAATCACGCATATACGTTTTGATCAAAGTATGTATGCATATTCCACAGAGCATTGGTTTATAGTAACAGGTCTCTGAAATGTGAGAGGTCAATTACTTCAGAAATAAAGCTTAAGTTTCTTGAGTGATGGCAGTGACCTCAAATATAGCTGTTATGTTTGGGTTAGTTATGTAGACCAGCAAATATAGGCAAATATGGCCATTATCTCGACACTCGAGGAAAACAAGGCCCACGAGACTGATATACAGAGTGTTTAATCTATTCAGTGTAAGTCTCATAGATCTTTTCCCCCATTTGTCGGACTCATTATGGGACTGGTTTGCCTAAGTGTCAAGCTCATGAGCAATATTTGCATAGTTTCCAGCTGGTGGGCCTGTATTGGCCAGTGTAAAGCTGGTGGGTTGTTACAGTATGACTGCGATGAATGACTCATGGTCCTGGAGTATACAGTCCACAGCTGCGACATCATGGACCATCTTGAAAACTTCGACATACTGTGAGGCCCAACATGCATTCCACATGAAGCAATCCTGTGTATTGCAACTAGCTATTGCCATCCGAGACCTACCCAGGGAATAGATAAGCATTCATGGCAAACCATGGAGAAAGCGGATTGTGCAAAATATTTTGGAGTTCCAATAGGAGGCTCAGCTGGAATCAAATCGCCACAGAAGCTTAAAAAGGTTATACTTCAACCAAAGACTCTCTCCAGACGAAGATACGAGTATCATAAAGTTCAGGTGTTTTGCTACTCCATGCCGCTCAGGACTGTCCTGGAATATGCATGCATCATCTGGGATCCATTCACCAAGGTGAAACATCATGAAGTTTGGAATGATCCAGAGAAGATATGCACTCTTTAGCTGCAATGACCATCATAATATGCAAAACAAGCAGTGTTACAGCCACACTTGAAAAACAAAACAAAGCAAAACAAAACAAAACTACAATGGCAATCCCTGTAAGAAAGTACAGCACAGGCAAATTCAGCGATGATGTTCTGCATCAAGAACCCCACAATATCCACTCCGCGGGAAGTTTTGGCTCTATTGCTGCATTCTTCAAAAAGAGCAATAAGTAATGACCAAAAATGTCAGTCATCATTTGCAAGAACACAAAGTAGGCCTACTTCCAAAAAAGGTGGCGACTACTCTCGGCCACTGTCTCTTGTATCTCTTTGAAACACTTCAGGAGAGAGATACTCAATATTCAGCTCTGTTATTAAAGATACATATGTCTCTCTTTTTGTTTTTGCATTTGTTTGTTGTTTTTTGCTTCATATAGCTCTTTGGATACCTTCTTTAACCAATTAAGAAAAGGCTCCATGGCAGAATATTACAAGATTACACAGTATAATGAAGAAGAAGAAGAAGAAGAAGAAGAAGAAGAAGAAGGAGAATAGGAAACGAGATCTGCTGTCAATGATGCAGAGCCAATACCAATCAGTTCCATGGCAGATCTTAGTCGGCACTGCTGCAAAGGTTTGGATGTCTCTCTCTGTTGACAAAGGATATTCTAAAGCTCCAAGTAAGTCCATGGGGTGGTTTACATTGTCTGGGCATAGAGGGTTGGGTTGGGTATATGAGGATATGATGCTTTGTTATAACAATTAGGTCTGAGATATCTGTTTTTTATGTTTGTTTTGACCATCCCGCATGGATCTCCAACGAAAAGGAATGATAATGTGTTAGACCCAGCCGCCACCGTGTTTTTTCAATAGATTTTGATATTACAGTCTGGTTGAGAAAAAAGTAACCGCTCATTGTCCTAGATGGAAGTCAAAATTGAACTGTGTGTGGAATACTCTGCATACAATTTTGGACACACACACACACACACAAAATACATTTTTTTTAATATAATTATTATTTCATAAGCAGCTGGCCATTACAAACCAATGAGACCAGACATCAATATTCTTACATAATTTTTGATGCATATCTTTCAATATCCTCCAGAGGTCAGAGGATCATCGCTAATGTTCATGTGAAATGAGTACACGCCTTTTGAATATTGCTCACTTTTATTGCTATAGAAATACACAATATGTGCATCATGTCAATCATTAAATATTGTATCAGTTTCATTTTCAGTCTTGGATTATTTTTTCTATGTACAAATAAAATCGTGGCAAAGTAAACAACTTTCACATCAAAATATAAACGAGAATACTAAAAAAGAAATAGATGTAATAACGTGCAAGGCAAATACCAGGCCTACATCATCTTAAGGTATACAGGTGAAGGAAATCACCTTATTGATAAACAATTTACTTGACTGGGATAGCGACCACTGAACAATATTGTTTCTTAAAACTCTCTCTTCTTTTCAACAAGTGGAATAAAACATATGCACATACCGGGGCATCAGTTTGGAGGAGGGGTGGGGAGGTGGCAGGGATAGTTGACCCCCACCCCATTAAATTCTGAGATGTGGACTATGTTTTGTTGTTGTTAGTTTTTGTTGTTGTTTTTTGTTTTTGCTTTTTAGACAGAAAACTGCCCGAGTTATCGTTTTCAACTTTATACGTATATGACAGGTTGATATGGGACACAATCACTCAATGCGAATGAGATGATGAAGGGATGGAAAGAAAACCCGCTTTTTTCGTTTTCCATCATTAAGATAAATATTTGTAACCCCTTACTGTTATACTTGTTATTCATTTGTTTGTTTGTATTTCTGAATTGTACAGCGCATATAGAAGTATGTGTTTTTAAAGCGCTTTATGAATGTAGCATTTATTATTGATGAAACTAAAGTTGATTCCTTATATAGCGCGTAATACTGACGTTTATAAGCGCATTAATCCGGAAAAAAAATGAGGTAAGAAACAGCATCATGTGCATATGATATAACAATAGCAACAACAAAAACAACAAAATTAGGATCGAGAGTAAACAGATAAGTTTTCAACAGTGATTTGAACTCGTCAATACTTTAATTACGAATATAGATAGGGAGGGTTTTTTTTTTTGGGGGGGGGGGCAGAGAGATGGGGAAATTACCGATATATGGAATACACTAATGATATGACCCTTACAAAAATAGATTATATGACCTCATAAATCCACTTCTCCAATTCCCTCACTAACTAAGTGTGTTCTATTGATTGGAGCTTTGCATCAATATATACATTAATGACATGACGAAGGAATACAATAATGATATGACCATTACAACCACCGTAATCGCCCTAACTATGCGATCTGCCAAGTTATATGAAAACGGTACAAGTATAAAGATTCATGCGCAATTTTGATGCACATTGATTTAACTTAATAAACTATCGATACATAATACCGTTGAAATAAATGATTCGTTAATTTCCCGGCAAAGTTTGTACATTTCCCGTCAAAACTGAATGTTTTTACAGCTTCCG
Organism: Diadema setosum; assembly: GCF_964275005.1. Classification (NCBI taxonomy): domain Eukaryota; kingdom Metazoa; phylum Echinodermata; class Echinoidea; order Diadematoida; family Diadematidae; genus Diadema; species Diadema setosum. Next base: position 4,758,862 of record NC_092699.1, read on the forward strand.
TCAATGCCATTTCCAAAATGTGTACATTTCCCGGGTAGGCGTTTGTTTATTTCCCTCCCGTTGTACAAATCTTCGTGTTTGTATTATACAAGGCTTCACATGAATGAGGGCTACACACTTCATGGCAGAGGCATGAAAAGAATTTTTGTATCTCATTTTCATTGTTCAGTTGTCACTGATACCACCGTTGTGAAAACATTAAAAACTAACATTTTATATTTTAGCAGAATTTTTGCAACATTTTCATCCATTACTTTTACACACTGCCTTGTCCTCTTTTGTTGTTGTTGTTGGGGTTTTTTTTTTGGGGGGGGCAGTTAGAATTGACATGCATTGGACATTTCCTTCAATAAAAATGAGCTGAAGTAAAAAGAAAAAAAAAGGCAAAAAAAAAAATAAGGCGTAGGGAGAAGAATAATGTATTGTTTTTATCCGAAAAGAAAATTCTCAGATAACTGCATAGAGGATATGGCAAAGACCTGTACACTTTTAGTGCTTTTTTCCCTCCGGGGTTGGTATGATCTGCATTGGGTGTCGCATCGCAGGGTCATGCACTGCTTGTTGCTCCACTAAAATTACTGTTTTCTCTCTGACAACGTGGCTGAAATGACATCTGAGAAGTGATTTTCAGCCTGACATCGACGATGTCGAGCTCAAGAAACATTGGATAAGCTCTGTTACCACCAACTCCGTTCAAATAACTGAATTTTGTGACAACTTTGAAGTGGTGACGATGCCTGTGACACGACAAGGCAAGGAAGCACGACATCGGACCACAACTGGCCCCGGCAACTCTGCGGTAGATTCCACTCCCACCGGTCCTGAAGGGAGTTCAGCTGGTCACCCAACCGACACCACGGACAATCAGTCAACAGACAAAGGAGACAATGACCTTGATTGTCTTCTATCTGATAAGATACGGCGTGCCCTCCTTTCTCAACCTGTCATGGAGGCCCTCATTCAAGCCGTGAAAGAAGCCATCTATCTTGGAGGACGTCACTCAACAGGTATACGAGTCCCTCCGCTTGGACATGGAACGACAAGAGAAAGAAGTTCAGGCTCTTTCCAACCAGCTAAAACAACTTCATCGCAGACTTGATGAAGTCAACGAGGAAATCGACGACCGGGAACAATATAGTCGTCGAAACTGCTTAGTCATCCATGGTCTCCCCGAGAACGAGAACGAGAGCACAGACACCGTCATCTCGCAGTTCGCCAAGACTGAACTGGGCATCGACCTCCACGCCAAGGACATCGACCGCAGCCATAGACTTACACAGCGACCTCGACAACAAGCCGACAACGCGCGAACAAATCGACCTCCGAAACCGAGAGCCGTCATTGTCCGCTTCGCCACGTACAACGCGAGGCAACTCGTCTACAAGTCCAAAGCGAAGCTGAAAGGGAAGGGAATCTACATCAACGAATCTCTGACTTCCTACAGGCAGCGACTCTTGATGCAAGCAAAACGTCGCAAGAACGTACAAAGAACGTGGACCCAAGACGGACGAATCACAGTTCTAACCACAGACAACAGGAAAATACCAATAAACACTGTAAACGACCTCGAAAAACTCAGAAACGTGTAAGTTGGGGACTTCTTTTTCACTCTCTACCTTCTTCTACTTCTCTCACTCTCTCTATATTTGCAACTGTACATACACATTTTGTAGTTACATTCTCGTCTAATTGATTTCAATTTCATAAATGCCTCCGAAATACCCGTGTATCGTTTGTAATACCTTCGTGCGAAACAATCAAAACGCACTCCTCTGTGTCTCGTGTAAGTCATGGTGCCATTTGAAATGTACACCCTCAAGCATCGCCATTTTTAATGAAACATGTGATTGGATATGTGACAAATGTTTGTTTTGTGAACTACCTTTTTCCACTGCTGAGCGAAATCCTGGTATTGTCAAATCGAATCCGTTATACCCTTGTATATATTGTCCCAAACAGAACTGTTTACGTTATAATTCATTCTGTTGTACATGTAATTCTGAATTGTTTCCATTTAATCACTACGATAGTAATGATCAATTTCTGTGGTCATTATTCTCATATTTTAAGTTAAATGAAATTGTTGATGAAGAAAGATTCTGCTCCCTCTCTGTGAATCCAATGAGCATGAACAAGTTTAATCCGATAACCAATGATTTTAATGATGCATTGAGTGCCTACGACAGTGTCAATGACTCCAATTTTTGTAATTATTTGTTCTGTGAAGATTTCCTTCATAAAACTAAGGCAACTTCTGATGATTTTGCATTATTACATGTAAATGCAAGAAGCCTTGTCCGAAACCATGAAGAATTGGAACTACTCTTATTTGGTGTAGACTACAAATTTACTGTCATTGGTATTTCAGAAACCTGGTTTCGTAATGATACATCAATTGAGTCTTTCTCTCTCAATGGCTATACACTCGTTCATGTTGACAGACCGAACAGGCAAGGTGGCGGCGTCGCCCTCTATGTAAGAAACGGTGTGGAATTCACACTCTGTTCTAGAATGCCAGCCAGTAGTAGTGTTTGTGATTCAGTGTTTATTGAAATACCCCAAACGAATAAATCCATTGTAGTAGGTTGTTGCTATAGAGTACCCAATACTGACATCTCTATTTTCACGCAGATTCTCTCCGACTACCTGAGAGATACCAATATTGGCAATAAAGATTTTTATTTGATGGGCGACTTCAATATTAACTTACTCAATTATGAAAGAGGTAACAAACCAAATAGTTTTCTTGAATCACTCTTTCAGTTTGGTTTGTTTCCCTCTATTACAAAACCTACAAGAATTACGCCACATACAGCTACTTTGATTGATAATATATTTTGTAATTGTATTGATATAAATTACAAGTGTGGTCTTATTTATTCTGATATTTCAGATCATTTTCCTATATTTCATGTCAGTAACCGAAACAAACCCCAAATGTCCAACAAAAAATGGACAAAGACAAGATTAATAACCGTGAATAAGATAGATCATTTTATCCAGCAGCTCCAGTCGGTTGATTTGTCTGATATCTATGACACTGACAATGTTAACAAGTCGTATAATATGTTTATTAAAAAATTCTGTCATTTATATGAAATGTGTTTTCCGTTAGTTCGAGTTGCCATAAAGAATATGTCAAAGCCTTGGATAACTCCGGGAATTTTGAAATCAATAAAACGGAAGCAGAGATTGTATAGAACTTATATCAGAAACCCAACTGATAAAACACGCAAGGTTTATGTCATGTATAAAAACAATTTGACGAATATTATTAGAATATCAAAAAAAGAGTATTTTCACAATAAGTTTATCTCTGTAAAAGGTGACATGAATAAGACGTGGAGACACATAAACAATCTGCTTGGCAAAAAGAGTAATAATCTTCCTACAACTATGTATCATCATCAAGATAAACTGAACACCAAAAAGTCTATTTCCGAAGCGTTTAACAAATACTTTTTGAATACTGGAAAACGTATCCGTCAGCATATCCCAATGACAAGTGAGAATTTTGATAAATTTCTTCCAAAACAATCCTTCTCTTCTCTTTTTTTGAAACCCACAACAGTCTCCGAAATAATAGATATTACTCGCTGTATGAAATCATCAGCATCGTCTGGACCTGACGAAATCAGCAGTCAAGTTATTAAGAAGTGTATCCATTATATTGCTGATCCTCTTTGTTTTATTTTTAATCAATCCATGACTCAAGGTACGATTCCAGATAGTTTGAAAACAGCCAAAGTAGTTCCCATTTTCAAGAAAAGAGACAAAAACAGTATAGAAAACTACAGACCTATTGCCATTTTACCCATTTTTCCAAGCCCCTTGAAAAAGTACTCCACGCCAGTTGGGGTCTTTATGGATCTTTCAAAAGCGTTCGACAATTTCGACCACCACATACTGTTACGTAAACTGGAATGTTATGGTGTACGTGGTATTGCTCTTGATTGGTTCACCAATTACTTGACGAATAGAAAACAGTACGTTGCGGTGGACGGTGTTAAATCCAGTTTTGGTAATCTTTGTTGTGGTGTCCCACAGGGATCAGTTCTGGGACCCCTTTTGTTTCTTGTTTATATTAATGACATTGTATCCTCTTCTAATATAGTCAAGTTTTTATTATTTGCCGATGACACAACAATTCTCGTATCCCACAAAAATCTGAATGATCTGATAACAATACTTAACGCAGAACTGGTTAATTTATATGAGTGGTTTAATTGTAACAAATTATTTTTGAGTCTTGATAAGACCAAATATGTTTTGTTTAGAACAAGAAACAGAAAAATACCATGTAACCACCCAAATGTATGTATAGGAGGTCACGCTGTGTCAATGGTGGATAATATAAGATTTCTTGGTGTTGTATTAAACGAATATCTTTCCTGGAGGCCTCACATCAGTGCCATTTCACTCAAGATAGCAAAAAGCCTTGGTGTTCTTAGAAGATTGAAGCACACTTTACCCCAAACTGTATTAAAAATATTGTATAATAGTATCATAATGCCACATTTGAATTATTGTCATATTATCTGGGGTCATACATACAAAAGTCAACTTCGAAAAATAGAAATACTCCAAAAAAAAGACAGTCAGAGTTATAACTAATTATTGTATTTATGCCCACACGAGCAACCTGTTTTCTCAGCTTCGTGTATTACCTATTACTGATTCGATATCATTTAATTCTTTAGTCTTTATGTATAAGCTTCATGCTGGTTTATTACCAAATGTGTTTAATGATTTATTCGTATTAAATAGTTCTGTTCATTTGTATGATACCCGTCAGAGAAACTCACTGCGACAACCAAAGGTACGCTCAACATTAGCCCTGAACTCATTCCAAGTAAAATTCCCAAAATTATGGAATGCTCTTCCAGAAGATATAAAGCATAGTTCTACTTTATCACGATTTAAGAGATTGTCCTTTAATTTGCTCCTTCCGAGGGAAAATTGAAAGAAAAAAAAATCTATTGTCATCCTAGTCACACTTATACTCACATGAATGAAAATCATTGCTTGCGAGCACTACGTCTATTGTCTATAGTCCATCTATCGCTTATATACTCCCACCTTTCCAATCATACCCACCTTGTTTTCTACTCTTCTTTCATCTCTCCTGGATTTTCGCTGTTGTTTTCCATGGTATCTGTGCATATATATGTATGCATGCTGTTTTTTTTCCCTTTCCCACCGAACCAAATGTACAACCTTGAAATGTATATTTATTCTTTTGCTTGTTTGTTTTACATGTATATTAATATTTAAGCATTACTGGGGCCCCTATTTATAAGCACTGCTTCTCCTGGGGTTCCCACCATCAAGTTTAATTGTTTTTTGCTTTGTTTTTGTTTGCTTTGTATATAGTTATGTATCTTTGTGTATGTTTTTCATTGTATACTCCTAAATTGATGGTGAATAAAACTGAACTGAACTGAACTGATTCTGTATATTGTGCTACAAATGAACTTTAACCTATCTACTTAGGTTTTTTCTGCAGAAAAAGATGGATAGCCGACGATTACAGACCGGATATAGCACGAATAGATTCATAGACAGTCAAATGCAATACCGCGTTTATGCACTCTAAATTCAGCAACATTTTTTTTTTCTTTTCAAACGGATTAGATAGCATTATTTCACAGCGTTCATGGGGCTCACAGGATAATAGGGTTACACATGCGTGGACAAAATAATGAAACAAAATCTATCACATATTTCTCTATTCAAACATGTAATCAACAATTGTCAAAAAGGTGAGTTTTTAACACAGATTTGAATTTATCAAAATCTGTAATGCATCTAACACTGAGAGGGAGATTATTCCATAATGAGGGTGCCATTTTTCCAAAAGACCTATCACCATATGTCTTAGATTTGACACTTTTTTCAGAGAGATTTTTTGATTTTGAGCGCAGATTACGACCAGGATGATAAGGCTTGATGAGTTCGCTGAGATATGCAGGGGCATTTCCATGAAAACATTTGAATACAAGGGTCAAAATCTTAAACCTGATACGAGCTCTTATGGGCAACCAATGAAGACTACGAAGAATGGGAGTTATATGATCAAATTTCCTTTTGCGTGTCACAAGCCTTGCGGCTGAATTTTGTATCCGTTGGAGTCATTTCAGGTGAGAGTCTGGAACTCCAATGAGCAAACCATTATTATTATCCAAATGACTAAAAATAAACGCATGAACCAGTTTTTCTGTAGTTGCTTTATCGAGAACGTGTCTCAATTTTCCAATCGTGTGTAGACCTATGGCTGCAGATTTGCATATGTTATTGATGTGAGTTTTCATACTAAGATCATCTGGGATAATGACACCAAGGTCACGTGCCTTAGAAATTGGCAGCACAGGAGTATCGCAAACATTAACGGACAAAGTTGTTGAGGACTTGTTACGAGATCTTACATGCACAACTTCAGTTTTCTCAAGATTCAATTTCAAACCATTTTGCAAAGACCAATCTTGAATTTTACATAAGCATGATTCAATCTGACCAACTGCTACATTCGAATTAGTGCTTTTTGGCAATGAAAGATAAATCTGAGTATCATCAGCATATGTAATTTTACTTATGTCACACTTGTCAATTACATCCTCTAAGGGAGCTGTGTACATTATGAAACACAGTGGTCCTAAGACAGAACCCTGACGAACCCCTTGTTTGAGAACATAAGGGGCAGATGCAGTACCATTGATTGAGACACTCTGCGTTCGGTTGCTAAAATAAGACTGAAACCAATCAAATGCAGTACCAACAATTCCATAAGTCGATGACAGACGGCGGAGCATGATGTTATGGTCAATAGTGTCAAATGCAGACGAGTAGTCTAGCATCACCAACAGTGTCTCCTGGCCCCTGTCTGCTGCAAGAAGTAGGTCATTAAAAACACGTATCATAGCTGTCTCAACACTGTGATTTCTCCTGTATGCTGATTATGCTCTTCCATACATTTCATTTGATTCCAGATATGCATGTATCTGATTGGCACATGCTCGCTCTACCAACTTTGCAACAAATTTAAGCTTTGCTATTGGTCTGTAATTTCCCAATACTTCTGAATCTAAACCTGGTTTCTTAATAAGAGGATCAACTTGTGCATGCTTGAAGGAATCTGGAAAACAGCCGCTCATCAGAGAAAGGTTGATAATGCGTGTGAGTACTGGAGTCAGCTCATTAACACATTTCTTCAACAGCCATGTGGGTATTGGATCCTGGTTGCAAGATGAAGATGGTGAAGCCAACACCAGTTTCCTTACCGCTGTCTCGGTGACGGGTTGAAATTCTGCAAAGGTTGGTCCGTATGGTGTCGCATGGATGCTATTTGGACGTGGTGATGTACAAGGAAATGAAAGTGATAACTGGTTGTTTGACACTTTTGCCAATTCATTCTTTATGTTTTGAATTTTCTCAGAGAAGAATTGCACAAACTGGTTAGCCAAGTGAAGTAAATCACCACCATACTTGGATGGAAGAACCTTGTCGGACGATGACGAGGAAAGTTTGCTGAACTTATGAAACATTTGCCGAGTGTTGCAATCCTCGAAGGATTTCTTGTGATATTCACGTCTTCTCTTGTTCAACAAAGCCTTGTATCTAGCTCGCTGATCTCGAAAAACTTGTTTGTACACTTCGAGATTCTGAGAATTTCTAAGCCGTTCCCAGCTCCGAAGTTCCTTCTTTGCTGCACGGAGAGAATCATCATACCAAGGAGCATGTGGACAAGCAGTGATTGTTTGTATTGTCTCAGGTGAATGCTTGTTCAGCAGATCACTAAGGACATCATCATACTGTTTTACTAATTCGGCTAGATCAGAGGATGGAGCAAGAAACAGTGCAGATTTTGTAATGTCGCAGCGAAATGCTTCCAAATCTATGTCACGAAGCTTACGCGTCTTTATGACAATCTTCCCTGCCGGAGGCCTGGATATGTTCAGCTTACATTCAACCAAAGCATGATCTGAAGGCAAGGGATTAGAGACGGTGACACTGCCATCCACAACAAAATCATCCAAAGCACGTATCAGGATCAGATCCAATGTATGGCCTGCATCATGGGTTGGAGATCTAACAAGTTGGTTGAGGTTGAATGACGTAGCAAGATCATCAAGAAGTACAGTGCTGCGACTTGTGACGTCATCAACATGAATGTTAAAATCCCCACACACCATAACGTGACCAGGGTAAGTAGCCAGCTCTTCAAGGAGTGTTGAAAACTCATGAAAAAAGTTAGTAATTGTGGAGCATCTGTTTGCTGTCATTTGCGGCCTATAAATCACTACCAGACGCACAGATGAACACTTTAACGAACAGGTGAATGTCAAATCCATAATTTCAAAAGACTCGAATACTTTGGATTTGTTGAAAACAACTTTGAAGGACTTACGGAGGCAAATACCAAGGCCACCTCCTTTCCTGGTTTGTCTTGGCACATGGTGCAGCCTATAATCGGGTAGTGCATTTAGTATTCCTGCAATGGTGTGGTCATCTCGATGATCCCCTGACATCCATGTTTCTGTGATGACAATAATATCAAGTTTTCTCTCCATCACCACATCACAGAACATGTCCACTTTGTTGTTCGGCGACCGTGCATTCCACAAGCCAAAGTGACAGGGCTTTTGGGCTGACGTGCAAGTTGAGGGCATCATGGATGCTGGGGGTGGTCTTACCTTGTGGCAGCATGGCAAATGTGGTAGAGGCATAGATTGTACAGTTGAAATGCTGCTCTCTTCAGACGCTACATGTATGACAGAAGATTGAGTAATGGGTGTTGCTGCTTTCCGCTTTTTCCCCGTCTCGTTTTCTTTTTGTACGAGATTCCAAGAGAAGTGAGAGTTCTCCATAATGTAGGGGAAGCCATTGATGACATGTCTCTTTGAGGCCGATATCATACAGCTTCTGCCTGGGATAAGTATGCGTAACATGCTCTCTGATGTCTTTAGTTTGCGTGCCTTGACCTCTGCACAAATCCTCAACAGGCCCAGGGTTAGGATTGATGTCGCCATCACGAAGAATGGAGATTCGAAAACAAGCATCAGACTTGGGATAGTAGTGAATCTGACCGCCACAGAGTTTACTTGTAAGTTTCACTGCCTGAGAATGTGTCCACTTCACTGGTGTAAGAGTGTACTGGGATTGTCTCAGTTGAGACCAGCATTCTGAAGTACACCCATTCAGCAGGTGCATGCCAAGGAGCAGAACAAGGGTTGAATACTTGATTGACTCCATTGTCTCAGTACAGTGTAACTGCTTCAGTGGATGGTCACAATAGGATTTCATGCTAGTTCATTCAGGCTTGAGTAATCAGCAATGGGTATGCCCATGAAGAAGCTGTAACATGGCTGTGCTTGACCCAAGTAGACTCATGGTATGGCAAAAAATATGAAGTCCACAGACATGACAGGTACATCCTTAGAAATTGCATCAAGAGTCTAGCGTGATCCAGATACCTTACCAAGAATATTGGTGTAGTTTTGAAGCTATGGCCAAGATGATACAGCAAGAAATTAGAACAAAATATGGGAGCAGATGTGAGGAGCTGTTCATGGGCTGAACGCTCACTATAATAGTAATACTATTTGAACAGAAGATTCTAACCTTTGATTGTGAGGCCATAGAAGCCATTCCTTTGTAGAACGCGTCATGCAGCAGCAGCTGGACGCAGTACAGGTCCATTGATCTGAGATTGGGTAGTGAGCAAATGCCTCGACCAGCAAGTCGAGCAGCAGAAGCAGGACTATCGTCCTTGTCTGCTATATCACACGTATCTGACTGCTCCGATGCCTGATGATTGAAGAAGTAAAACATTAAGACATTTAGTTCTGCAGTTGTGTTACTCATGAAATATGCAATAATCTGAACAGAAATGATGGAAAGAGGAATATATCTGGTATTTTTCAATGAAAATTGTGCCAACAACTTGCAGAGATATCAATGCTGAATGCATGGTCAGTTGAATATCACAACTTGGGTATGCGATTGACATCCTCGTTTTCTTTGTGATCCGGCCACTCATTGTGCGTGTGTGTATGTGTGTGTGTGAGGCACACAAAATACAACAAATGAACTTTGACTGTAGAATTAAAACAGGTCATGAGAATTATAAGAATTAACGCACAATCATAACTCTCATAGAAATAAAGTTATAATGATGTACCGTGCTGCTGTGTATGTGGCATATCAGTAACATAGAAACGTAGTGATGTGTAGGAGAGGTGAGGCATGCTTACAAAGTAACCACAGGCCTGAAGTGCATACATCCATCGATCTTCAGTGTGCAGATATCCATTGATCTTCAATGATGAAAGTGTGTTAAGATGAGGAATCAGAGGCTTGGCGGCATCCAGATTACTGCATTCAAACGCGACATCAATGACAAACAGCAGTTTGTCCTTATCCTCAACATTTAACATCTCACATAGGAAACCTAGGACAGCCGTTCCAACCTCTAGTCCTTGTGCTGCAGTGAAGTAGAGGAGGTATCGATACCCCTGGTAGTCATCAATCAGCTGTTTTTTCAGCTCGTTGAACTCCTCCAGGTTGTTCTCATACAGCCATGCCAGATGTATTCCCGCTAGATACTCATGAAATAACTTGTGGGGAATTCGGTATTCAACCACAAGTTCTGTTTTTCTCTTGTTGTTTTCCCAACTTGAAACAAAACGCTTCTCTCTTGTGAGGACCCCAATATCACATGCCGTCTGTAAATCATTTTCACCTGCAGTGATGTCTTTTCCTCTGAATACAAGTTCGTTACGAAGGAGACTATACAAAGCATCTTTGCCAAAATTCTCTAAACAGTCGCCACCTTCCTTTAATTTCTTTTGTTGGTCTTCTTGGTCAGGCACCTTACTAGCATAGTGCTCTTTAAGAAGGAGGATCAATTGGTCGAAGAGTTTGGAAAATGTCTTTAGTTCCTGAATCACACTGCGGCTTCCTTCGTTCTGCCAGATGAAACAAAGCATGCTGCAGTAAATGGGGTAGGGTGCCATATTCTGTGCTACAAGGCTGTCCTCTGTCATCAATCTAATGAGGCTCTCTCTGGCCTCTTCATTGTTTTGGAAGAATTTCGAAATGTAGCAGGAAACATCACTTGGCTTGAAGCCCTCAATCTTAACAAATGTGTACTGCTTCCTCAATTTCTCATCGGATCTTATCCGATCAGCTTTCCACGGTCTAGTGGTAACAATAACTCTGGAATTTTTGAACTTCTCGCACTTGATCACTGCAGGGGTGGCATCAGTTTCTGTGGCATCTCTTGAAGCTTTTACGCTAATATCCTGACCGTACTCATCAAGACCGTCATAGAGAATCAGTACTTTCTGCTGGTTCGTTCGAATGTATTCGTCTAATTCAACCCAATCACAGTTCAGGTCATCAGACAACTTCGTCATGATGGTATGACTAAAGCATGTACTCTCCTCGATTTCCCGAAGAGGAATTAGGAAAAGGAGATCAATGGTCTGCAGACATCTTCCCAAAGCCCAGTCAAGTGCAAGTTTAGCAAGGAAAGTTGTCTTGCCAACACCCGCTTCTCCACAAACTGCAATACGTTTGGGCATACCTCTTTCAGTGCCAATCTGCTCCAAGTGTTTAATGAAATTATCATAACTGATGTCCCTTTTTTCATCGCTCTTATCATTAGAGAACATCACTAAATTTGTGTAGATATCCTGCAGCTTCACTGATGAATCCGGATAAAGAGGGGAAGTGCACACACTGCTGTACATGCTGACATAATATTCCTGTAGCCCCTCCTTGATTTGTTGAATTCTGTCATTTGTAGAGCCTTTACTGGCTGAGACTGAACTTGGTGAACCTGATGAATCTGAAAGAAGACAAATTTGGGATCATCAATACCAACAAAATCTGGAATGCACACTATGCAACAAGGATCCTTCTATGTTCACCAAATCATGGATCCGGCCATTTCATTATTACATAAAAAATAAAAAACAAAGCTGAAATTATTTGACTTCAAGGACGTCACATTGTTAACCACAGACACTCTTCCGCAGCGCAGGGGGGGGGGGGGTGGGGTACACTTGCTATAAGATATTGTTTCCATTCATTTTCTAACATCCATTGAACATTTGTTGTGTCAGTATCCTCCTTAAATTTAAAAAAAAAAAAAACAACTTGAAATTATCCAAACATTTTCTCACTGACATAGTACAGCACGGGCACAAGATAGACAATAATAATAATAATAATAATAATACATAACATTTATAAAGCGCTTAATATCATATTTCTAAGCGCTGGGGAAAAACAAAGATAGAGAACGAGTGAAGAAGAAAACAATAAGCAATCCACATATAAGTACAGCAACAATCATATATATGACAACAATTACAAATACTAGTACACTACCGACACAGATAACACTTCCTAAAGAGATATGTTTTGAGGTTTGACTTAAATGAATCTAGTGTATTGGCTTGTCGGATGCTGACGGGAAGATTGTTCCATAGTTTAGGAGCAAGAGAGGAAAAGGCACGATCACCATAACGTGTGTTGGTACGAGGTCCAGAGGATAGCTGAAGATTGGCAGTGGTGGCGGAACGAAGACGTCTGGTTGTGGAGGATGTGGATGCAGAGCGGAGAGAAACAAGATCTTGAAGGTAGGGTGGTGCGAGGTTGTGGTTGATTTTGAAAATGAGAAGGAGAACTTTGAAGATGATTCTGTCTTGGATCTGTAGCCAGTGAAGGGACTGTAAGATTGGGCGGATATGATCTGATTTTTTAGTTCGAGTGACAAGTCTGGCTGCCGTGTTTTGTATTCGTTGAAGGGGTGCGATGTTGGAGTACGGGAGACCAGCAAGGAGACCATTGCAGTAATCCAAATGTGATGAGATGAAGGCATGGACTAATCGTTCCGTGGATGACTTATCGAGATATCGCCTTATCTTTCCGATTTTGCATACACCCCATGAGGCGGATCGACATATACTTTTAATTTGGTGATTAAGAGTCAGGTTCTTGTCAAGAATAACCCCGAGGTCTCGAATACGCTCTGACGAAGAAATGCTTCCAGATTCAAAATTAAGAGATGGCAGGCGGTCTGTATTACGGAACTTGGATGACAGATGAAGCATTTCAGTTTTGAGCTCATTAAGCTTCAGCTTATGCTCAAATGACCATCTCTTCACATCATTGATGCAGGCGGAGAGTCTGAGCATCGCCCCCTCATGATCTGATGAGCTCATGATGAGGTATATTTGAGTGTCATCAGCGTAGGTTGCATGTTGCATTCCATGATGAGAGTTGATAAGTCTTCCCAAAGGACCGGTGTACAGGATATACATCAGGGGTCCTACAACTGATCCTTGAGGGACCCCATAAGGAAGGGAAAAGGGTCTGGAGCGAGTGCCATTAACAAGAATCTCCTGATTGCGTCCCTCCAGATAAGATTCTATCCAATGGAGAACAGTTCCTTTGATACCATAATCAGACTCTAGACGATGAAGGAGACTGTGATGATCTAGTGTATCAAACGCAGCGGAGTAGTCTAAAATAATGAGGACAGCTTCCTGACCCTTATCCAGAGCAAGCAGAAGATCATTCAGGACTCTTACCAGAGCAGTTTCAGTAGAATGAAAATGACGATAAGCCGATTGATGAGGTGGAAACAAGCTGTTTTCATCCAGATAAGTCCTGAGTTGAGCTGCAACAAGTTTCTCAAGGACCTTGCTAAGAAATGGTAAGTTAGCGATAGGCCTGTAGTTCTTTAAATCATTCCGTTCAAGACCAGGTTTCTTTAATAAAGGTACCACATGTGCTGTCTTGAACTGCTCAGGAACCACTCCTGAGGAAAGAGAGAGGTTGATGATTTGTGTCATAAGAGGCAGAAGTTCATCGAGACATGCCTTTACCAGCCATGTGGGGATTGGATCCAAGCTGGAAGACTTTGAGGATAGCGATTTAATGAGGGATTTCACTCGGCTTTCGGGAACAGGATCAAACTCTGACAGATTGCAGTCAGGTGAAATCCCAGGTTGTGCAGGCACACAGGAGAATTCATGAGAAGAATCATCAAAAGAAGAAACAATCGAGCTGATCTTGTTCTCAAAGAATTCCCCAAAGTTATTGGCTAGGTCTTCATCAGAAGAGTGATCAGGAAGCGCTGTGGAACGATTAGGGGTCGACAACCTTTTCACTACCTCAAACAACTGCTTGGTATTTGATTCCTTGATCTCGCACTTGAGGTACTTTGATTTGGCTTCGAACAGTATATTGTAGTAAGCTTCACATTCCTTCTTGTACAATTGTTTATGGATGCAAAGTCCAGATTTAACCATTCGACGCTCTGCCCGCCGCCTGCACCTCTTAGCCTCCCTAACCTCTTCATTATACCATGGTGCATACGGCTTAATGGTAATGACCTTGCTTTCAGCGGGAGCATGCTTGTCAAGTAGTTGAATCAAGGTCTCATTATACACGTCGACAGCCGTGGAAAGGTGAGATGAAAGTGAAGACCCAATTGAAGAAGTGATAATGTCCTGCTGAAAGGAGCTGATGTCAATGCTTCGCAGCTTCCTAAAGGTAATGCGCTTCCTAGGATTTTTTGAACCCGTAGTGTTTATGGTTGTGATGATCATAGAATGATCAGATGGTAAACCAGAAATAAGGTTGAGACAGGAAACTGTATCATCAACTTTCCTAGAAATTATCAAATCCAAAGTGTGACCCGCTCGATGAGTAGCTTCCTTCACATGTTGTTGAAACCCGAGCGATTCCAACGAGCTTAAGAAAGATTTTGCATGACTGTCACAGCTATTATCAACATGGATGTTGAAGTCACCGATTATGACTGGGCAGGTTTCAGCAATGGCCGCTGACTCCAGAAGAGTGAAGAATTCAGAAGCAAACATGCTATAGGTCAGCTTATTTTGAGAAGATGGTGGTGGCCTGTAGATGGCATAGACCCTCAGAACAGATGCGGGTGAGAATCTGATGTTAAAGTCCATGAGCTCAAACGATGAGAAGGTCTTTGCATCATTCAGAGAGATGCAAGCAGAAGAACGGTGGATGACACAGATTCCCCCTCCTTTGGAACCCTTGCGAGGACAATGTGAGATGCTACAATTTGGAAGTGAAAGCTTAAGATCGGCTAAAACATGGTCATCCCTGTGATCACCAGTAAGCCAAGACTCTGTGATAACTAGAGCGTCGAGATTGCATTCCTGTATCAAATCACTGATACACGTTGATTTG
Organism: Diadema setosum; assembly: GCF_964275005.1. Taxonomy (NCBI): domain Eukaryota; kingdom Metazoa; phylum Echinodermata; class Echinoidea; order Diadematoida; family Diadematidae; genus Diadema; species Diadema setosum. The sequence continues at coordinate 4,774,099 of NC_092699.1, forward strand.
TTGCTGATAGAACGGGCGTTCCACAGACCAATTTGAGCTTGGGTGTTATTTGACACTTGTTGATGGTTAATTTGTTTTTTATCTCTCCATTTTGACACTCCCAACATATTGACCTGGTTGCTTAATGTGCTTCTTTCTGGCTGATCCTTCCCTTTTCCATCCAAACGTGTAGGGGCTAGAGCTCCAGGTGTAGTAAGAGATAGCTGGTTCCTCCTTCCCACACCTGCTCTTCTACCACGCCGTGTTGACTTGCGGTGGGAGATCCCCAAGGAGGTGAGCTTCTTCCATAAAATTGGAGACAGCCTCTGATGGCAAGTGTCATGAGGGCTGACATCAAACAGTTGCTCACGTGTATAGGATATGCTTTCTCTGACAGGTTGTGTTTGTTCAGATCTGACTTCAGGACCAGGATTGGGACTGACGTCGCCATCCTTTAGAAGCAAAATATGGTGAGACGCATCAGAGTTGGGGTAATAGTTGATTCGGTTGCCACAGAAACTCCGAACAGGTCTGGAAATTTGAGAGTTCAATCCACATGCAGCACAAACATATGCAGTGCAAACAGGCTTGTACTCAGATAACACAGCTTGCTGTCCATTGAAATTGGAGCTATTCAACAGACTCATCCCTACCAGCAGCACAATAGAATAACACTTAGCGGCCTCCATTGTTACCAAGGGTTCTCCTTGTCCTTCACATTGTAGTCAGGCTTGAGTGAATATCAAAGCCACTGTGTTGCATAGAGGAGCTGTAACATGGCTGCACTTGACCAGTGTACACATGAAGCAGTATGACAAGGTGCAGGCTGAATCCTCTCAAAATTGAGTTGAAATATCACTCTTACAAGTCCAGAAGAACCCTGAGATGATTACAAAAACACTGGTACAGTTTTCGCACAGCAAAACACACGAGACCCAACAAATTAGGTGAAACAAAGGAGAGCAGTCAGGGGAGCTGCCTGCAGGATGGGCGCTCCTCACTTCCAACGTTTAAACTCTGAATCCATGGAATCATATTCACAATCTTTCTTAAGTGTTCTGCCATATTTCAATTCTGCACCACACACACACACACACAAATAAAACTTTCACTGGAATCAAACACCATTTTAACCCATTCCGGAAAAAAAATAATCTTTACACCTGTGATCATTCGGCAGATTTTCTCAATACATATGTCGGATGGGCAACATTCTGATAATCCCTTTTGATTAAAAAAAACAAACGAAAAACGAACAAACACGTAATGATAATTTACACGTCATCGCCCAATATACTGCCGCAAACTTTTAATTCAAAGATTCAGTCTCTGATAGTTTGGCTACACTTGTAATCCTCAATCAGAAAAAAAAAAAGCCTGCCAGCTAATTCATATAATCACATTTCTACTTTGATGTAATTTTTAGTCTGTAACTCCCAAAATGAGTACTAAAGTAGTAATAGTAATTATACATCGTTACACATTTTTTAACGTAAACACATATTCTACCATTTGCAGATGAAACAAAAACCCAGCATTCGTAATCTAAATAGTTCCAAAATGTGAGTTTGTGATAGACACAACAAGTGTAAAAATTTGAATTCGTATAATAAAAGATTGATATTTTTAAATACACAAAATGTGAACAATAGTTATAATAAAATTGTTGCCAGACTAAAACGTTTACAGGTACAGTTTCATGAGAAAAATACTGTTATCATCTTACATTATATGGTAGGATGTAGAATGCTTTGTGATACAACAAACCTACACATGTGTATTAAATGTGATGTCCTGAAAATTGTTTAAATCACTTTTCCCAAAGGAAAACAGGACCTTTAATGACATGATATTCTAATATGGGAGGTGAGAGAAAATATGTCTAGCAGAGTATAAATAGGGTAGACAAGGCATCTCTAACACGTGTGTGGATTCTTTCGATCGATTCCTACATTTTGGTAGTTGAAACACCCACAATGTCATCCTCTAGACAAATGACAAGTTAATAGCTGAAGGCAAATGTCAAGTAATAATAACCACTGGCCATTTTATCTTAAGCATAATTCTCTCAGTATGATCCCTTCATGCTGGGAGTTATAATACAGCTAACATTCAACCTTTGTTTGTTTGTTTGTTTGTTTGTTTGTTTGGTTTATTTCTGCATTTTCTTTCTCCGAATACAATTGCAAATGAAAACAAAATGATACAGATACATACAAATCAATATAAAGAAAAATCATTTGCGTAACAACATTCAGTCTGAAGTGGCATAATTATGAATGAAAAATAACATATTAAGGCATACTGTATCTATTAACAAAGGAGAAATCAATACAGGGGACCGTCATCATAAGCAGAGTTTGACGTGGATGAGGCCCTTTGTATTTTTTACTTTGAAATTACAGAAGTTACTGCAGATGAATCGAATATTTATTTATTTTTACACCGAATGTCAAATGTATTAATAACAGAAAATATCTGGATGTCTGTTGGATCTCCCTGAAGGTATTTTTGAATTTATGTGTGTGTCTGTTATTTTTTGTTTAATACATTATTTCTGTATCCGTGTATATACATTGTATCTGCATGTTTTTAGGAATATCTTATTGTATATACTATTATGTGTTTTGTAAGAAGCGAAGAAAGAGTATAATAATAATAATAATTGTAGTATATTGTAGATAGTCTTCATGGCATAACACGTTACCATATATTTCCTAAAACATTGCTGCAAGAATGTCCTAAATTGTCATTCAAGTTAATGCAGACAATTGAATTTTCAGTTGAATTATAAATAAAGTAATCACGATTGAGAGTTTGGAACAATTGCAAGAATTCCTTCAAAATGTTTGATGGCAAGAGATCATAAAATATATACAAGTTTGGTAAGTGAGGAAATAAAGTAGGGCAGAAAGATTATGAAGGTTGATTTTGGGGAATAAATAAAATTGTACATTAAACCAAGGTAAAGGATTAAGGGAATTGGGAGTAACCCCTATAATCACCTATCGTCATAGATCTGTTACAAGTTATTTCTCCTTTGATCTTTGATTATATTGATGCTACGTAGTCACTTAGGTTATTGCCATGAGGCCAGAATATAATAATATCGTTATTGTCCCTGTACAGCACAGAAACTGGTGAATGATTAGCATTATTTTATATACCAATACTTGGCTCCTTCAACATAATGCTGCTTGTCACTGGCAGCCTGGCATTTTCTTCAAGTAATTCCAGACTCAACTTTAATTGGCAGGTGGAGGAGAGGAAACAGAGATGCCACAAAAAGTGCGTATATGACTATCTGTTCTACCATGAGGTATTATTATCATTATTTATTTTATTTATTTATTTATTTATTCATTCATTTATTTGACCATATAAATAGCATCTAGGCTACATAGCATAAACATTATAATCATGAAACAAAAACGAGAGTGAACATAACCACACACACTGTATGCATGTAACACAAAATGGTAGAGGAATAGATCATGACAATAACTACGGCGTACATTTATCTAATCAGGACTACTCTTTTAATGATCACTATCATGTTTGTCTCCTGTATTACTCTGTCTATGGGAAGATTACCCTATGCATCGTTTTTAGACTGCACAGTGCACACAATAGTTTTCATCGCTTTATTTTTACAGTGTGATGACCTACCAGAGGGTAGATGTGTCTCAGCAATCCGGACAAGTTTGGCACTCATCAGAGCTTCTCTCAAGTCTGATCGAAGCGACGACGAGCTCACCCCCTCCCTCCATTTACGGAGCATGCTGACAGTTCCATCACTTGTTACTTCATGGTAACGACTGTTGGTTTTAATAAAGTTCTGGATTTCTCCCAGAGTGAAACCCAATTGTCTCCCGAGGTTCTCGATGTCTTCATTGTTTGAGATATCTAATGCAATATCTTTCAGAAGGGTATCCACATCGTCTGACATCCTGTGATAAATTGAGAGAAATGGGCCCATTTTCAATTCTGTGTAATTATATACATTAATTACATAAATAATCAAGTGCCTCGATCAGTTCTCATTGTTCAAGTCTGATGTAAATCCTATTTTATCCCTGATTGAGTCCCCTGCGGTATTATAGGGGCTGAAGCCCTAAGTGAAAACAACACATGGGTCGCAGTAAATGCATTAAATCTGTAATATTGGTTCGTCAAGGAAAAATTTCTATTGCAACTGATTGACAATTAAATTGCCCTACATCGACACAAGTAAGCGCTGAAATGATCAGTGTTCTAGTAGTATTCATGATAAACAGTCATGAGCGCACGTATTCGAGCAGGATTCGAACCTATGACCTCCTGAACTCCGGACAGGCGTCATCTCCACTAGACCACCGAGTTTTCTTTTTTTAAAGAGAGATTTCTAATTGATAAGATTTGGTCTTCTGTTGCTGTGGGATTACTTACATGCCTCTTAATTTCCAAGGGAGATGTGTCATACATTTTCATTACAAGTTCTGCTCTGTGAACTTAAACGTATTCATTTCTGTTGTATAATCAGCTTACATTAGGGTTTCATCAGAGTGTTATGACTGAAACGTAACGAATTTAAACATCCGTTTATTGTACTTTCCTAACAATAAATAACTACAAAATCAATGCCTACACCAACGAGTATACTGGCATACTCACCACATTATAGACAATAGCACATCCATTTACATTGCAATGATTAAAGGCATCACATGGTTATTTCTCCTGGTGATGAACATTTTTTTGTGTGTGTTCAAGCTACTGGGCCGAATGCATAAAACAAGCAATTGCTTGTAAGCAATCGCTTCAAGCAAAAGCACAAGCTCGTCTAGCAAAAGGTGTAGTTCAAGCAATTGCTTAAATCCATATGCATAATCTTTTGCTTATGCCAATACCTTTTGCTTGCCCCGCACAAGCAATTGCTTGTGTTTTCAACAAAAGGGATGTCACGCCTGTGCGAACACAAGAACAAAGGCGAGTGTGGCAGCATGTATTTGAAATAGGCCATGGGGTGAAGCTGAAAAAGAGGCTTAGAAAATGGGTTTCGTTCCAGCAACACTGGCACTACTTTCTGAATGCGGAAATGTGATGTTTTGTACATCCTAAATATACTGTAAAAAGTTCTCCTCGAAATATCCTGTAGTTTTTGCGAAAATCCATATTTTATAAACTGCGACCAGCAGCCCAATACACATAGCGTAATGGGGCTGCGGATTGTAGCAATTAGGATTATGACAGAATAGTATCGCGGACAAATGTCAACCTTAAATCGAACAAAAATTCTTCAATTTGAAGACTTACAAGTAAGGTTGAAGTATTGACAACAGGATTCGTGCAAGGTTTGGTTCTACAAATAGTCATTTTCTGTTCGAATTGATGACTTAATATGAATAGGTCGAGAGGAATCTGGGAGAGCTACGCAGAATTGACGGTCAGCGCAGGCGCACACATCACTGCGCACAAATTTCAAATCCATTGACTGGATGTAGATGTCTGTGTGTGCATGCGCTGGCCGTCAATTCAGTGTAGCTCTTCCAGTTTCCTCTCGACCGAGTCACATTTAGTCATCAATTTGAACAGAAAGGAACTATTTGCAGAAGCAAACCTTGCACGAACTCTGTTATCAATACTTCAGATTTATTAATAAGTCTTCAAATTGAAGATTTTTTCCCGATTTTAAGTTGATATTTGTCCGCGATAAAACATCCGTCATGATCCTGTATGCTACAGTTCACAGCCCCATGACGCTATGCGTATGGGGCTGCTGGCCGCAGTTATGCGTATGGGGCTGCTAGCCGCAGTATAGTTCCCATAGTGTTTCTAAGCTGAAATACATATGCACATTTGTAAAGCACTGCTTTTAGCCATATACCTAGAAAAAAAAAGTGAAGTTTTGGTTTAATAGTTGCATTATATCTCATGTTTCAGTTTTTCCTGATGCTGGCTATGCAAAGGAGGACAAGAGCAAAGTGGTTCGAGACCGTATGAGAGAGAGCACTGACTGACCGTCATAGTTAAGGCGCTAATTCCTGTACGCTATTTTGACCCCTTCCAGGCCCAATGGGGGCGGGGGGGGCACATTGTGCCCCCTACATAACTTCTTTATTATATGATATATGACCGTCATATTTGGCACATGGGTAGAGCAACTCATGCTCTACATGACCCAACATTTCTCAAGGTTACCCACTGAGGGCGCTATTTCCCAAAATATAAAAAATACATAGAAAATATGCTAAAATCATGTTTTTCTTTCTATTTCTTTATCCCCCGTAAATATGTTTTTATTTTATATTAATCATTTTCATATTTACTACAAAGGAAGAGCAAGTCAACGTTCACTATTTGTTTTGGTTGAAATTTCTTAAGGTCAACATGTGGGGGCGCAATTCATTACATTATAAAGAAATATATGAAACTTATTACGTATTGCTTGGAATGGGTGCATAAATTTGTATCACATTTCATATTTCCAAAATACTGAAATTTAAATTTACAGATTGATATTATGATAAACAAATGATATTCCAGGCAAAGCTTGTGTGAAGATAACACAAAATAAAAAGGTAATCTTTGAAAAATGCTGTATTTTCGATTATTTCTATTATATCTATTGTTTGATGCCTATGTTATATAAAAAAATAAAGGAAATAATAAGAAGACCATTTCAGGGTAATTCTCAACCATAATTACTTCACATTTCGGTCCTTTAGCAAACTATAGCCAAGAAAACCCCAATTTCATTCATAATTATACTGTTAACTGAAATTGAAACAAAAAATCATACAAAATCTGACTAACATGGTTGTCAGTTTACGGTTGCCATAGCAACCAGGAATATCGGACATACCTAAATTATATATCAAAATGTTTCCAATAAGATTTTAGGAAAAGTCACCAAATTTGGTTGAAATTGGGTAAAGGGTTTAGGAGCGGCAAACGAAAATATGGTAGGGGGCACAATGTGCCCCCCCCCCCCTCCCCCTGGGCTTTATAGGGTTAAACTACCCACCTCAACACTACAAAATTAACCTAGATAAAACGGATAGGACCCCTAAGATTTTCCCTCATTCTCTCCTTAATAGCATTAATTCATTACTGCACGTTTTAATACAAATTTACATGTCATGACTTTTCATTTTATCTTTTTATTTTTAACCCTAGCTTACCAACGAAAAAGTACGCTTTAAGTTAATTCCATTGATGGATAATACAGTGTACGTGTATATTCCTTCTTTAGAAAGGAATTTATCTGCATTCTTGAATAAATTTCCTTTAAGAACAAGAACAATCAATTGCTTTCTTCTGCTCTTTTCCAAGGTTGTTTCGAATAACCATTTCTCTGTAAATACTCTAAAAAGCTAATATTAGAATATCGTCGGCTTTGCTCTCTGTATTAACATAGATTTTGAAGGGAATTTTGTGTCCATACATTGCTGGAAACAACATTTGCCTGTACTTTGAAGTCAAATATGTGTTAAAAGTACGGTAGATGGTACAGTAATATTATGCAGAATGACATGCTTATTGAGCTTTTTGAAAATATGGGCATTAGTTCTTAAGTATTGACAGCTGAATCCTGATTGGATATTACTGGTTGCCATGGCAACAGGAAAAAACTTTTTTTAACATAATCAATAAAAATGCTTGTTTTTATTTCATCTATCTACAAAAAAAAAAGAACTGAACCAAAAATACCAAAGTTTGCAGCAGTTGGAGGCATTTTTGGGATTATCAATCACCTGTATACATCTGGTTACCATGGTAACCATGCACAATATTTTAACTTACAATGTATCCCATTGTTTTGCTGACATCTCTAGCAACATGTATATATATGGTTTTACGGAGTTTTGATGAACTATTCATGAAATAACTGCAAAAAAATGTGATTATATTGTAATTATCAGTGCCAGCCGTCACCGACCCCAGTCTAGTTTCTAGTCGTTTTTATTTCGTTTTCATCTCTCCGAGTTGCAGTTGGCGCATGTGTAGAAGCCCACTTTATTGTGCTAAGCCGAGCGAAGGCGCATACCAAGTGATTGCGACGCCCGAACGGTTCGGGGTCACAATCACTGGGTATGCAACCTCACTCGGCTTGCTGCAACTCGGAAGAAATAAACACGAAATAAAAACGGTTAGAAACTAAACTACACTGACCCCAGCTAGTGAGTTTGCAGGCAAAAACCCTTGTTTGTCGAGGAAAAAGTCTGCGTGCGCTAAGACTACTACACGCACCACTGGCACTGGCGCCTGTAGCAGTGCTAGTGGTGCGTGTAGTAGTCTTGGCGTGCGCAGACTCTTTTTCAAACAATAAGGTCTTGTCGCAACTAAAATGGCCTGTAAAATGTTATTGATACCACAATTTCGAATCACATACTACCTAGGGGTGTTCCAGAGAGTCCAACCGACCACCCTATGCAGTCAAACCTTTTCTGCGGGGTGGGTTGAACGAAATCATTTTTTCTGGGTCCCTGCGCCTGGACTATCAGAGGTCAAGGCAAATGCCTTATATTCTGTTCAAAGACATGTTATTAATCAAATGACTAATCATTCAAGGCAAAGAAAGAAAGAAAAAAAAATTGTGCGTTTGTGTGTGTGTCCGCGTGCATGTGGGAGAATCTTATTGTACACACACACACACACACACACACACCCTCACATGCACACACACATACGCACATACATAGTTATGAAGATTCAATATACCCAAGTGTATTAAAATATTATTCTACATGCCTTTGCCATTTATCACATCAGCATCATAAAAAAGACTATCATAAACATGAACACACACAATGATATAATACATGTATTGATCAGTGCATTACACACACAGGTGCATAAAAACGCTGACATATTATATACACTCACACGCACACATACAAACTCATGTACACACATGAGACATTACTATTAAACAGATCATATTGTTTATCAGTAAACATGTTTTTATTTTCTTCTTCTTCTTCTTCTTAAGAAGTTTTAATATACTTAGATCACATAGCAATCACGTTGTTCATGAAATATTATACAGTACTTTAGAAAATTTAATCTTCATAAAATTTCTGAAGTTTTCATTGCTATTATTAGGTTACAACATGGTGGGACACTACCTCCTTTCATGTAAGATAGCTCAAAATGATAATCAGTCAAATTTTCTAGTTTTGATAAATTTCCTGGAACATTCCATGGTCCAAATATCCTTGAAAGGGTGTAAAAGTTTTGAAAAATGCCAATATATAAAATAAAGGCAAAATTATAGTTTACCCATTCATGAGTGAAACCTGTTGGATTCTGTATTGGAGGCAATGTGTACCTGAAAATCTTGGAGAGAATAAAACAGGTTTGGCATTAAAAATTATGATAACATTGCAATTAACTTCCAATATCAGAGGATCTGTGCAAACCTGACTCAACTTATGTACAATTTTCATTTGGCTGGTATTAGTTTTAGCAAACTGATTTTGTACTCACACCTACATTGTACTGACCTTTCTACATGAACATTCTGTTTCAGTATTAATAATAGTTACATTTTTTTCCCCAGAGTGGGAGAAACAAATTTTAATCGTAGTCATTCAGTTTCATGAAAAAACCACACTTAGGAAAACATCTTTGTTCTTAGAATAATTCAACCCTAATCAAATCATAATAGTGGGCAGAAATGTTTGCTAAAGGGCGAACAATCACATACTGAGGCAAGGAGTCAAAACATGTTGCATAAACATTGGCATTCAAAATACAGGAAGCAATCTGTATTACAAAGACATTTTATCATGCACAACTTTGGTAAGATGTCAATTCTTGAATATCAATCACATTGACCAAAGCATTGGTGCATATACAGTACATTCTGTTCTTTGTGTATGTGTGTGAATGTTTCAGTGGTGTATATATATATTGCTCCATTTTATCAAGGACAACTTATAGTAACATGACAATGTTTTCATGCTTCATTATCAATCATATTAACCTATTTCCCTCGGCAAGTAGGCCTACCGGTAATGAGCAGGTTGACTCTGTTGCAAATGATGCATTTTACAGGCAACACAGCAGAACCTGAACAGCTTCCAGAAGAAAATCTTGATCTTGCTGTGAGCGTCTTAGGGGAGAAAACAGATGCTCCTGCTGACGGACCAGCCTCCTCCTTCAGCTTTCGTTTCCTAGCGAGATTCAGGCGTTTGCTATCTATAAACCTCTTGTAGCACGTTTCATGGAATCCTATTTAATACAATGGAGAAATGAACAGCAATGATTAGCCGTTGGATTTTGTTAGGGGGAAAAAGGCTAAACGCTAGAGGGAGGGGTTGAACATTACACTCAATATATCATTAAATGTACAGTAGGCCTAGACTATTGACTGCAAATATATTTGAATCTTGTAATTACCAATAAGCCCTAGTACTATGCCAGGTATTCAATAACACCTCATGATCATTGTCATCATCAACTACTTCAACTTGTACTTGCAGTGCAATTACTGATTTTAAATTACATCGACAGCTTTCAGCACCTGATCACATGCAATATCAATTATCATAATTATGAATACAACTGCCTTATCATCATTAATACTAGTAATCCTTGGCCTTTCACTATCACCACCACCCACTGCTTTATAGTTTGGCACAACATAATGGTAATCATATGTTTTAGGGAGTTTAATTGTTGAAATTATGTTATTGTCATTGTTGGTTTTTTAGACCTATTTATATCAAATATTAATAAGTTAATCTAATGAGATGCTAAATGTGTGTTTTGAGGGGTGAGAGAAACAGGATGGATATTTAATATCAATACTCCATGGCCATGATTATGAAAATATAAATTTACATGCAGTTTAGACCTTTTTCAATCCAGTCCTGTGTGTCAAGGTTTTTACAAAACAATATCACCGATCAGCTACATCAACCTACAACCTGGGCTGTACATAGAACAACATGTAAAATTACATCTAGGCTACATTATAATGTATAACGGGGCTATGCTATGCCAAGGTGAAATTCAAGATAATTTATCTAAAATGTAACAGACACGCTAACGGCTAAGCTAAAACTGCATTGGCGCCCATTATAACATACACAAGCAACGTTCACAACATAGCTAACGTTGTACTTGTAGTCATCATGGTCATTAACATTATGCATATATGAGAGAGACTGCACTGCAGTGTCGACTGCTACGACTGTACGCACGTAGACTAACCTGTAAATTATCCTACGGAGGTTGCAGTCAGTCCCCCTGAGCAGCTGAATCACTTCGTTCTGGTCTGCGATTTCACGGTCTCCCCCACTCAATTTGATCCACTCTTTGGCACACAAAATAGGTTTCGTCTATCTTAGGTTTGTCATAGCCGTGAAATTTTCAAACTTCATCGATGTTACATGCATATTAACGCATCTTAAAAGTTTCGGCAGAGCAGACGACGTAGACGCGTCGACAGGCTCACAGGGGGCGGCCATTTTGACTCGTAAACAATAATTCTCGATTCGGATTGGATAACATACATCACATCATCGTTCGCGAATGAATATCGTACGCGGCAAAGTGTACATATTCAGCTCCTCAGTGACAAAAAAGTTCACTGTTTCCCCCTAAATTACCAAAATACTGCAGGAGGGTTTGTGTCGAACTTTTTCCTGTAGCCTTTTTGGTTATTTGTTTACATGTAGCTGTGGAGAAATTTTAGTGCCGCAGTTGTCGGAACGAAACAAGCGAAAAAACCAGCTCACCCCATGGCCTAAAAGGGCATGTGTGTGTGGAAACGTTTCCTGACATAGCAGAAGAGCTATGGAATGCACACACAGACATATACACACACATCTATACACACACACGTACTACTGGCTGATTCCCATCACTGCAGCTTATAGTAGCCCGGATCTGCCAGATCGCACGTGGAGAGAGGTCCCCTTGCTCTCCACCGAAGTCAGACATCCTACCTGTTTTTCATCACATTTTGCGTGCTAACCACTGGACATTCCCGTTGTTGAAATGAAAAAAGTTTCTTACACTACTTATGAGTAATTTCTTGTAGATTTATACCACTCCTTCACAAGTGTGGTCTTTCTTTCATAAATATGAACATGATACTTAAAAGGGAACGTTCCGGTTAAGCAAAAGCTCAAGCTCATTTTACAGAGCTTGGAAAATCGTAAGCAATTGCTAGCAAGAACTAGCAAATGGTATGTTTTATGCATACGTTTTTCAGCAAATGCTTGGTCTCTAAGCAATTGCTTGCAGGCAGCAAGCAATAGCTTGTGCTTGCTAGCAAAAGCTTCTACTTGCAAGCAATTGCTTGTTTTTATGTATACGGATTCGAGTAAAAGGCTAGCACAAGCAATTGCTAGCGTTTATGCATTCGGCCCATTCATTCCTTTTCATTCGTAGTCTAACTTGCATGCAAGAAGGTATTTCAGATATTTCTTTTTGAATTTCTGACCATCAATGAATTCACCAAGGTTTTTTCGTTGTTGTTTTTCTTTTTAATCATTTTGAGCACTAGTATTTTGAAATGAGTAACCCTCGATGCATTCCATAACCAGATCTTCACTTCTTCGTGAATGCCTGGGTAGTGTTAGTGACAATTAGACAATCTCCAATGTGACGAATCACAAACAGGAGAAAGTCGATGTAGGCCTAACGTACACAAATTGACATGAGTTAGCCCAGATGCAAACCATATCATGCAATCAAAGTAGTCGATCAGTTTGTACGATGCAAAATCAAGTTCGAATGGCTAAGAGAGCATCTCTATGAATAATAACCAGCCATTTTCCAGATACTTTGTTAAGTCTGCAATTAATCATTTTAGTCATGATTCGAAATGTGCCTATTGAAAACCCATGTCAATCGAGTGAACATTCCGACTGGTTTTCCTTTTGTGAAGCAATCACAGCGAAATGTTTTTCATTACTTCTCTTTTAATATGAAAACTAAACATGATTTTGCAAAGGTCAGAAACATACACTTGGAACTTTTCAATTTTTTAAGAAACCCGGTATGCAGATTTTTTTCCGCTTTCCTGTCTGTCATCAAAATTGAAAGTCATACGCATGATTTGAAGGCATTTCTATGTGATTAAAATTTTCTGTTTTGACTATAATATGGCTTACCTCTCCTAATGATCTTGGTGTTGAAACTTTGCACGTTTTTCAGCCTTTGCTGGCTGTTCTTCCCTCTCAAGCTTTTTGGGCATGATTTTCAGCGAAGTGTTGACGCCCATAATGCATGAAGTCGAAATGGAGGGTGGTGCAGGGTTGTAGTAACTTTGTTCTATACTGGCGATTCCACGTCATAAGGCGACTAGACTGGGAGAAGGGCGTGGCTACATGAAAGACAGGTTAATCGATGAACTGATCGTCAGAACACCTCACCGGACTGACTTCTTAGTCCAAGACCTGGAATGAATGAGGCATATGACCACTCTGTTTTCAGTCATTGATCAGTGTCCTTCATATTCTTGTGGGGTTGGAAACTTTCTCCTGGACCCTATTGCATAAAAGTTGAGATCAACAAGAACATAAAAGATACAATAAGTACCGAATTCTGGTTGGCTGATATCGGACCTGAGTTATTCTGACTTGCGTTTGATTGCATGCTGTCATTCAAAAGGAGGCAGAATTCCAGAAGGAATTAGTATACAAATGATGCACAGGATAGAGTGCGTTAGTGTATAGTGCACTCGAGGGTATTTACAATTGTGAAACATGCACGAGGCGAAGCCGAGTGCATGTTGCACTACATTGTAAATACCCGAGAGTGAGCTACGCCTCCACTAACGCCACGAAATAATCCTGTACATCATTTGTTTTATACAATGGGTCGAAAATTCGAAAACTAACAGCATTTTCCAGCGTTTTTCACGTACCTTTGTGGGTCAAGACGTCCGAAGATGTTCGTCCCAAACAATGCCAAACATTTACGCACGTCGCACTCGGAAATACAGTATAAGTATGATGGGGGGTTGGGTTTCCGGACACTTAAGTTCCCGCATGAAAACTTACTTATTTTACATCGAATATGCACCCTTTACCTTAAAGACTTGATATAGACTCCTCATATAGGCCTACTATACAACATACTCTGAAAACGGCGTGAGAATTAACCTGCTAAATCGTTGGATTTGCCCTTCAAAGTGACTCCATGACCATGTACGCGTCCGGTCCCACAACGCTGGGTCTACTGTATTGTACAAAGTGTACGTATAAGAGTATACGTACGCCACACATGTTATGCACAGGGGAAGAAAGGCCGCGGCCGGTCACAGTCGATCCGTTCCGGGTTCCGGGGGAACCGATATACTGGCTGAATCCAGTCGATTAGTTCCGCGGAACGAATGTACCGCACAATAGGCAGTACGCAGAAACGTTCCGCAACCGCCGATCCTATCCGGGTTGTGCGAGTAGGCCTCATTAAAAACAAAATAATATCTGTTTATCATGGATGCCTATACCAAAGCCAAAAATCTAAGAAAGCTATTTCTTCATTTTTAAAATGATATCAAGGACAAACCTGTTTTTACGTTTTGATAATTTCCCTTTAAATGAATCATACTTATAGCCTCTTACAAGTGGCGCGAAGAAATGAATCACTGTAGGGCTTACAATGTATTAGCTAAATAGCATGCACAAATACGTACGAGTCGATCATCGCCGTTGCACAGACAGTGTGCGATTAGCCTTTATTTATAGACAAAACTTCAAAGAACAGTTCAACGAAAGAGCGTGATAATACTATAGTTATAGGTCATACATTTATAAGAGACTGCTTGAAGTGGGAAGGAGGAGAGGGGGAGGTTTTGCTGGGTAGGGTACAGCAAGGATAAACATGTTTTTTTTTCTCTCTCTCTCTCTCTCTCTCTCGGTGAGCTTTGTTCTGATAAGAAAATTCAGCTGTTCAGCTGTACTTCAAAACAAAAAAGAATGTTGGTCCAATAGTCTGCAAACAAATTGTTAATGTGTATGCAGGGGACTAAAATGGAGCTATGCATGTGGATTTCATTTTATTTATTTATTTTATTCTCATTTTTCTTTTAACAAAACATAACACAAAGTAAATAAAAAATGCAATCATAAGCAAACATACATTACAAAGTATGACATTCAATGGTTATTAACAAACTAATAAAGATATGCACACATACTGGAATCACAAAGTTATGTTTGCAGGGTAAAAATGAGAACTACCCTGCATGTACACTTGTCGTCTCTTCTTCTCTTCTTCTCTGACCAGGAGCATCGCTTGTAGATTTTAGACCACTCTAAAATATCTTCAAAAATACTTATTATAATTACAAGTACGTAATTATGCATAATGCAAAGAATATAAGACAAAATGAAACAAACAACAGAGACACAACAACGTGACATGACTAAACTGAGAGGAATATACGAATGAAAGGATTAGAGCAAAAACACAATTAAAGGAAGAAGGAGAGAAAGAGAGAGAGAGAATGCCTACATGCTGAACTTCATAAACGGAAGAGGAGATTTATTGATTGATTACTCAAATTGTCCACTCTGGAAATTCTTTATACTTTGGATACCGCAACAAAATTAACATTCAATACATTACAGGTACACCACAATCAGACATGTCATAGAGTACAAAATGAAACTCACTCACATTAACATACAGTAACGTATGCACCATATACATCAACCCGACATTTACAGCTACATGTATACAAAAACTATTAATATACAGCTGTATATCACTTTCATATAATTATTCCACTCATAAATGTATTTGATAATATCCTTTCATACATCATCATTATACATCAAACAATTATATCACTACATATCCCAATATATTTGTATATATCACTCCAAAAAAAATCCAATATATATATATATATATATATATATATATATATATATATATATTGGCTTCGCACCTTTTACGTGTGCTTGTAATATGTATTTCCATTAAAAATGTATGTACATATATAAATGAAACTTAATGTTTACGAAGAGAAAATGTAACTTTTTTGTGTGTAACACCAGATTTCGAACATAGGTGCACTGTTTGGATATTCAAGTTAGGGTATCACAGAAGTCAGAAAATTTACGTGAGTTTGTGATAATTTCTTTCAAGGGGAGGGCTAGTATCTGATAAATGGGAATCAGTGGGAATGCTCGGGGATGATTGTTCCAATTCTAGTGGGATTCATTAAAGAGTACATTAATTTATCTATTGTTGTATGAAAATCATTTGCTTCAGAACGGTCTCATATTCAAGTAATGTGTTGTTTAATTCCCCGTCGCTGTACAGGCATGCTAACCCGGAAACATTAAACTGCACATTACTTGAATATGAGACCATTATGAAGCAAATAATTTTCACAGAACAAAAAATGTACTCTTAAATGTATCCCCCAAGGATTGGAACAATCATCCCCCAGCATTCCCACTGATTCCCAATGATCAGGTACTAGCCATTCCGTTTTAACAGAAAATATTTTTTCGGGCTGCAGTCCCTATCATGAAAAGGGAAGACATTCAAGATTGAACGGATGGTACAGTATTGACTATAAGATGGTGTTCAGAACAAACAAATAATGAGAAACCTGCAATACTAAACAGCATTCAATTCTTTTAGAATTCAGAGTTCACTTTTCACAAATTAGCTTCAAATTGCTGAGATATAATGTAGCTACAGTGCGTATAAAAGCAACAAGATTTAATTTCGAATTTGTGAAGATGGTGTTTACTTTGCTCCAAAGTAATTAGCAACATCATAGAGCCATATCTCCTCTTTCCAATGACATCCAATTTTTCCATTTCCAATGGTGTGGGGAAATGCAATGTACTCATTATTAGATTCCCTTCTCCGTATTCAAAAGCGTGCAATAAGAATCATAAACCACGCCGGATATTTTGCTCATCACACTAACTGTTTTTTCATCAAAACAGAATTCTGAAAATTCCAGACCTATTTTATTACAATCTCGGAATTTTCATGAATAAACTAGCAACTAACGAATTACCATCTGTTTTTATCCACATGTTCAAAAGGAATCGCTCTATCCACTGTTATCACACTTGCCAGAGTGACGCCTATCACCAACGCCGTACTCGCACTATTTTTGCAAAGAAAACAATTATATTTACTGGACCCAGATATTGGAATGACCTCCCTCAAGATATTACTTCTTCTTTGTCTTTATTCACCTTCAAACGCAAATTAAAACAGTTATTACTTAGTGCATACACACTTCCAAGTGTTTAGCAACTTTTTTTTTTAACATATACTACCAGTCTTTTGTCCTTGTCCGCAGCTTCAAGTTATTGACGTTATTTAATGGTACCGATACATTTTTTAATACATAGCATTCCTTTTCAAACACCACGAGATCCGTATACAGTCTGATTTGTGCGATATCTATGTGGTTCATTACTTTATTCTTTATCATTTTTTTTGTACTGATATAATTTTAGTTGGTCAAGACAAACATATCCGTTCTCCGTATAATTATATGCCTATGAATTTGGGAACCTACAGTTTTACAAGCGTTAAAGCTTTTTATGTAGGCTCCATCATATTTCTGATACTTATTTGTGGCATCTTCATATGATATGACCATGTACATTTGTGTCAAGAATGTTTTTTTTTTTTTGTCTTCTTCTTCAATTAAAAGACATGATTGTATATATTTGGTATTCTTGTTTTGTTGTCAATAATTTTGTAATCTCATCATTGAGAAAATGCAAATATGAAATTTGAACTGAACATCTTATTTATTCTTACACGGTCATGGATGGCTGAGTAATCATTCTTTTTGGACAATGGGTCAAATTGGACTTGGGACCAAGTTTCAATTAGTGAGACCAGCATAAATCCTTTTCAATTCACCTTTTTTTTTTTTGAATGTTCAGACTGGTGAGACATACCTAGGGCCCTTCTTCTTTGAAAACAACCGCAACGAAAATGGATGGTTACAAATTTTAAATGAACATGTGATTCCTGAATTAATGGAAATTTTTCCTGTGCAACAAAGTGGTGTGTTCAGACGCCTATGGTGGGCACAGGATGGCGCACCAGCCCATCGACTAGTTGCAGTAAGAAACAGATTGGCTGAGGTATTTGGAAATCGGTGATTGCCTTGTATCATGATATGGATTGGCCACCAGAATCTCTGGATCTAACTTCTTGCGATTTTTTTTCTTTGGGGTTATCTCAAGAGCAAAGTGTTCATTATCCCTCAACCTGACATTGCAACTCTGAGACAAAGGATCACTGATGAATTTGAAGCTCTACGCCATCAAGCCACAATGATTCGCAGAGCTGTACGTGAGATGTAGAAAAGAGCTACAGTGTGGGAAGGAATGGTGGCCGTGTTCAGGGGCATGGGATGTAATGTTAAAAAGAGATATCCGAAAAAAAAAAAAACCAACAATGGTAAGTTGTGATTATTAATTTCATTATTCCATTTGTGAAGTTAATTTCTGATAAGGTGCATTGATTCTTGCAGTGTCTAAACTTGGTCCCAAGTCCAATTTACCCATTGTCTAAAAAGAATGATTACTTAGCCATCCATGACCGTGTATGCATAAATATCATTTTGAAGAGGAGTATTATTATGGTTTTAAGATGTTGCTGCTCACTTTGGTGTAAAGTTATCACAATCTTCACAAATTTGAAATCAAATCTTGTTGCGTGTTTTTTTTTATACGCGCTGTATAAACAAAGAGACCCTAATTATAGGATGGACCCACCTTATCTGCCCACTACACATGTATTTTTTTTTTCAGTCCAAACCGATTTTGTATAATGTTCTTTCAATTTCTCTTAGAATCGTATGCTCTCTATTTCAAATGTGCTTTCTAATTATCTTGCAAAAACGTTAAATTTTCAATCGCCCATCTCAACCAAAACTATACTGTATCTCTTTAGAATACCTTGCCTGTTTGAAGTAATCTCTGTGTATTGATAGACCGCCTCCCCAAAAGAGAGAAAACACACACACACACACACACACACACACATTCATATGCACATACACACGGACACAAGAATAAAGACAACAGAACACACAAAAACAAAATTCATCCCGTCATCTTTAGTTGTTACAACTGAAAAAATAATGAACCAAACGAACATGCATGTAT
Organism: Diadema setosum; assembly: GCF_964275005.1. Taxonomy (NCBI): domain Eukaryota; kingdom Metazoa; phylum Echinodermata; class Echinoidea; order Diadematoida; family Diadematidae; genus Diadema; species Diadema setosum. The sequence continues at coordinate 4,793,190 of NC_092699.1, forward strand.
GACGTTGGCGATTGTATTGGTCGTTATATCGCACTAAAATGATTAGACTCTGTGCCCTGAAAATAGACATTAAAATGAAGGTGGACTATTTGAGCTCATAGTATGTTTAATATGAAGCTCCTTGTATTACAGTAGTTAACATGAAGCATGCCGAACATCCCAATTACAGTAACTCATTCGGTTATTCTGTTTAAAATTATTCAAATCAGAGAGAGGTTGGCATGACCAACGTCACATCGTGCAGAACTCTACAGAGCAGAGTTCTGTGACTGTACCATGGCCACCATGACGACGAAAGAGATAAGGGAGGGGAAAAAAGGAATGGCTTTGTAGTCTGGGTTTCAAATTGGCAACTTTGTTCGGTTGGCTGCACTGATCTCCCCTGAGATCAGTGGTTGGCTGGTCAGAGAGAATTTGGAGAAGTTCATTGGCTGTAGAGGGAGACTGGAAGAGTACATTTTACTGAAGGGGTGTTTCCCCATTACCACTTTGTATACATTGTATTCGGAAGAGACCCGGATCGAATCGGCGGTGGGGGATCTTATCGGCGGTGAGGCAAAAATCCCGCCGATTGGATCTGGGGGATCTGATATACTGGCCAAAGTCCGCCGATAAGTTCCGGCGGAACTTATCGACTGGTCGGAACGGATCGCCTGTGACACCGGCAGCCCGAACGCATGTTTTTTTTGTTTTTTTTTTTTGTTTTTTTTTTTTAGACGGCGCAGATTGGGGACCCTAAAAATCTATTGGGGACCCTATCCCTAAACCTAACCCTAATCCTAATCCTAACCCTAACCATCAAACCCTAACCCAAACTCTAACCCTAACCCTAACCCCAACCCTAACCCTAACCCTAACCTTAACCCTAACCAAATACCCTAACCCAACGTTTTTCCCGTAGGTTTAACACGCGCCATGCCCCAATCTGTGCCGTCTTAAAAAAAAAAAAAACGCAGCCCGAACTAGAAGTTGTTTACAGGATTGACAGCGCGTACTGTATGTATGCATGCATTTCAAAGGAGCCGCCGCGCGCACAGACGATCGGCAATATAGGATTTAACCACGGTGGATTTAACACGTAGTGCGATGGGACTAGAATAACCAAAGCACACGTGACTCATTTCAGCGCTTCCTATTGGCTACATTCTTGAACCCATTTTATAAAATACATTGTAATTTGATTATTATCATGTTTATGAAGTCTACTTTTAGTTGTATATAGGCCTAACTGCATCTTCTGTGTAAAAAAGAAATAAACGAATAAGAAGAATAATCAACAAGGTCAGTTGCATTCAGGAACTAATATTCCCAGCGCCTTTTTTTTTTTTTTTGTTTCCGTGCGGCGCTCACGTATACATGTGAGTGCATACGTGTGTATGCATGGGTGTGTTTCAGTTTCAGTTTCAGTAAGTTTTATTTATCCATTATAATATTCAATTCAACAAAAATAAGTATGACGATATCAAAAATTTCACAAATCACTGACATATAAACAGGAGTACTTAGCACATAGTCATGTAATAGTCTACGTCATCGACGATCTCACGAAGCCTGACCTGGAGGAAAAGAAAAAGTGGGGGAAAGAAGTGAAGGAGTTGTACGCGAAAGGGACCAATTAATTACGTTTCTTTGCAGGGAAATGGCGCACCTACAACGGTATCCCGTATGACTTTTGACTCATTAGTGCAATGTAGCTTTAAGCCACCTCAATTTCCCAATGCTTTTGTTATGCATTATAGAGCAGAACGTGCATTCTTTCGTAACATCTGTATGCTTGTCTGCCCTCCTTTGCCTGTGTCTTGCATTCACACTGTTGCTCTTCTCAGCCCTTTTGCATTCTTTGTACGCTTTACACTGAATTGCTTCTATTCTGCATAACCCAACATGGAGTAGCCACACAGTCCTTGTACTTGTCTTTACGCTGTTTCTGTACAAAGTGGAGAGGAACAATTCATTCTATCATACTTTATAATTACATGTTGACGATATATTCTGTTTCTATTTGTATTGTAAGTCTAGTTCATATGCCTTGTGATGCATCCTTCTCCTATCCCACTTACTTCCTTCTCGTTCGATTCTCTGTAAGCAAAGCCATGCTTTCGTTACTTCTGTACTTCGATAACTGATAAGTCATTGATATCCCATGTTCACTATGTTTAATGATAACACAAATGATCAACAATTTGATATAGCTGGCAACTGCAGATATTTTCTACCTCACGAATTTCATCATCAAATGTCAGATTATAGTGTATCTTCCGATTTAAGCTTATTACATGTTAATACTCGTAGCATAGTACAAAACTTTGATGATTTTTCTCATTTTCTGTCCTCCATACAGTTAAATTTTTCTATCATTGGGGTAACAGAAACGTGGTTGAATGATACATCTCCTGATCTTGTAAACCTTGATGGTTATAAATGTATTCGTGCTGACAGGAAATGTGGTAGAGGTGGAGGTGTTGGTTTTTATGTTACCCATTCATTGGTCCCCAAAATTAGAAATGATTTGACATTTTCTTTATCCAGTGCTGAAATACTCTCTATTCAAGTTGATGTAACACCTGGTAACTCTTTTATCATATGTGTAATTTACAGACCCCCAAATACAAACCTGGAATTGTTTTTTGAGGACTTAGAAACCCTGCTTAGGAAAATTAACTCTTCCAATAAGATGTGCTGTTTAATGGGTGATTTCAATATTGATCTGGCAACTGAAAATGACTCAACTTCAACCTTTCTTAATATTTTATTATCACATTCATTTTATAATACAATTGATAAACCGACAAGAATTACACCTCAGTAGCTTCTCTGATAGACAACATTTTTATTAATATGCAACGAGATATATGTGACCCTGCACCTCAAAACAAACAAAAAGTCGCCAGACATGAATTTTTAGTTAAGACCATATTCTGAAAGAGCAGACTTTAAGCTTTAAAATGGTGCATAACTCAAATCAAATGGACTCTACTAACCTATCTAAATATTGGAAAGAAAGCACAAACTCAAGAAAAGTGTGAACTGAGAAAAGAGGCTCAGAAGTACAGTATCTATTCAAGCACTTAATCTTTACCAAACCGTGCTGGCTGTGCGATGAATGGGACAAAAAACAGGAAGTAAACCACCAGAGTAACAACAATGAAGAGATTATCAGATTAAACTGAAATTAAGCGTGCCTCATTAACACATTCTGTCCATGATTAATGCCAACTTTCAAAGCAGTAGCACTATCTTTTCAAAAGTTATTAGAGTTGAAAGTGAAGAGTGTGGACAAGGTTTTTTAGAAATGAAAAGGGGATTCTAAAGACACACCTAATCACAATATTCTACCAAAAATGTTCAAGATAAACTGCTAAAAAAAACACACTTTCCTGCCCGTTTTATGATACCAAATTTTAGCATGATGTAAAAAAAGGCCTGCTCTTTCAGAAAATATGAAGTTCGCCTAGGTTGACCCATTTCACTTATTTTCAGTCCTCACGCAAAATCAGTGTGTGCGACTTTATGTTCGTTTTGAGGTGCACGGTCACATATTAAAATCAGGTATATTTTATGCTGATATATCTGATCATCTTCCAATCTTTTTGATCTTTACCAATTTGATTTCAAAAAAGATTTTCTCAGTCTGCTAAATATGTTAAACGTAAAATAACTTTTGATTCAATTAATAGATTGAAAAATGATTTGGCAGTAGAAACTTGGAGAGACGTTTTTGCATGCGAGGAAGTTAATTCTGCCTATGATTGTTTTCTGAATAAATTTTTATATTATTTTGATAAGAATATGCCTTTAAAAGAAATGAATGTTAAACAGAAGAAAAAGCACCCGTGGATCACGAATGGTGTTCTGAGGTCAATTAAGAGACGGAATATGTTATATAAATTGCATATAAATAATAGGTTTGATTTAGAATGTTTTGACAGATATAAGAAATATAGAAATAAATTGACAGAAATAATAAGGGCATCTCGCAAATCATATTTTCATAATAGACTTGTAAAAGTTAGAAATAATTGTAATTCTACTTGGAAAGTGATCAAAGAAATTTTGAATAAAGGTCGTGTTAATAAGATTGATATGTTATTTTTTGAAGGTTGACACACCATTAACAATTGCAAATAAATTTAATGAGTATTTTACCGGAATTGGTCAAAATCAAGCTAAGAAAATTGATAGGAATGGAATTGATTTTCGAGATTGTTTGAATAGAAGTTTTTACAAAACGTTATTCTTTTATCCTGTAAGTGATAGTGAGATATTAAAAATCACAAAATCATTGAAAAATAGTTATGCAACTGGTCATGATGAAATCAGCTCATATTTATTGAAGAAAATAATACGATATGTTTTGACACCACTGGTATATATTTTCAACCTTTCATTATCTACAGGTGTATATCCACAGTCATTTAAAGTAGCTAAGGTGGTACCAATCCATAAAAAGGATGATCCTTCAAATATATCGAATTACCGCCCCATTTCTATTCTGCCTGCCTTTTCACAGATTCTTGAAAAATTGTGTATAACAGAGTTGATAATTTTATCACACGCAATAATTTGCTTAATCCTGATCAGTATGGTTTCCGTAAAGCCCATTCCACTGATGCTGCTGCCAGCTGCACTCTTGAAACTATACGACAGAGTATCGAGGGCCTTGGCGGACCATAAGCACGTGATAGGCGTGTTTATGGACCTCAGCAAGGCGTTCGATACTCTAGATCATGGTATCTTACATTCCAAATTGCAGTATTATGGTGTACGGGGCGTCGCCCTTGATTGGTTTCCTTTTAGTTACTTATCAAATAGATATCAATATACTGTTCACGATTCTCATTCATCTACTTTGCTTCCGTTAACATGTGGTGTCCCCCAAGGATCCATTTTAGGCCCGCTTTTATTCCTGATATATGTAAATGATTTGGTTAATGTGTCAGATTCATTGCAATATATTCTTTTTGCCGATGATACCAATGTATTCTTTTCCCATGCTGATTACAATAGTCTTATTTCGAAACTGAATACTGAACTACCGAAATTGCCACGTTGGTTCCGGAGCAACGTGTTATCTCTCAACTTGTCGAAAACGAGTTTTATTCATTTTAAAGGTTATAGAAGAACAAATCATGATCCAGAAAATAATGTGTTACTCATAGATGATATTGCAATTGAACAAAAATCATGTATAAAATTTTTGGGTGTTGTTATTAATGAATATCTAAATTGGTCTGATCAAGTCAGACATATATCAAATCCTATTGCACGCAATATTGGTGTTCTACGTAAATTACGGTATTTTCTCCCGGTAGAAACTCTTTTTGTACTGTATAACTCACTCGTTTTGCCATATATAAATTATTGCAACATTGTCTGGGCAACTTCATACAGTAGTACAAATTCAATATTTTTGCTCCAAAAGAAAGCCATGCGTATTTGTGCTGGGACTGATTATAGAGCTCACACAGACCCAATATTTCAAAAGCATAGAATTCTGAAAATTGATGACATTAATTTTTTACAGACTGCTACCTTCATGTTTCACTACAACATTCAGTGTTTACCTTCTTATTTCATGAATATTTTCCAACTCAATAAACAAATCCACTCCTACCCTACAAGAAATGCCTCCAATATTCATCTAATAAATCCCAGAACTTGTTTAGCTAAAAAATCAATTCGGCACACTGGCCCAGACGTGTGGAATTCTTTACCATCTCAGTCCCGTGCAATTCGCACGATTGGTTCCTTCAAAAGATTTGTTAAACATATGCTTGTTGCCAAATATCAGTGACTTAATTAACATATCCAGAACATGAATTTCTTTTGTTACTTGAAGCATCTTCATTCTATGTTGTACTCTGCCTTCTGCTGTAGGCATGCCATGGAATGTTTCTCTATTTTTATATACAGATGTAACTGGTCCGTACGTTGCTACACCCAGCCGTTACCTGGCAACAGGGTGTGTGCACCTGCAATCGTGTTGTATTTGCACAATGTGTTATTGTACAGTGAACGAGGAGTCTTTCTATTTCTCTCTCTCTCTCCTGTTCTTTCTCACCATCTTTCATTATCGCTGTCCCCTTCTTCTTTGTTTTTCCTTCTTAGCATCACCTGCGTACATGACCTTGTATGCTTTATTGTGTAACTGTTTTTGTTGTGTAAAACTAGTTTGTCTTGTTGTAGTTAAGTAAACCTACAGTTGGTTGAAACTGTTTATTCATTTATTTGTGTATGAGGCCCCAATATCAAGCTCGGCTTACTGGGGATCCTCCTGTATGGTACCTTGACTTTTTGTTTATTTTCATTATGTCTTCGTTCTTTGTCACTAAGATTTGATTACCTGTCATGTGCAAAATCAGCCATGAATTATTATGAATCATATGTTTATTTCTGACAGTGATCAGAGTTGATTATATTGTGCCATACAGAAACAATAAATGAAAAAATGAAATGAAAAAATGTTAATGTAAATATTTCATGACGACAAAACTTTATTGGTATACAGGTGGAGGAGACCGTTTGTCAATAGGCATATCGCTTGACTTTGACAAGGGCGTGTAATCATTACTGCTTTGAACAATTATATAATATATTTATTTAACTGAAGGAATACAACACATACACAAATATCTATAGAATAAATAACATGAACATTTCAAGTATTTTGAATGTCATTTGACCAAAAAAAAAGGACAACACTAGGTGGAAAATACAAAAGGACAAGAAAGAAAAACGAGTATAAGGGACAAGAATAATAGGGTACTCAAATTGCAACAGAACGGAGAAGCGAAAAGAAGTAAAGGAAAAATATAAACAATGTTCAGGAACTTGGAGCTAAATCGCATATTTCTAATTCGAGTGATATGTTGCGAGAACTTTTATAGGATGATTTGAATCACTGTAAGGAAGAACTGCGTATACATAAGATCATCAGTCAATGAGTTTCATATATCTGGATCGTTATGCCTTACGGACTTTTGAGCTATAAAAAATGGATACTAACATTTGCTAACATTGAAAGACATGCAAATATTGCATGGAGCTGATTGTAAATATCCCTTCCGAATACCTTCCCAACTCTCGATGGAGACGGACGTACAGCTGTAGTTCTCCCGGGTTGTCGGCCGCCGCCCTATTTTCCAGCCTTTTCCTCTCACAAGATTCGTTACTATACAATTCTTCGTGCTCCTCATCTATAAACTGCAAATTACACCATTATTTCTAGAAAGCCCTTACTCTACCCTCATGGAGCTGTATTTCGGGCAAGTTGAACTCTGTTTGGTTGATACAAAAAACAGCATGATAATAGCTTCCCGCAAAACTCAGCAAACCACTAAAGAAGTGAGTGCCATCACCGCCCATCTGGCCCACTCTGATCGGCCCGAATCTTCGAGCGACACCGAGCCCGTCGATCTAACACTAGCTGACATCCACCGCTTCCAGTATTCAACTTTCTTCCGCCAACGTCTGTGCGAAGCTCGATTCGTTGTCCAGTGAAGTTGCCTCCATCAACAAAAAGATCTCCGACCTTGAGGGTTCTGTCACAATGAACTCAGATAAGATCACAGAGCTGGAGCAGAGAAAAGACCCAGAAATAGGGGGAAAAAGATGACGGAGGAAACCAACAAGCTACAGGATAAGCTGACAATCACGGAGATTCACGGTAGACGTACAAATCTTCTTTTCTATGTTGTTGCAGAAACCCAAGATGAGCACGTTGATGACGTCCTTCGGGATACCTTCTCCTATCTTGGGATTAGGGACGCTGACAACATCGCCCTGGTTAACCCCCATCGCCTCCCACGCCGTGACAACGCTTCGAGCCAGGCCAGCGGAGGGTCCGTCCCATGACCCAGCTCCACGCGATATCATTGCCACGTCCATATACATGACAAATCGAAACAAAGTCCTGGCCGCATTTGAAGACCGTCAACGCCAACGACAACCACAAGGATCCCACGCCGCCGCCGAGGACCAGAACCCGCGTAGGATCATCGTCCGCACAGGCCTCCCCAGAAGGAGTGTACTGGCAAAAGATTCCTACAACCTCCGCAAAGTAAGAGATAAGCACGTCTATACGAAAATCTCAGTTGTCGGTTCTAATGTGCTGCTGCATTGGAAGGAAAAGTGTACCACCAGATGAAACATATATATATATATATATATATATATATATATATATATATATATATGTATATTATTATTATTATTATTAATATTATTATTATCATTATTTCAAGATTGTCCTTTTGCTCATGTGAATCCATTTCTCTTCTGATCTAATATACCATCAGATACCTTTCAGTTAGTGAAGGTCATGATTCACCTACATTGCGTGCTAGCATTCTTACTTTGTAACCTCATTCCCATTAAGTGTATCACCGTTAATGATTGTTATTGCTTCTGCGACAATGGAAGTCTTCCAACTCTCGAATGTCATGTATCCCTTTGGACTATCACCGGGTGTTCTCAAATTACTATCCGTTACATTGTCAAGCTGATGCAGTTGATTCCTTTTTAAATTAACCGGCATGTTTTCCTGTGTGTTGACGTATAGTTACGGCCTTTCCAATGTTACAGAGTAAAGCTTATTAGTCACCTCAGAATGCTTCAAGGTTTTCACCTATTTAGAATATGTCAACTTCGTTTCTGGAATAGGAGGCTTGAATCCTCTCCTCATGTCTGCATTTTCGTAGCTTTATTCCGGCCGAATCCCACTTTGTATTAGTCAAAAATTCCATTTTTTTTTTGCAACTAGCATATAGGCTTAAAGGCATAATTTATCATTTTTAGATGAAACAATAAACCCAGCATTAATGCTTTAAAAACAGTTTTAAAATGTGAGTTAGGGATAAAAATAACCACTGTAAAAATTTGTATCAGAAATTGATGTTAAGTACTGCTAAATATACAAGATATGAAAAATATGTATAATAACTGAACCTGCGCAGCCTCGGGAGGGATTGGGTGGAGAAGCTTGGTGCCCCCCCCCCCCCCCCAACACACACACACACACACACACACACACACACACACAGTGACGTACCGTGGGTCAAGACATTAGGGGGGCACCTCGTGGAAAAGTAATTTTGAAGGTGTGTATGCTTATGCGTGCTTGCGCGTGTATGTGTGTGTGCGCGTGTGTGCGTGCGCTGTCGGTCTGCATACTAAAATGGGGACTACAATACATAACGATATGTCATACATTCAACAGCGCATTGTAAGTTTTTTAGAATGACGGTGTGAAACAACAAAAATTACTTGGAGCAACATCAGGAGAATTGCATAAAAATTAGATGCGAGCGAGCGTTGAAAATTTTGACATTTTACAGTACAAAAACTGCCGTTTGTAGCCATATTTTTTCGCTTTCGAAATTAAGAGGGTTGCGCACCGGGCTCAACTGCTGGCAATTACCGGCAGCAACATCAGGAGATTGGCATAACGATTAAATGCGAGTGAGCGAAGCGAGCGAGCTTGAAAATTGTTGACACTTTACACCCCAAAAACTAACTGCCGTTTGTAACTATATTTTTTTTCGCTTTGGATATTAAGAAGGAGGGGAGGGGGTGCACCGGGCGCAACTGCTTGCAATTACTGGCAGCAACATCAGGAGAATGGCATAACGATTAAATGCGAGCGAGCGGCACGAGCGAGCTTGAAATTTTGACATTTACAGTCCCAAAACTGCCGCTTGTAGCTATATATATATATTTTTTTTTTTTTTTTTTTTTGCTTTGGAAATTAAGGGGGGCGCAACGAGCGTAACTGCTGCCAGTTACTGGCAGCAACATCAGGAGAATAGCATAACGATTAAAAGCGAGCGAGCGAAGCGAACGAGCTTGAAAATTTTGACATTCTAAAACCACAAAACTGCCGTTTGTAGGTATGCTTATTCGCTTTGGAAATTAAGGGGGTGCGCACGGGGCCCAACTGCTGGCGATTACTGTCAGCAACATCGGGAGAATAGCACAGGGATTAAAATACATGAACATATCGATATTCTTGTGTAATTGAGTTATGTGTGTTTGTAGAAAAAGCTATTTCCCCTATTGGCCAGGTTGATATAGGTATGGTTGTCATTTAATAACTGTTGATAGCGAAGACTTGAACCAGGCGAATAGGGAATAAATTTCCCACTATATGCCAAAATGGGCCCAAAAGGTCCCATTTTGGCATATAGTTTGGGCCCATTTTGGCATATAGTGGGAAATATGTATATTTTCCATTATAGAGACATATCGCTTATAGATGTCGCCGTTATCCCCTATTGGCCAGTTTCATATTGGTATATTTGACATAACATAACTCATACCTGTCGATAACCCAGGTTTGACCCTGACCAATAGGGGATGAATGCCCGAAAGGGCCCATTTTGTGATATACATAAAAACATCGATATTCTTTGTAATTTAGGTATGTTTGTTTGTAAAAAAAAAAAAAAAAAAAAAAAAAAAAGTTTTGGCCGGGTTTATATAGGTGTAATTGTCATTTAATAAACAACAACTGTTGATAACGAAGGCTTCGGCCTTGACAATAGGGTATGAATGCCCAAAAGGGCCTACTTTGGGATATAGTGGGAAATATGTGTATTCTATATAATAGATGCATATCGCTTATAGATTTTGCAGTTATCCCCTACAATATAGGTATATATATAGTTTTATATATAGGTTTATATAGGTAGAATAAAATTGTCAATAAATAAATAATATAGGGAATAAATGCCCGAAAGGGCCCATTTTGTGACATACATGAAAATATCGATATTCTTTGTAATTGAGTTAAGTGTTTGAAGAAAAAGCTGTTTTCCCCTATTGGCAAGGTTTACATAGGAATAATTGTCACTAAATAAATAAGAGTTGTTGATATCCAAGGTTTGACCTTGGCCAATAGGAGATAAATTCCCGAAAGTGCCCATTTTGTGATATACATGAAAATATCGATATTCTTTGTAATTGAGTTATGTGTGTTTGTAGAAAAAGCTATTTCCCCCTATCGGCCAGGTTTACGTAGGTATGATTATCATTAAATAAATAATAACTGTTGATAATGAAGGCTTGAGCCTGACCAATAAGGGAGAAATGCCCAAAAGGGCCCATTTTGGGATGGGGGAAATACGTGTATTTTCCATAAAAGAGGTATATCGCTTATTGGCCAGTTTCATATTGGTGTAATTGACATAATATAACTCACATCTGTTGATAACCCAGGTTTGACCCTGGCCAACACGGTATAAATGCCCGAAAGCGCCCGTTTTGTGATATACATAAAAACTTCGATATTCTTTGTAATTGAGTCATATGTGTTTGTAGAAGAAGCTGTTTAATCCTATTGGCCATTTCTATGTAGATATAATAATTATTGTCATTAAATAGATAATAACTGTTGATAACAAGGCTTGAGCCTGGCCAATAGGGGATAAATGCCCGAAAGGGCCCATTTTAGGATAGTGGGAGATATGTATATTTTCCATAAAAGAGCAATATCGCTTACAGATGTCGATGTTATCAATTATTTGCCAGTTTCATATCGGTATATTTGATATGATATCACTCACATCTGTTTATAAGCAAGGTTTGACCCTGGCCAATAGGGGATAAATGCCCGAAAGGGCCCATTTTGTGATATACATGAAAATATCGATATTCTTTGTACTTGAGATATGTGTGTTTGTAGAAAGAGCTGTTTACCCCTATTGGCCAGGTTTATGTAGGTATAATTGTCATTGACTAGATAAATATTGTTTATAACCAAGGTTTCACCCTGGCCAATAGGGGATAAATGCTCAAAAGGGCCCATTTGGGATAGTGGGAAATATGTATTTTCCATAAAAGATGCATATCGCTTATAGATGTCGATGTTATGCCCTGTTGTCCAGTTTCATATTGGCATATTTGACATAATATAACTCACATCTGGTAATAACCTAGGTTTGACCCTTGCCAATAGGGGATAAATGCCCGAAAGTGCCAATTTTGTAATAATATGCGAGCGAGCGAAGCGAGCGAGCTTGAAAATTTCGACTATATTTTTACAGTCCAAAAACTGCCGTTTGTAGCTATATTCTTTATCGCTTTGGATATTAAGAGGGGGGGGGGGCGCACCCGGCGCAAATGGTGGCAATTATTGGCATCAACATTTTGCTTTTTTTTTTAAAAACTGAAGTAACAGACCTGGTGCACACTTTAGATGGAGCTAAAATATTAAAATATAAATAAATATAATTAAAATATGTTAATCTAAAGTGTATTAAGTAGTAAGGACTGAACGGGGAGGGTATAGGAGTCATGGGGTTGGACTAACCCCCTCTTACGCGAGGGAGATTTTGTATTATTTTGCAGAATTGAAATTCAGCCATCTTTGGATTAAATATTTGGACAGTTTTCTATCAAAAAAGTAAGAACATTTCCACATCTCGGGGGTTACGAGGAGCAAAATGATATGTTTGTCCCCAATAATTTTATGGGGTACCATCCCCCCCCCCCCCCCCTATCGACGCCTCTGCATATGAGGGAGCTTTTGTAAGTGAAAGATCTGCTGCACGCTCTTTGATAAAATACTAGGAAATACGTCAATCTCAAAAGTGTTCAAAGTCTATCGAAAGGGATCCAGTAGCGGAGCTTTTGCATGCTTATGATTGAAATTCAACGATCTGGTGCATAGTTCTGGCGGTATTTGGACAATTTTCCACAAAGAAAGTTCGAGATTTGTCCTCATCTCGGGAATTGCTTGGGAGACAAATGATTTGTCTGTCCCAACACTTCCGCAGGGGGTGGGGCAAATGACTTTTTGCCCCCCCCCCTCCCCCGAGATAGATTTGACGCCCCTGATCATCCCTGGGTATGCCCATAGATGTATCAGAGTCATCATCGTTTCAGGAATGATTCAGGAAAATGGAGGGGGGTTCAATTATGGCGGTATGGTTTTTGTTATTGTTTGTTTGTTTTCGTAGTATACATAATTTACAGATGGTCCCGAGTTGCTCGCGTCATAGCATGTTTACATGTAAGCCTATGCTATTTGACGTTGCCAACGTCTGGACCATACCTTATGTCGATATTACTTTCTTCGCGAGCGAGCGAAGCGAGCGAGCGCTTGAGAAACTTTATGTACACATTATCCTACAAGACGGAAAACTTTTCAGTTCTGTTACCTCTCTGAAGGCGGGCGAACGAACGTCATGCAAAAATATGTCAAAATTGATAAAAGCACATTTCTGCTTCCTCCATTTTTTTCCTCAAATTTCAGGGGGGGGGGGGATGGGGATGATTGTACAGGCCACCCCCCCCCCCCCCTCCTCCCTTTCAGGGGAGATATATCCCCCCCCCCCCTGGGATTTACGCCCATGTTCGTACCAGACAAAACGTGCCAGAGCAGAGCGGGCTCTGAAAAATTCGAACGAGCCGTTAGCAGACGCGGTACCGCGACAATCAATATACACGCATTGTACGAAACCATTATTGCATAATTACTAAGACAAGAGAGCACTTTGGGGCGAGTAAGTCTCACAGTGTTAGTTATATGAAAGGTACTTTAACCTCAAACACAAAATAAGACCAGGAAACTCAGGGAAACTTTTGAAGTTCCAAAACTTTATTATTATATTTAATAAGAATTTCGATCAATTACTCTTACTTCTCAACGAATTACAATAATTTAAACACAGTATTATCGGTCTCAGTGAAACCTGGCTCAAGGAAACGTCACGTCCTTTTCTATTTACCATCGACGGTTTGAAATTAGTTACCAAAAACAGGACTTTCAAAAGTGGTGGTGTTGTAGGTTTCTACGTCACGCAAAATTTAAACCACGAACTGTTAAATGAAAATTGTATTATATCTGAATGCCTTGAGAGTATTTTCATTGAGGTCATGACCCCAAACAAGGGGGAAATCATTTTGGGGGAAATTTATAGATTTTCACATTCCAACCTTTCTGAATTCATTGAGCTATTTCACAATCTTCTCTCTGTTGATCACTTTGACAATAAGACATGCTTCATGATGGGTGACTTCAATATAAATCTTCTAAATTGTAATGATACTTTAATCTGTCAATACTTTCTTAATTTTTTGTTGTCAAAATCATTCATTCCTCTTATCGGGAAACCTACTCGGATATCTGATGCTACTCCTACTCTCATTGATAATATATTCGTTAATAATCTTTAAATGATGTTACTTCTGGTATGGTAGTTTCTGATCTTACCGATCATTTCCGATATATGCGCTTGTACCACACTTTTCTACTATGAAAATGCCTACCCTTAACTAATGTTTTCGTGACACGTCCGAATGTAATCGTGGGATTGAGGTCAGTTGATTGGTCCTCTGTTTATAATTAAAAAAAAAAATGTAAATTCGTCCTTTGATGTTTTCATGAACATCCTTATAGATACTTGTACATGTAATGCTTATAGTCAAGTCAATCCAGATCGAATTATAAGAAAGTACCAAGACAACCGTGGATATCAAAGTCCCTACTTAAAGGGTATGGCTAGTACCTGATTAGAGAGAATCAGTGGGAATGCTGGGGGATGATTGTTCCAATCCTTGTGGGATTCATTTAAGAGTTCATTATATGTGACCGTGCACCTCAAAACGCACATAAAGTCGCACACACTGATTTTACGTGAGGACTGAAAATAAGTGAAATGGGTCAACCTATCCGAACTTGACTTTTTCATATTTTCTGACGGAGCGGGTCTTCTTTTACATTATGCTAAAATTTGGTATCATAAAACAGACAGGAAAGTGCGTTTTTTAGCAATTTATCTCGATCATTTTTTGGTAGAATAGTGTGATTAGGTGTGTCTTTCGAATCCCTTTTTCATTTCTGAAAAACCTTGTCCACACTCTTCACTTTCAACTCTAATAACTTTCGAAAGGATAGTGCTACTGCTTTGAAAGTTGTCATTAAATACGGACAGAATGTGTTAATGAGGCATGCTTAATTTCAATTTAATTTTATAATCCCTTCATTGTTGTTACTCTGGTGGTTTACTTCCTGTTTTTTGTCCCATTCATCGCACAGCCAGCACGGTTTAGTATTCAAGATTAAGCGCTTGAATAGACACTGTACTTCAGAGCCTCTTTTCTCAGGTCACACTTTTCCTGAGTTTGTGCTTTCTTTCCAATATTTAGATAGGTTAGGAGAGTCCATTTGATTTGAGTTATACATCATTTTAAAGCTTAAAGACTGCTCTTTCAGCATATGGTCTTAACTAAAAATTCATGTCTTGCGACTTTTTGTTTGTTTTGAGGTGCAGAGTCACATATATCTATATGTGACCCTGCACCTCAAAACAAACAAAAAGTCGCCAGACATGAATTTTTAGTTAAGACCATATTCTGAAAGACCAGACTTTAAGCTTTAAAATGATGTATAACTCAAATCAAATGGACTCTCCTAACCTATCTAAATATTGGAAAGAAAGCACAAACTCAGGAAAAGTGTGAACTGAGAAAAGAGGCTCAGAAGTACAGTGTCTATTCAAGCGCTTAATCTTTACCAAACCGTGCTGGCTGTGCGATGAATGGGACAAAAAACAGGAAGTAAACCACCAGAGTATCAACAATGAAGGGATTATCAGATTAAACTGAATTAAGCATGCCTCATTAACACATTCTGTCCATAATTAATGCCAACTTTCAAAGCAATAGCCCTATCCTTTGAAAAGTTATTAGAGTTGAAAGTGAAGAGTGTGGACAAGGTTTTTCAGAAATGAAAAAGGGATTCTAAAGACTCACCTAATCACACTACTCTACCAAAAATGTTCGAGATAAACTGGTAAAAAAACACACTTTCCTGCCCGTTTTATGATACCAAATTTTAGCATAATGTAAAAGAAGACCCGCTCTTTCAGAAAGTAGGAAAATGTCAAGTTCGGCTAGGTTGACCCATTTCACTTATTTTCAGTCCTCACGCAAAATCAATGTGTGCGACTTTATGTTCGTTTTGAGGTGCACGGTCACATATATTGTTGTGTGAAAATATTATGTGCTTCAGAATGGTCTCATATTCAGGTAATGTGCAGTTTAATCGCCCTGTCACTGTACAGGCATGCTTACCTGGAAAGAATGATCCAAGTCCAGGACTTGGGCCATTCTTACATTCATATTATAGCGCCCTCTCTCATCACTCCTTGTCCAGGCCTATTCATGTATACAAAAAATGAACATGACTTGCTGGACAGTGATGAGGAGTTATGTTGGGAAAAACAAAGGAATTAGTTAGAATGGAAGCAAAATAAGAGCAAAAGGCTCTAGAGCAGCTGGAGAAAGGTATAAAAAATTCAAAAGAGCCAAGTTCCTGCCATTTGAATAACACAAAATTATTGGGGAAAAATGAAGAAATTTGTGTTTTCAGTTCGCATGTTAGTTATAGGACGATGTATGGTCTGCATTTAGGAGTAACTAAAAATGTAGCAATCAAACCATCTTAGAGGATGGGGAAACTAGTGAAATGACAGCATTTTTTACCTTACCTTTGAAAAAAAAAAAACTAATGGCCATACACATTCAGAGAATTGATGTCTAGTAGTACGTGTGTATTATGACTTTATGAAGTTACTTTCCCGCACTGCAGAGACACGGGGAAAATTGTGACATTTTGCAATTTAAACTTGACCAATGACCTTTGACCCTTGACCTTAGTTATGTGCAACCATGGGTTGATGGGGACAGCTTTATCCACTTATTTATGCATGTGCAAATATTCAGCTGGGTACCTCTTGCGGTTCCTTAGTTATATCATACACATATTATTCCTCATAAGCGACAGATGGAAGACATTTCCACGCATTTAACACATATACGTAATGCACATTATGTAATGTTATGTATATAATATACATTATAGCTCCATGTATACACACAGACGTGCACACACACACAGACACACACACATGATAAATTATATAGTATAGAGATGAGGGACATTATACTATGGTGGACAACTACATTTTTATATTTCATACGGACTAAAAGCTGAAAAAAGTAACAAACCTCTCTTATCTTTTGCTTAACTTTAACCATACCATTGATAATAGCAGCCTCTCTTGTATGAATCAAAGAACGACCCAAGTCCATATGATTCAAAGAACGACTCAAGGCCATCACACAAACAGACCTCTCCACAATTAATGTAAATGTTAATTGTGATAGTAATATATGTACTAATTTGTATTTAAAAATGTTGCCTTCCCATCACAGTTAAATAGAATATTATTGGAGAAATAAAAAAGATATGAAGGTTTTTTTTTTTAAGTTTTCCCAAAATGACCTTCCATTGACTTGGATCGTTCGTATATTCAGATACTCAATTCTCTACAAACTATTCCTGATGATGTTAAGATAAATGGTATTAATCTAACCCGAGTAGAGAGTACAAAATTTTTAGGATTTTACATCGATAACGAACTCTCCTGAAAAACTCACTTTATTTTTTTAAGCAAAACTTTGTAACGAAATACAGGAATCCTAAACACACTGAAACATTTTTTGCCCAAACATATTTTGCAGATTATACATGTATATTCCACCATGATTTCCCCATATCTCAACTATGGAATTCTTGCTTGCGGTAACGCCTCCAAATATTTGCCGGATTCGCTTGTTCTTCTTCTAAAGCGAGCGATCAGAATTATTAACCATGCCGGATATTTATCTCACACAAGCGTCTAAATCCAGAAAAAAAAATTTGAAACTGACAGATTTGTTTGATTATAACTTAGGTATTTTCATGTATTAACTTTTCCTCAAAAGATCTTCCAGATTTGTTTTTTACAGATGTTCATAAGAATTAAGCAATTTTGTCCACCACTATCCAACTCGCCAAAGTGACGCTTATCACCTTCCATGAACTCGAACAATTTTCGCTAAAAACACAATTATGTATACAGGTCCAAAATATTGGAATGATCTCCCAACAGAAGTCTTGCAAGCTGTTTGTCATTATCCTTTAAACGTAAACTCAGACAGCATGTATTGAATAGTTACGACACACAAGTGCAATAACATTCCTTTTTATCATGTTCATGCTCATGGATGCTCTGCTATATACTGCTCGGTTGTTGCCATGTGAACAGGCTTATGCATACGTTTAGTTGTATGCTCTCTGGAGATTCCTGTCTATCGGTGTGTTTATGCATACGTATAGTTGCATGCTCTCTGGAGATTCCTGTCTATCGGTGTGTTTCCTTCCACTTCTGGTATAAAACCTTCGGTCACGTCACATGCCGTCATAGTTTACCCTTCTTTCTTCTTTCTCTTTTCATGCGGCATTGCAGCTGGCTGGTTTATCACATAATACACATTGTTAATTCATGTCTTCCATTTTCTGACTCTTTCCCAGTGTATTAATTTTTCAATGGAAGCAGGAATTTTACAACCATAGAATTATGTCGTATTCACATCATCACTCCCCTGTCAAATTGCTCTTGGAGCAAGAACTGCTATATAGTGTGCAGCATGTGGATACTTGTTCTCATTTAATATGTGAGAAGAATCGTCTGCGCCCCCTTCGTATTGATAGTCATTCTCTTTTGTTTATTCTTATTTCGGTCTTTAGTTGTACCCGTGCTCCTCATCCTGTTCTCCACACTCAGCTTTTGTTAAGACCTACGCTCAACAAGCTTTGCTTTCGAGTAGGTTAAATCGTATTTCTCTTTAGCATTCTTTTACTTTGATTGAAAATGACACATCGACCGGTATGTACAATGTTGTTTTTCTTTTTGTATATATCCAAGCTGGACATTTTGTATGATCATATTTTGTTATATCTTATGCATTTTCCATCGAGAAACACGAAGTGATATTGAAATTGAAATTCAGATTGAAATACATTTATATAGAAACATTGCTTTTTGCCATGCATGCATGTATGAATAACGGAAATTTTAGTCTGGGTGCCAGAGGCTGAACCTTGTATTATCGTCTACACAAATTATTTTGATGCTTTTACCCTATTTTGAGGTGCTGAATCTCAATCTGAATGATGCAACCCTTGCATCCTTGAGGGTTTGGAGATATTAAAGATGGCTGCCAATAATAGTCGCCCAAACCGGAAATTCTCATGTATTTTCTTCTAGTTGTGAGAAATTGAAAACATTTGATGGTTCTACCCTATTTCAAGGGTGCTAAATCAGAATCTGGATGATGCAACTCTTGCATCCTTGAAGGTTTTGAGATATTGAAGGCTGCCGCCAAAATTGCCGCTAAAATAGCCTCCAAAATGGCCGGAAATTGAAAATATGAATTAATTTTCACATATTTCCTTCTAAATAGTGAGAAATTGAAAGCAATTGCTGATTTTGCCCTATTACGAGCCTCGGAATCCGACTCGGGACGATGCAACACCAGATCCTTGAAGATTTTGAGATACACTGTATTCAAGATGGTCGCCGAAATGGCAGCAAAAGACTTCTAAATTTTGACAATTCGAAAGCAATTGGTGGTTTGTATTCTATTTTGTGTGTGTTTAGATAATACAGAAGGCGGCCAGAGTGACCGCCAAAAAAGAAAATTCACATGTAGGCCCCCTATTTCCTTGTAAACGGTGTAAAATTGAAAAAGGTTGGTGGTTTCACCCTATTTTAAGTTTGCATAATCATTGATAATCTGAAACTGCAGGATACAGCTCTTTCATCCTTGTAGGACAAGTTCACCTTCATAGACATGTGGGTTGAGTGAATGCAACAATATTAGTGGAGCACATCATTGAGACAATCCGTTAAAAAGTTATGAATTTTTGAAGTTTCTGCTCAGTCACGGCTGGATGAAAAGACTACTATAGCTTGTGATGTCACATGAGTACAACGAAAGAATAAAGAAAATTCAACATATTTCCATTTTTCTCGCATAACAAAAAAAAACACTCGACTTCTCTCTTTCAGAAGGCAGGGGGAATAATATTACCCTTAACATACGTCAGTAGCAAGTCGAAGCAATGCGCTCTTTATTCAAAAAGTAAAGTTTTGTGAAATTCTCTTTTTATTTTCCTTATATAGTTGTACGCATGTGACATCATACACTGTAGTAGTCTTCTCTTCCAGCAGTGACTGCGCAGATACTTAAAATATTCGTAACTTTTGAACGGATTGTCTGATTTTCATCAAGCTTTCACTGATGCTGCATTCTCTCAATCCTTATGTATATGAAGGTGGACTTGTCCTTTAGGGGTTTTGAGATGATAAAGATGGCAGCCAGAATGGCCCACAAAATGGCCGTCAAAAAGAAAATTTCTACGTAAGCCCCCATTTCCTTGTAAATGGTGTAAAATAAAAAGCAATTGATGGTTTTAGCCTATTTCGAGGGTGCTGGATCCAAGCCTGGTTGATGCCATTTTTGTGTTAGCGTTTTGAAGTGTTAAAGATGACCGCCAAAATAACTGGCAGGAGTTGAAATTCCAATGTTAATATTTTGTTCTTAATGATGAAAAATTGAAAGTAAATTGATGGTGTTACCCCATTTCGAGGGCGCTGAAGGTTTTTGAAGGTTTGGGGACTTTTATGAATATCCCGCTTAAAGGAAATTTTCTATTATGTTGTTATAAATGGTGAAATATTATGGTCTAACGTGAAGCGGGGATTAAGCCCAGGGTAAAGAGCAGCAATTCGTATTCTTAAATTCAACTCAGTTGAGCGAATTTGTCAAATCAGCCAAAATTAATGGCATCCAAAATGATTGTCACAATATTTTTGTAATAAACTTAAGATATCCCGATATGTCTCAAACGGAACTTTAACACGTACTGAAAAGGAAAATGATATTGACATCATACTGACACGTACAAACACAAAGATACGAGAGAAATTTTTTAAGGCATAATGGTTATAAAGTAATGCTTGTGGTCATTGATTACACTGCATATATCTCCACAGTCATATGTGAAATTAATCCTTTTCGGCTATCAATAGAGGTAAAATTTGGATATGGCATGCTGGTATTTGGTGTTGAAGCTTGTTGCATATTCTGATTTCGTCATTAGAAATGGTTGCATCCGTGACCACTATAGGTCCTAATACATATCAATAAAGGTAACTTCAAAAGCACTCTTGCACATCTCCAGCTCAATATCATCAAGTACACAAAATTTGAGTTCAATAGCTTCCAAATTGTGGAAGTAGTTCACTGCACAATATTTTCAAGAGAATATGCCGTTGCCATGGCAATGCCTTGCCGCGTACAAACACAAAGGCCCGAATTCACAAAGGTGGTATAAATTATGAAACCATGGTTTAAACCATGGACAAAACCATGGAGCGCCAAGTGTCGCATGGAATATTTCGTTATGAAATTGGTCATTTCGTCAATGAAATGATTATTTTGTATTATTTTATATTAAATGACAACGTTTTGTAACTATACGAACATTTCGTTAACGAAACGGTCATTTTGTCAACGAAATAACAATTTCGTAACGAAATATTCCGTGCGACACTTGGCGTTCCATGGTTTTTGTCCATGGTTTTAACCACAGAGACTCCAACTCTCCCGTTTTCGACGGGAGATCTCCCGCCGAAAGCCCATTTTTGCAAAATCTCCCGTTCTCCCGTTTGAGATTTGATTTCTCCCGCCCTGGCTCTGTGTCTCCCGGTGGATAGGATTTCTTACTTATTGCTATCGTATGTTGAAAAAATAAGCCTTAGATAGCACCAGAGAACATCTAGAACCCTAAGAACTTCGCGCTTCTCACACATCAACTTGGAGTCTCCCGTTTGCTAGGGGTTTCGGGCGGGAGAATCTCCAGATCAGAAGGTGCTTGGGGTTGGAGTCTCTGTAACCATGGTTTCATTGTACCACCTTCGTGAATTCGGGCCAAAGTGTGTCTTGCATAACCACACCAAAAGATCATTATACAACCCAAATTTAAAGTAAATCGCGTAAATACTGTGGAAGTAGTTAAATCCACAAGGTTTTTGGAAAAAAATGGTTACCATAATAATGGCAACGCTTTTTCTGACAAACACACACACACACATACACACACAAAACATGTCTGCACATCTACACTTCAATGTCATCTTGTACCCCAAGTTTCATCAAAATTGCTTCAAAACTGTAGAAAGATTTCGCGACGCAATTTGCAACTGACGCCCGACCTACCGTCAGACCGCCCGACCAACCGCGACCGACCGACCGACCAAACGGCGATTCCTATACCCCTTTATGCATTTTGTGTATACTGGGTTATATTATTAATCTCAAACTCCCTCAGCAGCTTACATATAAACTTGACAAGCCTTGCTACCGGTTACAAATACGATAAAGAAACGGTAATACGTGTGGATGCAAGTTTTCGACCTTGACTTCCATCAAAACTGTAACATTTGCATTCTATGTTGACTATTTGCTGTAGCAGGAAGTGTCTGAGTGTCTGTGTCTTGTAACGGTCATTTCATAAGGGCTAAAAACAAGTGTGTGTTTCTTGTTGAAAGAGTGCATTTTCGACTAACATAAAAGTGCTCATTTGCATGCACTGCATAATAAAGACGTACAGTGTGATGGACTTAAGAGTCAGAAAAAAAAAACATTAACATTAAACATTGTTGCTTATGATAGAAGGCATGTACATGTCTTTGGTAGAAAATGTTTCCACATTGTGTTTCTATAACAGACTACTTAGTTAATAGAATGATAACTTACAATGACACCATTAATAATTATAAAATAACTGAGCAACTTTCACGGTTTTTCAGCATTACAGCAGCATTTTCTCTGATTGTTTGTTAAATTACTGTAACTGGTCTTTTCAACATCCAAGTGGGACAGAGTGATTTAAACAAAATGATAAGGAAGACCTTATTTAGGAAGAGATGCAGTTTCATGCATGAGAAATAAGACACAGAAACTGAAATTTAAAACTTGATTAAATCATCATTAGACATACACAGTCAGAGAGTGCATGTTGAGTTGTCCAACAGAAATATGGGTCCTGCAACTAGTGATGCAGTTTTTTATGTTGAGAGAGATAATCATATTGAGGCTATGACAGAGACATATGTCACATTATAAAGAATGACGTAGAGGAATGTACGCGAGCATATCAAAGTAGGGAAAAAACTGATAAACATTACCACTTTCACCCGTAATCTTTTCCCAGTTTATAGGTCCAGAAAACTAGATGACCGTCACGGCATTAATCTCCTATTGAAAGTGGTATCCAACTACAATTTGTACCTTCATGTGACATGCGATCATGCAGTTTCCAAGTTAGAAGATAGTTGTTCGGCCAGAAGGAACTCTCTCCCTAGTGCTAACAGGGAGGTCACCTCCCTGGTGCTAACAATACAAAAGTAACATTTTGTACAGCACAACTACTCCCTACGTTGCTGTATAATAAATCATCTGTGAAAACGAGCCTGCTTTACATCCTCCTTGCGAGCTTCTACCACCGATCTACTCAGTAGTCTGGTTTCCAGACCCTTTGCCAACTGGACTCTGCGACGGAAGTCGCCGTCTTTGCCGAAGTCAAAGGCACAGGACAAAACCACCTTAAACTATACCAGTTTTTGACGTTGAGGTCGTCAATATCCTGAATAGCGAAATAGCACGAGCAGAGGGTCTGGAAGCCAGACTACCACTGATCAGACATTGCTGCATGCCTGTGAAAACTGTAACCCGACTCGGAGGGGAAACAACGCTCAACCCGTAGAACTTCCTGCTCTCGCAACCACTCATTCTTGAACGCCTTTCACGTTAGTACAGTACTTTCCGCATAATCGGGTAGGCTCTAGCAGAGCGTCTCTTACCCGATTAAGCGGAGTACCCGATTAACAGTAGAACACGTCTCATTCACAATTGATATACACAATGTGTATGTACATGCATTGCACACTGCACCAAACACTTACACTGTATGCTTAAAACGCGTGCTTTCACAGCACATTATACATACCTTACACTTGATCAGTCACGAGCAATAATTTACACTCTTTTTATGGACAAATGCCTTTACAAAACTTTGTCATTTGACTATGGTAACACGAAGGCGTTTTCCGAAACGAACACGTCTCTTTGCGTGCACTAGTCACGTAGGACGTTGAGTTACTTTTCGAGAAGTGACTGAAGAAAAGCAAAATTATGGAGCTGGTGCATGGCCTGATTTTCTTTGTAAACTTCTCATATTGTGAATGTTGCTGCATGGAGCTACCTTGTAGCTCCATGGTTGTTGCGGAGCAAGGGAGGAGCGCAAGTGTGTTCAACTCCTGTCTGTCTATGCAGTTGTGGGTGCCAGCTATGTTCGTTTACGTGTGGAAAGACGGTACTAGTACATGTGTTTTCATGTTTAATCACTCTCCAAATGATCGGTCTTCTTTGCAAATCAAGCAGAGAATGCGATTAGCAGGGGAAAATTTGACATTCATGATTTCTTAAAGTGTTATATCTGCGATAAAATGTGAGTAGAAATTAGATTAGAAGAAATTGTTTACCCATTTATGCGGAGAGGCAGCCCGATTATCAGGTAATTTTAATGTGCATTGGAATTGATTTTGACATTACTAACGAATTAAACAGAGTACCCGTTTAAGCGATACCCGATTACGCGGAGAGTACTGTATCTATTCTCGTCGTAGCACAATAACTGATTTCTTTACAAGCAAAGATACGAAAACTAAGGGGAGTTCGGTTTAAAATAGTATGGGAGGTCCAATGTCATGTGTTGTCATGTATTGTGTTGTTTATATTGTAGGGCATAGACATCCCATAGAAAGAAAAAAAAAACACATTAAAGATATTTCTGCCAACTTGTTTCAAGTACCAGCATGTTTTCAGACGTATCTTGAACTGGAACTATATTTAAAGACATATCAATTAGATGGCTCTGAATAGTTAGAATTGGTTCTAAATGAGCTGAAACTCTGTATGGGATAACGGACTAAATCGACTCTTTTCATCCTGATCCCGAGTACACTCGAATGAAGATGACAACACGACCACTTAGCATTGATTTTAGCACCTTCACCCAAGGAAAATAAGAAGGGGTCAGTATGCATGTAGTTACAGCAGAAGAAATCTCTAAAAGCACATCAGCGCAAGAAATTGGCATTGAAACACAACATGTATGTGAATGAATAGTTAACAGAAAGTTGGTGATCATATACCTACAGTTCAGCTATAATTCAAATACTGTGTTATCTTCAAATGAATTACTTGTTCTATCTTTGATACAGAGCAAACTTTGAGAGTGGTCGAGACCCCTATACTGGAGGAGCGGCATTTGCAGCCTATCATCGGGGGAAGAAAGTCGTCGACATTTGGGGTAGATTCGCGGATTATGAAAGCAAGCGGAAATGGCTGCAAGACACTATCTCCATTTTCTTCTCATCAACAAAAGGTGAATTCCTTTCTTTTTTCTTTTTAGTTGAAATGGTCACAAAAACATTATTGATTGTATGGTTTTCAATTGATAATGTTCATGTAGAATCAAAATAGCCGCACTGGGATACAGGCCCTACAGTTTCATGCATGATGATTGTGGTAAACATGTCTTTATAAAGCATGCTAACAGAATTTGGAAATCGAAAGGATCTTGATCGGGAATACTGAGCTGAGGTTCAGGAACACAACCATGACAACAGTGACGTCAAACGATACAAATGACCTTTTTGTTTCGTTCTTTCTTTTGTAGCTGGAAAAGCTGCAGGAAATTTCAGGAGAGAAGAAAAAATTCTCCCCATGACCTGTGTGCAATCATAATTATTATCATGCCAAACTAGTGTTCTAATTCTAATTCAAATAGTGAGCAGTATCGTTCTCACACAAAGACCAATTCTTGAAATTGAGGCGCGGGGGGGGGGGGATGTCACCCCTGCTGCCCCCTGCTGGGATTGAAGAGGCGTCTGTAACCTGGTCTTAAAGGACAAGTTCACCTTCATAAACATAAGGATTGAGAGAATGTAGCAATATCAGTAGAACACATCATTGAAAGTTTGAGGAAAATCAGACAATCCGTTCAAAAGTTATGATTTTTTGAAGTTTTTGTGCAGTACCCGCTGGATGAGAAGACTACTGCAGTGTATGAATAACTTAGATGTCACGTGCGTACAACAATATAAGGAAAATATAAAGAGAATTTCACAAAATTCCATCTTTTGAAAAAAGTACACATTCTCCTGACTCGTTACCGATACATGTTATGGGTAATATTATTCCCCCTGCCCTTAGAAAGAGGCAAGTCAATTGCTCTTTTATTATGCGAAAAAAGTGAAAATATGTTGAATTTTCTTTTATATTTTCTTTATACTGTTGTACGCATATGACTCACAAGCTGTAGTAGTCTCCTCATCCAGCGGTTCCCACACAAAAATTTAAAAAATTCATAACTTTTGCATCGATTGTCCAATTTTCCTCAAACTTTCACTGATGTGTTTTACTAATATTGTTGCATTTTCTCAATCCTTATGTTTATGAAGGTGAACTTGTCCTTTAAAGTGTAACTCGATGCCTAGGCTTCTGAAAATGTGTCAGAGCAAGGAGCTATAAGTAGCTCCATGGACAGAGGGATGCGGTCGAGCACACATTACGTTGTGCCCATCTCCCATGGGAGAGAGGTTCAGTGCCATTGGTGCTTGTAGTAGTCTTGGCGCAGACTCCTTTACGACAAACAAGGGATTGTGCCCGCAAACAATACATTTGTCATCATCAGGCGCGTTCATTTCGATTTAATTTAATTCATTTGCTCTTCAACGTGATATAAATGAAGTCTATATAAACTGCATAAAGGAAAAGGAACTTACGTATCAATTACATGTATTGAAGAACGTAGGGGTTCACTAATGCAATAGCTTGATGTGTACTCATCAGATAATAACATTTCAAACGGATATAGATTGAAGGGCAACTGGAGAGAGGAAGAGAAAGAAAACAACATTCAAAATTGTCGTTTTGCACAAAGAACTAAGGAATGGAAACAATTACTACACAACGCAGCACACCACAGACACACGAGCACGGACCTGTCACACCTACGACAAGATGCCCACTTCAGATATGGAAGAGGATGTAGACATACATGACTTATAGGGTCAATACATAAAAAACAAGATCAAGAACAAGAGAAAAATAAGCAATAAAGAAAAAAAATCACGATTTTTCATAATGTATTTCTTACTTTATTATATTTATTTCCTTCAACTTTTTCATATTACATGAATCAAAATTGTTTTCAGCGAAATGTATGAATAAATATCAGATTACAATGTACACGATTTAAAGGAGAAACAAATAAATGTGTACATTAATTCTATTACCAAAATATATTGCATTATAAGAAATTGTGGATTTTTTTTCTATACCTTTTTCATTATACAGAACCAAAAATAATAGAGCTAGGCAAATGCTGATATGAAGACATAGTTAAGTGGAAAGTTTCATATTAGATTATGACGCTATCCAGGCGTGTCCCGGTATAGGGGGAGGTGGAATTTTCACATTTTCAGCATCTTCTTGAAAAATATTATTATGACAATAACATGTCCATTTCCACCAAATGTGCAGCATCCCTTGGGCAATAGAATCCCACTTTGTTTGAAGGGGCACCAAGTCCAAAGGCCTCAACATAATTTAGGGACTGTTTGAACAAAATACATGCAAATCTTCTTCAGAACCATAAGTAACAGAGCTGATGCAATGCTATGTATTAGAAAGTGAATGTATGGATGTATTTTTTTATTTGATATGACGGGTGAGGGGATGCCGAAGGAGGGCGGGGGGGGGGGTTGGAGGAGGAGGCGCAATGTTCATATTTTGTAACATCTTCTTGAAAAATCTTTGAATTTTTTTACTTTACAAGGCAGGGAGCATCCCCACAGTAATTGCATTGCATTGAGCAATATAGATACACAGAAACATAAAATAAAATATACAGTATTTTTCAGTAAACAACAGAGATAATTGAATGCAGGAGACCACCATCATAAGCGATTAAGCTTGAAATGGATGGAGGCCTCATAAAATGACTATCCAACGACATAACTCTCTTGGAGGAAGGTGATCAGGTGAGTGCAGTGCAGTTGCAGGTGAGAGTGCAAGATGCAGTTGAAGGAAGAAAATTGAGATTGACAATAAGATGACAATCTATACTATAAATATTTGTTAGCTCAATTGGTTTGGAGAATATAATTGTATCAAATATCGTTTAAGTGAAGCTTTCAAAGAATAAATACTTGAACAAGACTTTATATTATCCGGGAGATTATTCCAAATATCCGGACCCGAATGTCTTATAGATTTTTGTGTCACTAATAATTTGGGATTCAAAAGGTGGAAATTTCTACATATACGAGTAGGGTACGAATGGACAGAAGTATTGAACCTAAACATGTTATCAAACGATGATGGGAGTTCATGATGTATATATTTGAACATAATTACTGCTACTTGAATATTATTCAAATCAAAAACCTTCAATGTTTTAAGCTCATGAAATAAAGAATCAGTATGAGCCAGAAAATGCGATCCTGTACAAATACGTATAACTTTCTTTTGTAATTTAAATATAGAATTTATTTTGGTAGAGCCGCAAGTACACCCTAAGGGTGGGATTTCACGGAGCACGCGAACGATTTGCGAATGACGCGAATGGCAAAATCCAGCATTCGCATTTTAGTCTGCAAAAGATCGCCAAACAAACGTGAGGGTTCGGAAGCGTCGTCAATTGTTCGCGAATGTCGTTTTTACTTCGGCGAGAATTTCAAAAAAGTTTGAAATTTTTTGCGAACCTTTTCCGCACACTTAGTCGGGATTTGCTCGTGAATTGTTCTCGAAAGTGTCTTTAAAGCTTCGTCATATGCGCAAGACCTTCGCAATACACGCGCGATGTTCGCAAAATGTTCGTGAAACCCCAACCAGACTCCGAAACTTCGGATAATGTCTCGCGTATGTTACGCGAAATCTGCGAAGTTTTTTCCGATCATTTTACGACGTAATCGCAAACTGTTCGCGTACCTTTTGAGACATTCTCGCGAACGTTTACCGCACGTTTGGGGGATGTATGACCTATACGTTTTCTACTTATACAAATCTTAGCATACATCTAAACATCAAACAATTATTATAAACTATAGTAACAAAAGAAATTTAAAACTAGCAAAGAGAAAGAAATGTTTGATATAATATACAAAGAAAATCGCAGAATACACTTAAAATTATTCTCAAGTAGGTAAAATTTCGTTTGAACTATAGAGATTATGTGTTGGAGGAACTGCAAAAAAAAAAAAAAAATCAAATGCTTTACTGCGGAGATAGGTCCTAGGGAAAAAAAAAATATATATGTAGGCACACCATAGACAAATGAGAGGAAAAGAAAGGAGAAATAGAGTAAAGAAAAAAATTCAACTCAAGACAGCTTCCACCTCTCCTTAGGTACATTTTCTCCCATGATTAATGAAAATTTTTCGTTGTTCGCATTTCCGTCGCGTGTTCTTCGTGTACGTAACATGCTGTACTTTAGCAATGATGCACGCGACATTCGCACATACGTCGTGGAAACTTCGTACAAATTTCGCAAGAATAGTTTTCGGCTTCATTGTCGGAAAACATTCGGAGAAAAACTTTTCCGAATGTTGGATTGTGTCATTCGCGTCCTTCGCAAATCGTTCGCGTGCTCCGTGAAATCCCACCCTAAGGAGTAATGTTTTATAAGCATAACAGTGAGAATTTTATTACAATCGGATGAAAATTAGAGAAGTTATGATATATCATTAAGCTATAAGAATATCATAATTGTTATGTTGTTGTTGAACCACGGTATCACCATGGGTATTTTTGTGTACCTTTAGAAATACAGAAGATAACATAAAGACTATGACATGCTGCGGTACAATTAAAGACCCTGTGGTTGTAGTACATGGTATGATGGTTATTACATGGTATCTCCATGGTTATTCTATGGTAAAAGTAGGCCTAGTAGTGCCAGAACCGTGCTATGGTATGATGGTTATCATACATGGTATATCAACGGCTAATTTATGATACCTGCAGCGATACTGAGGAAATGCCCTAGATACCATGGTTATTTTATGGTACAAGTGGTAATACCGTGGTAGTGCCATGGTATGATGGCCATAACATGGCATCACCATACGTATAGTTATTTTATTGTACCTGTAGTTATACCAGGCAAATACAGTAGATGGCATGGTTTGTCCATGGTACTGGTAGTAATACCATGGTAGTGCTATGGTATAAAAATTATAACAAATTATTACCATGGTTATTTTGTGGCGCCTGTGGTAAGACCATGGAAATACCATAGACTTCACGGTTATTCGATGGTATACGTATCAGTACCATGGTCGTGCCATGGTAATGATAGTTTACCATGGTTTTTCTGTGGTATCACCATGCATCACCATGCTTTTTCTGTGGTACTCGTAGTAATACCACTGATACCATGGTTGAACTATGGCAATTGAGGTTTTACCATGGTAATATGATTTCATGGTTATTTTTTGTAAGGGACATAGTTTAAGGGTGTTGAGTTGTCAAACAGAAATGTGGGTCCTGCAACTAGTGACGCAGTTTTTTTATGTTGAGAGAGATAATCCTATTGAGGCCATGACAGAGACATATGTCACATTATAAAGAATGACGCAGAGGAATGTACGCATGCATATCAAAGTGGGGAAAAAACTGATACACATTACCATGCACTTTCACCCGTAATCTTTTCCCAGTAGGTGCAGAAAACTAGATGACCGTCATGACATAAATCTCCTATGTGGTATCCAACTACCTTCATGTGACTTGCGATCATGCAGTTTCCAAGTTTAAAGAAGATAGTTGTTCGGCCAGTAGGAACTCTCTCCCAAGTGCAAACAGTAAAACGTAATATTTTGTACAGCTTACAAACAACACAGCCACTCCCTACTTGGCTGTAGAATAAATCATCTGTGAAAACGAGCCTGCTTTACTTCCTCCTTGCGAGCTTCTACCACCGATCTACTCAGTAGTCCGGTTTCCAGACCCTTTGTCAACTGGACTCTGCGACGGAAGTCGCAGCCTTTGCCTAAGTCAAAGGCACGGGACAAAACCACGTTAACTATACCAGTTTTCGACGTTGAGGGGGTCAATATCCTGAAGAGAAAAATAGAACGAGTAGAGGGTCTGGAAGCCATACTACCACCGATCAGACACTACAGACAGATTTGGTAGCAATCATTTCCCTGTACTCACTGAGAGTTACATATGGGAGATGATTTTAGACATAAGGAATTTGATTAAAATATCACATGCAATATGAAAAATATGAATTGGTATAGCATGTTTAAGATGGAGTGTGAAAACCATAATGATATCTCCGAAGATGGTAGGAGTGTTATAGATCTTTATGAATCTTTTCTCAAGAAACAAAAAAGAAAGTTTTGACGAAAGCCAGTCCCGTGGTGGACAAAGGAGTGCTCTCGCATAATAAAAGAGAGAAATAGACCGAAATTTTGGTTTCAGTATGTTACTTGTTGAAAGAGTGCATGTTCGATGAACATAAAAGTGCTGGTTTGCATGCACTGCATAATAAAAAAGTACAGTGTGATGAACTAAAGAGTCAGAAAAAAGAACATTAACATTAAACAGTGTTGCTTATAGAAGGCATGTACATGTCTTTGGTAGAAAAATGTTTCCACATTGTGTTGCATAATAGACTACTATGAATAGAATGATAACTTACAGTGACACCATTAATAATTATAAAATAACTGAGCAACTTTCACGGTTTTTTTAGCATTACAGCAGCATTTGTTCTGATTGTTTGTTAAATCACTGTAACTGGTATATTAAACATTCAAGTGGGGCAGAATGATTTAAAAGAAAAATGGTAACGTAGATCTCATTTAGGAAGAGTTACAGTTTCATGCATGTGAAATAAGACACAGAAACTGAAATTTAAGACCTGATTAAATATGCCATCATTATACATACACAGTCAAAGGATGAAGAATAAGGTAATTAAACTCTGTGTGTGTGTGTGTGTGTGCGTGTGTGTTTGTGTTTGTGTGTGTGTGTGTGTGTGTGTGTGTGTGTGTGTGTGTGCCTGAAGGGCCTGATGCAAAATACGTAACAGAAATTTCCTACCACTTAACAGTTAGTCGTGTAAGGAGTAATATTTTATAAACATAACAGTGGGAATTGTATAACAATCGGATGAAAATTAGAGAAGTTATGAAGTTATTAAGATTTATAAATTTCCTAAAACAATCTCTTCAACAGTCCATAATTATTAATATGCAAATTAGTGGGTTAATTTTTTTCAAGATCACCTCAAAACTTGTATATTATGGTTTGTAAACAAAATTTTAAAAACATCCAGTTTTTTGTTCACACGTTATTAGGACCCAGTTCTAAATGCTATTATATTTGATTGATCTTTGAAGTTATTCAGCAAGGAAAACCGCTTTCTTTTTAACTTTTATACCAGGAGAAACAGGTTTCTTAGGTAAGGTTCGTTTGTTTGTTTTTTTGCAAGATCAATGGACAATCTTGTAAAGTGACACTATCGTTATCATCAATTATTGTGCTTATTCTTCTGAGACTATTTGTTGAATGGTCTTAAATTCAAAATCTAGTGTCTAGAATCGATGTCACATACCCATGTAGAAGTTACCTTATTATCATAGATATTTACTTCTAACCCGCTGAAAGATTTAACTCCCGTCATGTGTGTAAGATGATAGAGTAGCATGTTTTAGTGTATTTTGATTTTATGCTATATTTATTTTATTAGGGGTGGGGGTCAGCGGTTTTTTTCTTGTACGAAGGTTCCTTGACGCCGGACAAAAGATGTACTAGTATCTTGACACTAAACCTAAGAAAACACTTCCATGGCACTTAACTTAATTGTCTTGCCTAAAAATCCCATTTCCTGATGCAAGTAAGCAAGCAAGCAAGCAAGTAAACAAACTAAAATCCGAACCAAAAAAATAATAAAGGAGCGAAAGAAAGAATTGTTCGTATGATGTGGGCACGTCTCCGCCGGGCAGTGTCCAAATCCGTAGTTTCAAGTTTCCTATACTTCCTGTTTTTATATGCATGATATACGATTCGAACTGATAAACAATACTGAACATTAATTTTTTTGTAAGTTTAATAGAACAGCGAAATTATATTTTTGAAACGCTCAATCACAAATGTAATAGAATAACTATGCAATTGAAAATAATAGGCCAGCTAGGCCCTGCGTTTCATAGAAATGTCTTTAAAGTTACGCACAAATTTACGAACGACAGGAATATATCAAGCTAGGCGAGTTTCCTTATCATTGTGACTTTCAATAGCTAAATTTGAAATTTGCAGATGATAATGATTATTCCTACAAAGTATTAAAACACGTTTTTAGTTTAAGCGATTTTTGCCCCAATGAGATGAACTATAGGTGTAATCGTTATTACATATAGGCAGGTGTACAGTCGTACTTTGTCAAAACGTAAGGGGGAAAATGTGTACACATATTTGTACTTTTTGACATTATTAGTCGACTATGTGAGCACACTGTGGAACAGTGTTCTTTGCAGTAGGGAAGGCCTATTTGCCCTTGTTAGTTTTTCTCACTCCATTCTACTGTTCTCTAAAAGTTGATGACAGATCGTATAGCAAGTTACGAAATGTATATTTGACAGAAATCTGAATTGGGCATGTACTTACGTACCACAATTACATCTAAGACTAGGATTAGTTTACTAAGACTCAGGCTGCAGCCCCATCTCATCCTCTGAGGAAAACTTCGTATTTTTACAGCTTGTTCTCCCGTTAAATCTCTCTTTTCTCTGCAGGATAGCCGTGCTGGAAAGCTGTACACAGTGTCCCACAACGTGAAACATTATGTGAACACAGAAGGGAAATCTCTTAAAATTATTGAATTACTAAATTTTAAAGCGTTTTAACATTGCAAACACATTGTGGATCATCAAGTCAGAGTGTGAATCAGAACATTACTATGTGAACACAGTGTGAAAAACAAGACCACAATGTGAAATTATCTTGACACTATTAAATTCGAGCGTTTTCACGCATCCGACAATATGAAAAACATTCTGAACACACTGTGGGACAATGTGTCATTTGCAGGAGGGTATTGTGCTACCGAAGGTCTCAATTACTAAAAACAGTTGCGTACACTGTGAATACAACGTGTACATACCAATTGATGTCTTTCTCATATCAGTGAAACATGTACTGTTCTGTTGACTTATATATACCGATAGAGAGTGTTCCACGTTAGCCTTGCACTTTAACAACGATAAGAAAATTAATCTTTCCGTCAACTTTAAAAGTATAAAGAAAGTAATTTGCATGTAATACCAACTCTCGAGAGGTGCGCCTAACTATAACTCCACAAAGTGTGCATTACGATACCCACACACACTCTTATTGACATCATTGCCACCTGATTTCATAATAAATGTTTGTGTTGTTTTGGACAGTTGGGAGTCTTTAACGATCCCGCCTACAGAGCCATCGAATTGCCGTCAGTAAATGGGATCGGGTCTGCGGCTGCGGCTGGTCTTGCAAAGGTAACGATGGCGACTGATAACTGTAATCATTATCACAATAATGTTGACATGAAAATGATAAGGGAATTGATAATCATTTATTATCCTCCTGCTAATGATGACAATGATTATCATTTATATTAGATGGTGCGACGGTCAAAAAGACATATGCCTATAAGAGATTCGTTAAAGTGAAGCCTTCAGGATGTATTCCAAATCTGCGATCGTTTTCTTCAGCTTGCATGCTGTTATTTGCGCTTTGTCGTGATTTGGCAAGCTGATTTTCGATACACTAGATTCCCTGCTAAAATGATCACTAGTCTTGATGGAATGTTTGCACTTTGTAAAAATGCTACATGTTAATTACAACGAGAAAGAACGCACAATATTCATTCAGGATTGCCGGGGTCCGATACTAATCCCTGTCATGCATGTATATGACAGACATTCTCCAAAAGCGAATAAAAAGAAAAATAGAACAAGCGAATAGAGAGAGCAAGTTCTATCAAAAGCAGACATAATATTGTCCCCTTAGCACTGAACGCGCCATCATATCAGGAAATGTAAAATCATAATCAACTTTTGTGTCTCATTAACACCACCTGTCTATCGAGTTTGATGCTTCCACTACAATTTACCTTATATTGTGTACCTTAAGCTTCTCTACTTGCACTCGCAAGGTATAACTCAGACTAATAGTACAATTGTAGGTGGAAATTGATTTGATCGAGTGACTCAACTATACAATGTATATGAATCTCATATCTGCTCCATTTCAAGCTTGGAATCTAAAAACATAGTGATGTGTATAATTATGTCAGTGTCATGACGCTTTGTTTTCAGCTCTATGGAATAATTTCATCTGGTGGCATAGACCCAGTTACTAACAGAACTCTGCTGTCAAAGGAGAGAATCGATGATTTTCTGAATTTCGAGCCTCCTTCTGTCGACAGAACTCTCGGCATTCCTCTTTCCTTCATTCGCGGGATGATCAAAATTGATAAGTTTGTTGTGAGTGGTCAATCAGTTCGTATT
The DNA here is from genome assembly GCF_964275005.1 of Diadema setosum. Classification (NCBI taxonomy): domain Eukaryota; kingdom Metazoa; phylum Echinodermata; class Echinoidea; order Diadematoida; family Diadematidae; genus Diadema; species Diadema setosum. The sequence continues at coordinate 4,828,715 of NC_092699.1, forward strand.
GTATAGCAAATGACTTACGCTACTTATTTGCTAGTTTCTTGCTTGAACATACTAGTAATAGGGAGCTTTAGATTTTAGACGCGCGGACGTCCAAAGGAAAAAAAAAAAAAACATGGTCTGTGCGTGCGCAGTAACTTGCGCTACTGCGCACGCTCAGACCACGTTTTTTTTCTCTTTGAACGTCCGCGCGTCTAAAATCTAAAGCTCCCGATATTGTCCCCCAGAGTGACTAAATTGAGTCGACCATTAATAATAATATATACGCCTTATGTATTTCGTTGATATCTATCGTTTGCATTAGTTTGTACGCTTTTCCATACATTGGTTCGTCAAAGTTGGGACATACTTCAGCTTTAATAATGTAGGTTAGGCTGCAGGTGGACAACTGTCTCAGATGGCCATTGTGCATACAGTATCAAGACCCTCAGCGCTGGTATTTGATAAGATAGAGAAATGGGATAAGAATTACAAAACACATGTATTCAGAAGGTCTTAATAGAATGTCATAATTATGTTTTTGTATTATTTGGTACTCATTATAATTTTCTGTAATCACGTTCGATTGATATACAGGGAATAAAGCTAAAACATTGTGCTTTGGAGGTGCGGGTATCACAAATGAGTGTTTTTTAAAAGAAGTTTAGTGTTTATTATGTTCATGGATATAGGAATATCAACTGAATCTGGAACCTGATTACGAGAGATATTGGCAAACACCTTGGGTAGCCTCTTTGTTCTCCATGGTGTACACAATAACATTCTGGTCACAAAGACTGTATGTATATATAGCTATAGCAATCTAATGAACATAATGTATACGTGTAAGAACTATTATTTCATAATTATTTCTAAGCGTACATCCAGGTTCGGATTAATACCTACGCTTGTAATACCTATAATGAGTTTTACTGATTTCTCTTATAGACTAGCCTGATTTATTCTTCTTTTTGTAGGACGGAGTGACAATGTTCGGGCACCCAGGAGCTGGCGGACAACACGGCTGTGCAGACACGGGGCATCAGGCTGGATTCGCCTACGTCAGTAGCACCATGCTTCCATACCTGCTGGATGAAGATCCTCGGTCTAATCAACTCGTGCAGAGTCTTTACAGATGTGTTCAAAAACTTGAAAATCAGTAATTTCTCATTTTTACAGTTTACACAAACAATACTTTCTTTTTTTCTTAAACTGATCAAGCTGTTTTGTACATATTCCATTCATAATTGAAATATTTCACAGCGTAATAATTAGCCAACCTAAATGCAACATTGGAGACAACTTATCTTCAAGCAAACGTTTATAAGTACTAACTACGTAAACCCATTTCTTTGTGAACATCTTAAGGAAATCAAGTGGCCTCAATCTGCAGGACGAATTTCTCTTAAACAATTATAAACAAACAAAAACAACATTATTATCATATAATGAGCTTGAGAAAACAATGTTTACATAAGCTGCTTTGTGATTATATAGTTGAAATGTTTACATGACAGAAAGAATACACTGTACAACATTTTTTAAAGCGTTGCGACGAGCACGTATAAAGGCGTACATTGGATCATAATGATTCTTTTGAATAAAAAAAAAAAATGGAGTCAATTCGTGATGTTTATTCAATTGCGTGAAAGAAAAGGACATACACGTAACGAAAATGAGTTCATTTAGAAGTACATTCATCAAAACTTTCTGAAAGTGCAAACTGGGATGTACACTTGAGAAAAGACCGCAGAAATCCTACACTTCTCTATACAGAAAGAACAAACAATGAAGGAAAGGGATGGAAAAAGGGTCGTTGTAATAACATCTTGAAACGTTTTGATATTGGTAATTTTATTACGGTATCTGAATGTCTCCAAATTTTATGAATTTTTATAAAAATGTCTCTGAAGGATATGAAAATGAAAATGCCACTTACATAAATTAGATTACAATAAAAGTAACTGTAACGATCCGAGGAAGGTACCAATAAAATATCGTTGAAGTATGAAAGATGAAAATCCAGTCCAGGTATCATTTAGTCTGATAAGAAAGAGCAAATATTACAAGTTCAATGGTGTAAATCTGATCGATATCGGATGAAAAATAAGGAGGTTATGACATTTACAAGTTTCACTTTTTTTTTGGGGGGGTGGGGGCAGTTCATCAACAATCAATATAAATATGCAAATGGCAAAGTGACCATGTCATGCTCTTACAACCTATCAAATAGTTTGTTCATAAAATTTTGAAATGTGTAGTTTTTCATTCAAACACAATTATGCCCGAGGCTCAAATACTCATACCTCTAACTGATCACTATTCTGAAGCTATTTAACCATGAGTAACGTCATGTTTCAGACTTCAATGACAGAAACATTGACTTTTTTCTTCTTTTTTTTTTTTTGGTATTATCCACGTTCAATGGAAAAATGTGAGGGTAAAACATGGTTAGTCTCAATTGCATATTCATACCTACTGTACGAGAACTGTTTTGGAGAAATTATCAAAATTGAAAATTTCATACCATTTCTTATTTTTCATCCGATTTCAGTCAAATTCTTAACGTTGAACTCGTAAAATTGTATTCTTTTTCTTTTATCAGACTAACTTATATTTGGACTAGATATCAGTGAGGTTTCATTCTGTCTGCCTGTGTGCATGTGTGTTAATTCATTTTGAATGAAGAACCTAACACCGTCCCTCTTCCATAGTGGTCCTATCTATATATCGGAGAGAGTTTCACCGTATCTACCGAGATAAATGCACGCGTCAAATCACAGAGTGCCCATATTACACGCTAACATTTCGGAGTGATAGTACAAGTACTAGACGCCATATATTCGCAGTAACGTAACAATAACGTGACCCAGCAATAATAACATGTTTTTCTGGCATTCGACATGGCACACTCCTGAATTCCAGAGAAAAAAAAAAAATAAACATTACCTCCCACGGGGATGAGATGTCATTTCCCGAGACACCAGCAACCGCTTCAGCCGTATAAACTCGATTTTGAAGTGCATTTTCTCGCGCTTAAAAGGTGTCTGTAAATTTATCAAAACTAAAACACACAGCCCAAATAAAGCGCAAACAGCAATTCAAGTGATTTGCGTTATTGCCACATGTAAATATAAAGGTACATGTATTATATGATATACAATGAACATGTATAATTATAGTGGTAACATTATGCCGATGAACAGGATGTTTGTTTATGTCATGTTTGGAACGTATTATGGGTGACACAATGATGACAAAATAATTATGTCGCAGGTTGCCGGATATATCAGCTTTATTGGTGTGCAAAGTCCGCTTGAATTATGTATGGGAATAAACAGACGGAAGTGTATGGGATAGGATGGAATATGAAGTGAGATAACAAGCTATATGGAATAGATAAAATGAAAATTGGAATGGACGTGATTGAACCTAACAATTCTGAAACATATTTCACGATTACAAAATATGTATTGATGGAAGATGCATCTCAAGAAGACACATATAGCACCTGGAACATTTTTGACGATTATATAATAATGAAATGATGGAGGATGTACCATAAAGTAAACAACATATAACACAGTGTAACCAACCAGCGGAAATAAACTTCATGTTTCTTTATGTAATTGACTCAGTACAGTGTACTTGATTGGCAGATGGGTATGATGGGTGTGTGTTATTGTATTATTTTTTAATATTTATTTATTTATTTATTTATTTTTTATTTTTTGTGGTGAGGCTAACTGTTAGTTCGTATAGTTTCAGCTTTCGGCCCGAATCCCTCAACAGGGTCTGACACTAAAAATACAATGTCTTGTGACAGTGATATTTTCAGTAACGTCTACGCAACAAGTATGCCATTCATAGTGTATACAATAATAAAAAAGATAAAGAACACACGCATTCGGATAGTGTAATGTAGAAAGTCATACTTGCATGTTGTGATGACCTGCGTTGGATTAGGCTATTGGCCATCCGTGGCGTGTGGTTAAACTGATCAGTGTCTGCTTTGTGTTGTGTTAGGGTGGAGAGAGAGAGAAAGAGAGAGAGTGCGTGTGTGTGTGTGTGTGTGTGTGTGTGTTTGTTTGTGTGATATTTATATATATATATACATGTATATATACTTGCGTAAATGGACCTATACATATCAATATAGGGACCTATAACAAGCTCAGCTTCTTAGTAGGTCCGTCACATTTCATGTTTGTAAAATTGTCTTCTCTTATATTCTTTGTAATTACGACGCTATGTCTCGTCTTATGTTCAGTCGATTGTATCATGTTATTTGAGTTTGAGATGTGGAACGATAAAATTAAATCAATCAAAGGTCAGCAAATAAAAAATAAAAAAATACATGTGCCCGTTGAATCTAATTACGCCTACCGCTCCTCTAAACTTACGTCTATACGAGGATAATTGATATTGTATATTTGACATTACCACTGAACAATGCAAAAGACACATTCGAAATAATAACACACCTAGGGAAACATAAAATGTGGATATGCACATCATGTGGTTTAACACATTTGTTTATTTTCTATTTCCACTAAGCTAATAATCATTATCAATCACTAAGATTATGATAACGTATTGAAATGTCAAAAGCACAATTAAGATATACATGTACGTGTAAAGGAATAATTATTTACACATGTTCTGCAAAGAATGCAAGGGGCTGTTTCTTAATTTATCCAAACGGAAATAGATACACACATTCACACGCGGTTTTATTTGCCACTTAAACTTACATCAAAGAAGTAAAACCAGGAGAGCAAGAACTTAATTTGATAAATACGGTGACCGCATGGTCTATAGGCTGAGTTTAATTCACATGTAACATTAACAAAAATTATGAAGAGTTACAACTTACAAGATTCCTCTTTTTCCAAATAGATGGATAGTATTACACACTGCATGATATTTCCAGATAAAGTACATGACTATGTACATGTATTTTATGCGTTGTAATCAATCATACCGAGAATATAGAGATTGCTGATTCAAATTAAAGATCTTTGATCAGCATTCAGTAATGTACACTGACAAGTGTGAGTCTTACTTCCAAAAGGGACTTGAGCGTGGCTGTTTTTACAGCTGAGGTTTTAGTGATTGTATGGATAGCTATACACAATACCATAAACACAGTAAATAGACTGGTAGACTGATTATGTATACAGAAGTCAAAGACAAAACAAGAACACACTGGCTGCATTCTTGGTTTACAAAATATAGAAAAAATCATTAAACAATATAAAAACAAAACTGAATCGCTTAAATCAAAACCAGTTGACCACAACATAATTATGTGCAAAAGATGTATTACTACATGCTACTACGGTATACTCTATTGGATAATGGGATTATACAGTTTCAATTTTCCCCAACATACGATCAAAGTGAAATGCACTCAATAATGTAATCTACACATTATTATGCGCGATATATCAGGAAACTATTCTCCTGTTACAATGTACAATGGTTACAGTATGACGACAAAAAAGACCATGTGATACTCAGTACAGTAACCTATATTCGCATAGGAGGGAAATTCGTAAAATGCTATTCCAGTTTGTTAACGTATGTTGATAAACAGTCATGACTACGTTTGATTGAAATTCCTTACACGGGATCAAGTCCGTCATTGGAAGGCGTCCTGTGTGTTTCCATCCAGGGTATAATAAGGCACTTTATAGTCACGTCTTCGTCAAGCTATAAAAACACGTTCCTGCCCCTCCATCAGATATCGAATTTGCATTGATTGTATCACAGTGGCTACCATATAAAAATGTGTGAACAAACCACAGTGTATACTGCACATTAGTTGAATGTTAGCATCGTTCCCTCGTGGTGTCATCCTATATCGTAGAGGGAATTAGCTGGAGCACTCATGTTTAGATAATGAGCTTGGAGATTTCGTATATGTATTGGGGGAAATGTATTGAATTGCACTATCTACTTTTAATTCAGTCATTCCACTGTTCCTTAGTAAAATAATTGTTCTACGTGACTATAATGGCACAAAAATCCGATTATTATGCATTTAATGATAAAATACGTTTGTATACGAATGATCATACAATGGCTATTTTACATGCTATCAACACAAAGCTATAACACACAGAATAGAAATCTATAATGCACTATACTACAAACGTGTAAAAAATATTCAATCAAGTACAACAACATACAAAAATTATGTTTCATAATTGTTTTCGGCTGAGATATTATTGACGTTTGATGCCATTCATCAACATTGTTTTTATTTACAATTTGGAATCATGCAAAAATACACTACAATAAGCCTCACGTGATGGTAGAAGTTAGGCTATGTGTTTACATTGGTTACATTGCTTAAAATCTGATTAGATAATGTTTCACCCTTATGAGGATTTTAACATACCATTTTCAGTCATAACAAGCAATTCACCAAATCAAAATTGTTTACATTCTTCTTTTTTTGATATACCTCGTTAACGACACACGGAGAGATATTTTCAGCATAATGTACAACAGCCCTAAATCATCAAAACTAGTCACATCATACATCAAATTTAAGTCACATCATATTTACATAATGCAATTACAACATAGTCCTCACCTAAACAAGAAGGAAACAACAGCATTAATCATTATTTCACAAGCACACTTCTGTTTAAATTTCTAGTAAGAAAGTAATCAAGTGCAACGTTTCCATTCCTTCCTACAAGATTAATATAATTCTCTTCTCTAAAAAAGTTCATGTTAACGATTTCAAAAGTACAATGCATCACCTCTGATATTCTATCACACCCTGAAATATGAAATCTACACATACACCATGCAAATAAAACTATTTTATTGAATATGAACAAGAGAGCATTGCTAGCTATGTTTTTTTTTTTTTTTTTTACCAAATGAAGTCCGCATCAATCAGTCCTAATTCACAGACAATTCACATTTGCATTACGTCTTTCCTTTGTCCTCCCATTCGGCGGACTGCTATATTCAAACTCATATCGCTAAATGACCACAAATAGAAACGACTATACCGCCAAACGATGCATTATGTATCACAAGCTAGTAAATTAGACAAAGAAAACATATTCATTCCATGTTACAATGGTGTTACGATTAGCTGCACTTTAGAGTTGCTCTGTTGTCATATTCTTCATATTCATCATGTTATACATTTTCTCTCACCACATTCCCCCTTGCTGTCTAAAGAGAGAGGAAGTCATACAAATTCGATAACAAATTACGTTCAAAACCTTAACAGAAAATTGTTCTATTTATACATTTTGATATAAAAATTACAAAATGTTTCCACTATACATGTATATGAGTATACCGAATAGACAATAAGAAGGTAATTACAACTTGCGAAAAGACCGCATTCCACCTTTCACTTCAATTTTAGCTGATATATAGTCATTGCAGATTGATATCAGTCACTGAAATCTATTGTTTTCACTTTTGAATCATACAAAATACATTATATCAACATCATGAAAGTGGAAAACATATTCAAGTAACCCTAGGCATAATCATGCTTACATTGTGTAGAAGAATGTGAAATTCTATGGGCTATAATTTCTCAGTGTTTGCTTATCAGCTTAGTGAGTCAGAACTTTAACCAAAATCTGTAGATCACAATTTACAAGTGTCAGCCACATCACCAGTTTGACTTTATAAAATACACTGTCTAGTGCAAAAATCTACATTTACTTGCACCAAAGGGGGAGATATTCTAAACATATTCCATGGTGTCTTTAACTTGACACATGTTCAGTTGTAACTATATAACATTATTTGAAAAACAAAGAGAAAAATAGCAAAACATATACATGTGCTAGTGACTCAAATAGACCATAATGAAATGATCTCCAATTCCATGCATAATGCATTAGACACTCTGGATTGACAAAGCAGCAGAGATGTGAGAGAGTCATTATTATCAAAGACAGTGAGATGACGTACAGTGTACCTCCAGTGATCAAATGCAGCCACTTTCAATATCCATCCATTCATCCAAAGAACACACAGTACAGTAATAAGTGCATTGAAATAAACATTTCTGCAGAAGTAGAGATATAGGTATAATGAATGATTGTTTATATATTGCGGCCATGACGCTTTTAGAAATTTACACCTATACTTGTGTAAACTTTAAGTACCAGCATGAACGCGTACGTGTATGATTTGATTATATCAAGTCATAGTTGTTTACTTCTTATTTAAAGAAGTACACAATCTTCAGACAAAAAATACACATTACCATTCTCCACAGAACAAAGCTACAGTATAAGCTACAGAGTAAACTGAATAGTCGGAGTCTGAATGGTTGGAGTTTGCATTATATGCCAATAACAATATGTCACATGACAACACATTTAAATGTCAAAAAAAAAAAAAACCTAGCATATTCACAGAGTGAAAACTTATCAGATTATATAGTTTACAACCTGGCATGTAGTATGTGCATTGCAAGTACGTGTATGATGTACAAGAGAATAATACAAAGTGTTCCTTTTCAAACTTCCATCTACAGCTCTGCATTCAGATATTAACATGATCAACGTTAAAGTCTTATGACAATGAAACATGCAGTATATTCAGCAATATCAACTCACCTAAACTGGGATACTGCTTTCAGAATGTTTCGTCCAAGCAGCATAATGTCAAATAGATTAAGATAGATAGAAGAATCAGAGGTGATGACCTCCCTTCAAACAGCAAACGTTGTGATTGCAGTTGATCACACTAAACACATGTATTTTTTATTTTTTCAATAGTCTCCAACAGATTTGGAATATAAAATCATCAAGTGCTTACGATAAAGGAAAGAGTTAATGATACCGTGAAACCATTGCACAGTGCAGCTAAAAGTGATATAGATGTGTTGATTTACAATGATAAATTGGGCTTTTATTTTTCATTTCTTCATTTCAAAAGCTGTACAAACCTCCATAATGTGTGACTAAACAGAAAGGAAAATAATGAATAGAACGAAAAAAAAAAAACCTGTACATTTGCATGTAACTGGAAATTGTGAGATTATCAAATTTTCAGTTGTCTCAAGAATGTCTGAAATCATTTTCCCCTGAAAACATATGACACTATTAACTTACACGGCCAGCGCAACGTTTTTCTCTTTTTTTTTTGTAAGTGTTTGCGTGTGTGTGTGTGTGGGGGGGGGAGCAGTTTATCATTTCTGATGTCCCTTCCGGGTTTCATCAGCTAAAAAGAAAAAAACACGCACACACACACACACACACACAAAAAAAAAAAAAAAACAAACAAACAACCTGTAGCACAACTTTCTGTTCCCACTTCCTGGTTTCTTCATCTACCCGGTCCCCGGTTCCGCCGGCCCTGACACATTCCAAGTAACCATTATATTCATTCTCATGCTCAACACGCATTATGAAACAGGGACCATACTTTCACCTATAGGAGAATGAAACAATAACAAGAGTTCTGACAATTTACATAGGTCTGAGGTCTAATCTGATTCTGTGTTCAAAGAGAGCACAGCGGTGGCAATATCCTGGAACCAAGTCAAACACCATTGCAGAAAAGCCGGACACAGAGTCTTGATTTGTCTTGGTTTGAATAATTCAACATCAAACCATCACATCCAACATATAACTTGTTTTGAGCACATTTTTTTCTTTTCTTTGCTTTTTTTTTTGCCGACATGAGACACATCGTCAACAAATGATTAACTGTAAACATATAAAACTACAATTGATAACAATCACACTGGGCATTGAAAATTTCCATAAAACAACTGATTATACACGCAATGATAGCACATACATTACAAAGAATATCTTTACATCTTAGGATACAATAATAATCAAAAGCAATAAAGAAATGAAAGATTCTGGCCAACATCGGATGCAGGAATGTCACAAGCTGGTGTATTACCAATGTTCACTTAGAGCAGCTGTAGAACGTCTGTCCGGTACAGCAATGTCCGTGGCAAGATTCTGTCTACGTCGTTGATTTTCATCACCACCAAAACGAGAAGTCGAAATTTTTGTATTCTAGCAAAATGAAAATGATTAGAGGTGTTCCAACATATTATAACAGTATGCACATCTATAAAAACAACAAGAAACAAACAAGCAAACAAACAAACAAACTTAAAAGTCTGCATACAATTTGTAGCCAGTGGCGGATCCAAAGGGGCGCACCTGGAACGCTCCACCTCTGTGTTTGTTATCAAAACAACAGAAATAGAAAGAAAAAAAAAATGAAATGAAACCCGGAAGTAGCATCAGATAAAATTGTTTGCGCCCCCAACCCCCACCCCCTTTACGTAATGCCTGGATCCGCCCCTGCATAGCTGTATTTCATCTCTGATTTCTTACCGTGAATTATATCTGAGATTGGAGCACAATATTGTATACAATTTCACCCACAACCTCCATTTTGTCTGGCAATCTTATCAGCAGAGTTTGCATTGTGGTTAAAATCAGAGACTGATGAACCCAAAGAGCTGAATACTATTAAACGAACAATACAAAGAGATGTTAAATACGGTCTGCAGGGGGAAGGAATGAAGTATTCTTTGAGAACCTATGATCTATTGAGGGCATTCAGGGATTTTTACAACTTGTCTTTATGTGGATGCTTCATAGATCATACCTAAACCTGATGGTGAGCCCTGAATGATTTCTAGCGGGCGCGCGCGCGCGCACACACACACACACTCACACACACACACACACACACACACACACACAAGGATTCGCTTGGTTACGTTAGAATTTAGACTGAATACAGCAATACAAAGCAAACACATAAATATTCTACATTTGTTTTATATCCCACTTGCACCTGTATTTTTCTGATGCATACTGAATTACATGGTGATGATAGTTAGTTTGCGATATCAACATTAGATGCAAAGCACCTGAGTCATTGTATCCTGAAGTCTGACTTCTTAATCAATATTTATATTAATGCTGACACTTTTTACTCAGCAGTTACAGAAGACATTAAAAAAATCATTTGTATAAAGCTCTCTATGAATTTTTGTGACAACACTTTACAAAAAAAATAAATAAATAAAAAATCCTCAAATAGACCAAAGTTTTAGTTGGCACATGTCATGACTAAAACACTTTGTGCTTTTTTTTTCTTTTTTTTTTTACTGTATGAACAAGTAAACACCATGCACACACACAAACATGTAATTGAGTATCTACATATAAGAACGACCCAAGTTCATGGAAGGCCATTTCGAGTAAACTTAAAAAAAAAATCATATCTTTTCTATTTGTCCAATAATATTCTATTCAACTGTGATGGGAAGGCAACATTGTATAAACAAATTAGAACATATATAATTATGACAATTAACATTTACATTAATTGTGGAGATGTCATTTCGTGCGATGGACTTGGGTCGTTCTTTGAATCATATACATGATAGGCTGCCATGAGATGAGAGAAGCGATGAGAGAGGGCGCTATAATATGAATGTAAAAATGACCCAAGTCCTGGACGTGGGTCATTCTTACATTCATATAAGATTTCACTCATTCATTTCAGGCACTTCCGGGGGTAATTAGGATGTATCATTCATACACAAGATGAGTCCTTGCATAAGCTACAATTTCCCCATGTCAAACTGAATTTGACCAAAAATTGCACTTGGGTCGTTCTTATATTGATTTTAGGTCTTCAATTGTATGCCTACACATTTACATTTAGGGAAGTGGTTATGTGAATATCTAAATCAGTCTGCCTGAAGGACGCAGATATGATGGGGAAAATAGTTCGAGTATGATGATAAATACAGATTGCACAGAATTGCATTTGGTATGATACTACATCTACAGAGCGTATAGAAAAAAAAAAAGTCACCTAGCTTTGGAGGGCTCCCATTTCATAATTGTCACCAATCGAGAGTGCAGTGGTGGTTGTGAAGAAAGAAGAAGTCTTTCTCTTACCTGGTTATGTTGACAAATGCCTTGCGTGATTGAGCACATGAACTTTAGAGACAACAATGACAAATTGCACTTTTCCATGTTTGAATGTCACATGAAGGAATAATGAAGTCTCATTAATGAATACATGAGATCTGTCAATAAAAGTGACCGAATTAACAGACCGGCCTGTATGAATGCAGGTTTGTGTTTGGGGTTGTTCTAACCTTTTATGGCCCATAACCTTCAACATGGCCACCGTTGTAGATAACTTGGTCACTCTCACAAAGGCTAACTCATTATCCATTATCTCTCTTCATATTTAAGACATGGTTTGTGCTGCAAGGTATAAGTTGAATATGAACAGAGAAAAATGGACTGTGTTGTGTGGCCTAAGTGGGAGTAACAACGTTATTGGACAGGTGGCAATGTTAAAGGTTGTGGCCCACTTGTGGACCACAAAAATAAAAACATGTTAGAAGGAACACTAAACACAAACCTGCATTCGGACAGGCAGGCCTGTTTACTTGGTAACTTTCATTGACAGATCTCATCCATTCAGTGAGACTTGCATTGTTTCTTCATGTGGCACTCAAACTTGGAAAAGGAGCAATTTGTCATTATTTGCTGTAAAGGTCATGTGCTCGTCATACATGACATTTGTCAACATAGTTAGGTATAAATGGAAAGAGGAAGAATTCCTCTTTCCTCACAATTAACATTATGCTCTCCATAGCTGACAAGTATGAAATGATAGCCATCCAAAGTTGGATTACCCTTTTTATATACACATTAGCATAATTAACTGGGATGCATACTTGGTTTTCCGTGCTCAACTGAAATGAGAAGCCTCCCTTCTGCGTTGACTTCTCTGCAGAATGGGTCAAGATCCTCTGAGGTATCACACCTGATCAGCCTGAAATAAGACAAACAAAGAAACAACAACAAAAGCAATGTGTACATTGATTCGAGTGATGCTGGGTATTTATGATAAGGCAAACAGTATCTAGCCGGCGAGTCATTATTGATGTTCTCGTTTAACTGCTCCATAAGACTATGCATCACATACATGTACCTACATCAATATTCATTGGCGATCTCTCTCTTGTACGTATGCTCTTGTCTTGCCTGATAACAACTTTTCTAAGGCGAAAACCAGTCTCTTCCCAAAGAAACAAACAAAAGTTCACACCTTTCCAGCTACATGGGTCTTGATTAAAGGAACCCTATTTGAAGGAACACATGCAACATCGCGATTTCTCTGTAGTTTCTTTACTACATAAAAGATTTGTTAGAATGCAATACGAATTCTGACTTTTTATATCCTATTCCCTTGGTCATTCCTCCACAGAAAGTGACGTACTCCATTCAAAATCAAGTAAGACAGAATTCTCTGGAACATACTAACATATAAAATTTGTGCTTAATTTTCAGATCAGACTTCAAAAGGGGAATTGATATCTATCATACACAAGTGGTATCCAACAAAGCAAGTTTGAGCAAATGTATAAATAGTTTGAGGAATACAACTTTAACAAAGCTATATCGTGTATACATATTTCACTCATGTTTCAAATACTATGAATAATAAATCATTCAGATCCACATAGAATTCTACAATGTGATAACACATGTATTTGCAAACTCTTTTGTTTTCAGCGCTGTGCTTGAATAGCAAAAAATGGAACATTCATACAATCAATACATCCTGCATTCCCCGTCATAAATACTTCTGTATGAAGTGCACATACAATCTTTCAAACACATATTTACGTATGTATTTAATGGGTAGTAATTGTCATTAAATTCCTTGTAATGACTGTCTGTTCCTGCTCTATATTCATCTCACCCTTTGCACACCAGTGTTATATGGATGGTGATCACAAAAGAAAAATGATTCCTTTCTTCCTCACTGATGACAGTATATTGCCTTCATCACAGAATTTATATTTGTTAAAAGTCAAAGGTAAACACATCTGTTTTCCTGATCTTTGTTAAGGCGCATGGGAGCAGCATTGATATACGTAGATAAAGTCACGTTTTGGAAAAGTGCATGCAAGATCCTAGTTGTCGTTTTTAAGGAAGAAGAGAAAGAGAGAAAATTCTAGAACAAACCTCATTTTCAGCTTTTTCCTTGTTGCTTCCAAGACGTGACATGGAAATCTGAAGTTCAAATTAAAGTAGCAGAATCATTGTTCTCACATTAACAGCAATCAAATTAAAATACCGTCAGCTAAAGTATATAAATGTTGATTTTATCACAACCAGACAATCAAAATATTATAAACAGTGTTGCAATACCTGATAGATTGAGCAACAACTTTGTTTAGGGAAAAGGTGAAGATGGATTAGGGAAAGGAAGAGACAAATAGGAGGAAAGAGAACGAGATATATGAACAGCTACCGAGTGGGGTGGAAGGTTGACGAACATCTCCTTACATTACCATTGTAGTAGCAAAAAAAATGAGGAAAAATAACATAATCAGGCAATAAGGAATAGCATTGGCACTTGAATCTCATTATCTGAACCAATCATTCATATATGATATAAACGTTAATTTAGACCCCCACTTTAATTCATGCACTTTTACAGAAAACAGCTAACCTTCAAGTAAACTGAATACTAGATGCTGAAATACCATACGCTGAAGTATTCAAGTAGTAAAGACTATTACATTATACAACAAAGCACACATGAATATCACTGCTGTATCAAACTAGCTTGAGTGGCCTTCTTGGCGATGGCTAAGTATGAATCTATTTCGCTATGCCCCTTCTTGGGAAAATCACAGAATCTAGCTTAGTAAACCAAGGGCGCCGGAAGTGGGGGGGCAGGGGTGGCACTTGCCCCCCCAAACAAAATGTTGGGGGGGCAAAACGAGTTTTTGCCCCCCCAAAGTGCCCCCTGTAACAAATAATTAATCACTTATTTAAAGACCAAAATGAACAATAAAGGCATATTTCTTGTCTAAATGTGGTAATTTCATAACTGAAAATGCAAAATTTTCGCCCCTAACGGGGCGAAAATTTTAATACACTAACAACATACATTATTGCATCTATACACTAATAGTAACTTGTGTAAAGTGTATAGATGGTAGCCTCGTGTCCTCGAGTATGCCCGCTGAAACATACCTTTAGTAAACCTTACATTTTTCATTTTCTTCTTTGCTTTCCAGCAGTATAAGAATATTTTTTATTGTTCGAACGATGCGATCACTTTTAAGCTTTTAATGAGTACATTTCAGATAAATGGCAAAGTGAAAGTGGCTTGCTTGTTCTGCCCGTACTTATAGTAAAATGAAAAGTTTTCATAAGTTATTATCATAGTCCTTCGCATTGATTCTTTTACTATGTTTAATTCTTCAAAAATTTAATTTCAAATGCTCTATAAAAGCGACTTTTATACTCTGTTTTTACAAAAAGTCCCTACCGTGGGAGGGGGTATCCCCCTCCCACACCCTCCCCCCACTCGGTCGCTTCGCTTCCTCACCGAGGATCTCACACCATCACATCACATCATTATGTACTCCCTTACGTAATAATCATAGTCCTTCCAACTGATTTTTGCTTTTAAATGCTCTATAAACGCGACTTTTATACTCTGTTTTTACAAAAAGTCCCTACCGTGGGAGGGGGTATCCCCCTCCCACACCCTCCCCCCACTCGGTCGCTTCGCTTCCTCACCGAGGATCTCACACCATCACATCACATCATTATGTACTCCCTTACGTAATAATCATAGTCCTTCGCACTGATTATTTTTTACTATGTTTAATTCTTTATTTTTTTTTTCTTTTAAATGGTCTATAAACGCGACTTTTATACTCTGGTTTACAAAAGCTCCCTACTGTGTGTGTGTGTGTGGGGGGGGGGGGGGGAATCCCCCTTTCCACCCCCTTCGCTCCCGCGCCGAGGATCTCACATCGTCACATAAAATGTGCCCCCGTCGAGATTTTGCCCCCCCCCCCAAAACCAGAAGTGTTCCGGCGCGCTTGTAGTAAACTATATTTTATTTTGATAATACTCTCTTGCACCTATCAGTGTCGAAAGTGAAGTATGGTGGGCAGCAAATATACTTGCATGATTCTGTCAATAGTGCCAGGGTATTGTGTACAATTACTCAGACAAGACTAGACGCGCGTCTTGGTACTGATTTAGTAGCATTCAATCCGTTGGGAAGCATTCAATCCTACAAATACCTAGGTGTAACAATTACCAATGACCTGAGTTGGGGTGTACACACACAGAAAACCCAGGCAAAGGCCTCCAGAACCCTTGGTATCATTCGGAGAACTCTAGGCAAATGTGACAAGAAGGTGAAAGTAGCTGCATACAACCAACTAGTCAGACCTCAGCTTGAGTACGCAACCTGCACCTAGAACCCACATACCCAGAAAGACAGCCAGATTTGAGAAAACATCCAGCGCCAAGCAGTCAGGTTCGTGTTCCATGATTACTCAAGGGAATCCAGTGTCACCCCTATGCTCTCTTCTCTCGGCTGGGATACACTACAGCATCGTCGCATCCTCCATCAAAGCGAGATGTTGTACAAGATCCACTATGGTTTTGTCAACATAGGCATGCCAGAAGAAATCAGGATAACACAAAATAACACAAGGAACCACAACCCGTCATATCTCCAACCATACTCCAGCGTCAACTGCCACCTCTACAGTTTTTACCCCAGAGCCATAAGAATTTGGAACACTCTCCCTGCCAAAGTAAACATCAGGTACTTTGATGACCTTTAGGAGTGCAGCCCTCCCTGTCATTAGACAGATGTCGCCGCCCCCTACTCTTAAGATGCTGTAATGAGAGGCACACCCGCACCGAGCACCTGCACCTGTATATAGATGCACCTGAGCTCACGTCACCACAGGCACATGCTATAGCACACCGCACAGCACAGCCCTCTCCAGGACAGCGTCTTCGCTTTTGGGAGAGTACTCATTCAAAGTTCAATTCAATTCAATTCAATTCAATTCAATTCAATTCAATTCAATTCAATTCAATGTTTTATTTCATTTTTCGACAAAAAAGATATGAACATCACTTTTTTGATAACGGAAATCAAGGTGCGTAAAGTATAACACAAAAGAATGTATATACAATGTATATACAAAGTTCAAGGTTCAAGGTCTTTTAAATTGTGAACATCTTCACCCAGTAAATTATTGGTTCATGCAAAATTCAAAAGAACATTTAAGAGTGAGCAGGATAGTCATTTTCCTCCACAGTTGAAGTACAAGACAGTGAAGTAGAGGTGAAGTACAAATGTAGCTGCACCTCCTTCGAAATCTTTAAGAAGAAGTTGCAGCGCATAAAGCTCCGATGAGTTTCTGTTTTGTTTTTAGCTGCACATACAAAATTGTAGAGGATTTTCAACTGCATACTGGGCATTCGGCACTGCATACTGGGCATTCGGCACTTGACAGGCATAAGGTACGATAATACGCCAGCGGCGGACTGTACCAGACGGAAAGAAGAAGAAGAAGAAGAAGAAGAAGAGAAGAAGAAGTACTTGGAAAATGAATTTTGTTCATAAAGCTATAATAAATTATGTACATGTAAAAGTAACATTGCCAGTCCAGCTAAAGTCACAAAAGATCCGACGAATATATCACTACAGATGGATCTCACGGCCTGAAGCAAACCCGATTTCCTTGTAAAATTTCTTCGAACTTACCTCGTTCCTAACATCTCGAACAGTAAGGGAACTCAGACATGGTAGATGTAAAACGGAGTGAAGAATACTAGCCGACATGGAAGCTCCGCGCAGTTCCATTCGCTGGATCTAATTAAGGATCAAAATCGATGTAGTGCTGATCGTGTAAGAAGTTACTGCCAGTAAAATCTCGATTACATAATAGGAAAGTAATTTGGCACTTTGTGGTGCTTGATAATTCCACAGATGATACCTTATATTTTACTCATATTCTGGTATTTTCCTTTGCACTAAAAAAAAAACAAAAACAGTACAACTGAATAAGTCTTTAGTATTTGTCTCATTTTATGTTTTATTCTAAAAAGCAGGGGAAATGTTACGTCCGCCACCGTCGACAGTGGTTAATTGACTGCAGCTTTGCAGAAATATATGAGGAAGAAAAATGATATTAAGGGAAAAGATTAATATATCATTTTGATTCCGACAGAAATGCACATATTTGATTAGAGATTGCAAGAGGAGGGTACGAACATTTTTAACACTTAATTCTGGGGGCAGTGGGCTTTTAAGGCAAAAAAACAAAAACAAAAACAAACAAACAAACACACAATATGACCTGCTACATGTACCTCATCCAATTACGTCATTGTCTATGATACAACTGTTCTGAAAACAAGAAAAACGTTTGAAAGAAATGAGCTGAAGTAAATAAAAAAAAAATGAGACAACCCTGCCTCTCATGCTGCTGCAGGACGAATGCAGACAATTTCGTGAGAGTAGTGATAACAAACAATCATCTTTAGTGTCATTAGCTTCCCTTCATCCCTGAGAGTTAAATACACTGCGTAGACTTTCCATCCCTTCATCATCTCATTTGCATTACGTGATCGTGTCCTATATCAACCTGTCATAAATGTAGAAAGGTGAAAAGCATAAACATAAAATACTATGCTAAAACTATGCAACATGGAAAGAAACATTATTCTTTTTAGTCCAGCATGGCGAAAACATCTTTTAGTATCTCAATCATCTGTTTGTTTGTTTGTTTCTTTCTTTCTTTTTGTGTTGTTGTTTTTTTCATTGCAGGAAGGTTTACCATGCATTGAAAACTAAATGAAGCAAAGAAGATACATATACCTTCGCTCCTGCTGCCGATGTAACAAGGGCAAGAAAGAAATCGTCTGCTAACTTGACATGGTCAAGCTTTAACGTCTGAAGGTTTGGCATGGTGCAGATACTCTTGGCGTAAGCCTCTGATGCAGCAGGGGAGATGTCAGGTCCCTCCTGGTGTGTTATTGATTGAAGCTTTGCAGCAACATCATATAAGGAATAAATTAATGATTTGACCATTACAAAAAATATGACCACATTACTCTGACCAGTTCTCATATTCCCTCAATGGCTCCCCAAACATAAACGTATCAGCTTTAAAAATCCTCCTTATTGTTTACAAGATATGTAATAATCTTGCCCATCTTTTCTTAAAGACTTGATTTCCTTCTGCTCATCAACTTCAACCCGTTCTCTCCGTTCTTTCTCCACTCTCCAGTTATCACGTGGTCCCTGCACCTATACCCGCAGCGGCTACGGCAATAATATGGCCTTTTTTTCTGTTATTTCCCAACCTCTTTGCAATAAACTTCCTATCTATATTCGTAATTTAAGTGTTCACAAGTTCAAATCATTCTTGGAAACTTATCTGTTCACTCAATTCCAATTTTGTTGTTGTTGTTGCTGCTGTTGTTACATCTTATGCACATAATGCTGTACCTTACCTCATTTTCCCCCCGGATTATTGTGCTTAAAAATATCAGTATTACGCACCATACAAGGAATCAACTTTAGTATCATTACTAATCTAGTATCTACTTATCTAGTACTTTCCTAAGACTATGTAATATGGCAATGCATTTAGAGAAACAAATTATTCTTTATAATCCAACAGGGCGAAAACATCGTTTTGCCTCGCAGTCATGCCTGTGTTTGTTCTTTTGTTTTTCTGTGTGTGTGTGTTTTATATTGCAGAAATATTTCCCAGTCATTGGAAATCAAGCGAAGAAAGAACAAAGCTTTGCTCCTGCTGCTGATGTATCAAGGGCGAAAAAGAAATCGTCTGCTATCTTGACATGGTTATGCTTTAACGTCTGAAGGTTTGGCATGGTGCAGATACTCTTGGCGTAAGCCTCTGATGCAGCAGGGGAGATGTCAGGTCCTTCCCAGTGATCTATTGATTAAAGCTTTGCAGCAACATTATAAGAAATACATTATTGATATGACCATTCATAAATATATATATAATAATCTTGCTCATATTTTCTTAAAGATGTGATTTCCTTCTGCTCATCCACTTCAATCCTTTCTCTTCGTTCTTCTTTCACTCTCCAGTTATCACGTGATCTCCGCACCTATACCCGCAGCTGCTATACGGTGATAGGGCTTTTTCGGTTACTACAGTATTTCCCCATCTCTTTCCAATAAACTCACTATCTATATTCGTAATGGAAGTGTTGACCAAGTTCAAACCATTGTTGAAACTTATCTCTTTACTCAATCCTAATTTTGTTATTGTTGTTGTTGATGTTGCTGTTATGTCATACGCACATAATGCTGTATCTGTCCTCATTTTTTTTTCCAGATTAATGTACTTAGAAACATCAGTATTACGCGATAAGGAATCAACTTTAGTGTCATCAATAATAAATGCTACATTCATAAAGCTTATCATAACGCATGCTTTTATGTGCGCTGTACAATGGGGATACAAAATATAAACAAACAAATGAATAACAAGTATAACAATCAATCTAATAAATACAATAATTAAAAAAAAAGTTATGAATATTCATCTTCATGATGGAAAACAGAAAAACGGGTTTTCTTTCCATCCCTTCATCATCTCATTTGCATTACATGATCGTGTCTCATATCAACCTGTCATAAATGTAGAAAGGTAAAAACTATAAACATATGCTAAAACTGAGCAAATTTGAAAGAAACAAACTATTCTTTTTTAGTCCAACATGGCGAAAACATCGTTTAGTGTCTCAATCACGTGTTTGTTTGTTTGCTTGTGTTTTTGAATTGCAGGAAGGTTTCCCGTGCATTGGAAACTAATATTCTAATGAGGCAAAGAAGATACCTTCGCTCGTGCTGCTGATGTAACAAGGGCAAGGAAAAAAAAAAATCTGTGCTATTTTGACTTTGTATAGGTGTAACGTCTGAAGGTTTGGGATGGTGCAGATACTCTTGGGGTAGGACTCTTATACAGCAGGGGAGATGTCAGGTCCCTCAAGGGTATTATTGATCGAAGCTTGGCAGCAAAATAATATTTGAAATACATTATTGATATGACCATTAAAAGTATGATTATTATTATTATTATTGTTATTATTATTGTCCCCGCCGAACGAGTTCGAGCAGGGGACTATGAAACGGGCTCCGTACGTGTGTGTGTCTGTGTGTCCGTGTGTCCGTGTGTCCGTCCGTGCGTCCGTCCGTGCGTCCGTCCGTGCGTCCGTGTGTGATCAAAATGTTCAAAATGCTACTCCTTCGCCATTTCTAACCCGATTTTGATTCTGTTTGCTTTATATGATAGCACTACATGAGAGCTTTGAAACTTCTATACAGAATTTCAGTTGTGACCTTTGACCTTGACCTTTGACCTATATTGTACATTTTGCTTCAAAATGCTACTCCTTCGCCATTTCTAACCCGATTTTGATTCCGTTTGCTTTATATGATGGCACTAGGTGAGGGCTTCAAAACTTCTACACAGAATTTTGACCTTTGACTTCTTTGACCTTTGACCTTGATTTTTGACCTATATTGTACATTGCCTACAAAATGCTACTCCTTCGCCATTTCTAACCCGATTTCGATTCCGTTTGCTTTATGTGATGGCACTAGGTGAGGGCTTCAAAACTTCTACACAGAATTTTGACCTTTGACTTCTTTGACCTTTGACCTTGATTTTTGACCTATATTGTACATTTTGCTACAAAATGCTACTCCTTCGCCATTTGTAACCCGATTTCAATTCCGTTTGCTTTAAGTGATGGCACTAGGTGAGGGCTTCAAAACTTCTACACAGAATTTTGACCTTTGACTTCTTTGACCTCTGACCGTGATTTTTGACCTGTATTGTACATATTACTACCAAATACTACTCCTTCGCCATTTCTAACCCGATTTCGATTCCGTTTGCTTTATGTGATGGCACTAGGTGAGGGCTTCAAAACTTCTACACAGAATTATGACCTTTGACCTTGAGTTTTTACCTACATTGTACATTGGCTACAAAATGCTACTCCTTCCCCATTTCTAACCCGATTTCGATTCCGTTTGCCTTATGTGATGGCACTAGGTGAGGGCTTCAAAATTTTGACCTTTGACTTCTTTGACCTTTGACCTTGATCTTTTTACCTATATTGTACATTGTGCTACTAGATGCTACTTCCGGCGGGGACATATATTACGCACCGCGTAATTTCTACTTTTCCTTGTTATTATTATTATTATTATTTTTATTATTATTATTATTATTATTATGATTATTATTATTATTATTATTATTATTATTATTATTATTATTACTTATAGTGCGCTTTTCCCAAATGGCCCAAAGCGCTTACAATCAATTCAAAATATGCACGACAGTATGATTGTGAAATTGGATAGATATTACAGCTACAAACTAGTTGCTGCTAAAAAGATGTGTTTTCAAGGCTTTTTTGAAAACACTGACTGATGGAGACTGTCTGACGGTAAGTGGTAAATTGTTCCAGTGCTTTGAAGCAGACACAGTAAATGTCCTATCACCGGCTAAGGTGCGGGTAACAGAAAAAAAAAATATATATATATGATAATCTTGCTCATATTTTCTTAAAGATTTGATTTCCTTCTGCTCATCCACTTCAACCCGTTCTCTCCGTTCTTCTTTCACTCTCCAGTTATCACGTGATCCCCGCACCTATACCCGCAGCTGCTACATACGGTGATAGGGCTTTTTCGGTTACTACAGTATTTCCCCTCTCTTTGCAATAAACTCCCTATCTATATTCGTAATGGAAGTGTTGACCAAGTTCAAACCATTGTTGAAAACTTATCTGTTTAATCAATCCTAATTCAGTTATTATTGTTGTTGTTGCTGTTATATCATATGCACATAACGATGTATCTGTCCTCATTTTTTTTTCCGGATTACTGCACTTAGAAACATCAGTATTACGCGCTAAGGAATCAACTTTAGTGTCATCAATAATAAATGCTACATTCATAAAGCTTATCATAACGCACGCTTTTATGTGCGCTGTACAATAGAGATACAAAATATAAACAAACAAATGAATAACAAGTATAACAATCAATCTAATACATATAATAATTAACAAAAAGTTTCATGAATATTTATCTTCATGATGGAAAACGGAAAAAAAACGGGTTTTCTGTCCATCCCTTCTTCATCTCATTTGCATTACGTGATCGTGTCCTATATCAACGTGTCATAAATGTAGAAAGGTGACAACTATAAACATAAAATACTATGCTAAAACTATGCAACATGGAAAGAAACAAACTATTCTTTTTAGTCCAACATGGCGAAAACATCGTTTAGTATCTCAATCACGGGTTTGCTTGTATCCTTGTTTTTTTAATTGCAGGAAGGTTTCCCATGCATTGGAAACTAAATGAGGTAAAGAAGATACCTTCGCTCCTGCTGCTGATGTAACAAGGGCAAGAAAAAAAAAAACATGTGCTATTTTGACTTTGTATAGGTGTAACGTCTGAAGGTTTGGGATGGTGCAGATACTTTTGGGGAAGGACTCTGATACAACAGGGGAGATGTCAGGTCCGCAAAGGTGTGTTATTGATTGAAGCTTTGCAGCAACAAAATATAAGGAATACATTAATGATATGACCCTTACAACAAGATATGACCAC
Organism: Diadema setosum; assembly: GCF_964275005.1. NCBI lineage: Eukaryota > Metazoa > Echinodermata > Echinoidea > Diadematoida > Diadematidae > Diadema > Diadema setosum. The sequence goes on from NC_092699.1 coordinate 4,852,223, forward strand.
ATTACTCCATGCAGTTTTCCAATCCCCCCATTGGCTCCCCAAACATCAACTTATCAGCTTTAAGGTAATGCTTATTGTTTACAAGACATGAATCTTGCTCCATCTTTTCTTAAAGATTTGATTTCCTTCTGCTCATCCACTTCAACCCGTTCTCTCCGTTCTTCCTCCAATCTCCAGTTATCACGTGGCCCCCGCATCTATACCCGCAGCGGCTACAGCTTTTTTGGAATGGAAAGAAACAGATTTTTTTTTTTTATTTCCCCATATCTTTGCAAGAAAAAACTCCCTATCTATATTCGTAATTAAAGTGTTTACCAAGTTCAAATCATTGTTGAAAACTTATCTGTTTATTCAAACCTAATTGTGTTGTTCTTGTTGTTGCTATTGTTATGTCGTATGCACATAATACTGGTACTTTATCCCTCATTTCTTTCGGGATTAAGGCCCTTAGAAACGTCAGCATTACGCGCTATATAAGGAATCAACTTTAGTGTCATCAATAATCATAGGTGTAGCGAGGATTTTTTAGAGGGGGGTGTTTAACCCTATTAAGCCCAAGCTATTTTGACCCCTCGCAGGCCCGGGGGGGGGGGGGGGCACATTGTGCCCCCCCCCCCTTTATAACTTTTTTATTATTTGATGTATCATTGTCACATTTGGCACATGGGTAGAGTAACTCATACTCTACACGACTGTACATTTGAATTTTCTCAAGATCACCCATGGAGGGCGCTAGTTTCCAAAATATAAAGAAATACATAGGAAATGTGCTAAAAACGTATGCACATGATGCTGGTACTTTATACCTCATTTTTTTAGGGATTAAAGCCCTTAGAAACGTCAGCATTACGCACTAAGGAATCAACTTTAGTGTCATCAATAATAAATGCTACATGCATCTTTAATTATGCGCTGTACAATTCATATACAAGATACATACAAACAAATGAATAACAAGTATAACAACCAATCTAATACATACAATAATTAACAAAAAGGGGTTATGAATATTCATCTTGATGATGGAAGACGGAAAAACATATTTTCTTTCCATTTTTTTTTATCATTTCATTCGCATTACGTGATCGTGTCCAATATCAACCTGTCATAAACGTATAAAGGTGACAACTATAAACATGAAATACTTTGCTAAGACTATGTAACATGGAAAGAAAAAGACTATTCTTTTTAGTCCAACACGGCAAAAACATCGTCTAGTATCTCAATTATCTGTTTGTTTGTTTGTTTTTGTGTTGTTGTTTTTTTTTATTGCAGGAAGGTTTCCCATGCATTTGAAACCAAATGAAGCAAAGAAGATACATATACCTTCGATCCTGCTGCTGATGTACAGAGGGCAAGAAAGAAATCGTCTGCTATCTTGACATTGTGAAGCTCTAACGTCTGAAGGTTTGGCATGGTGCAGATACTCTTGGCGTAAGCCTCTGATGCAGCAGGGGAGATGCCAGTCATGAAAGGTCGTTCCCTGTGTTGTATTGATTGAAGCTTTGCAGCAACATAATATAAGGAATACATTATTGATATGACCATTAAAAAATACAATAATCTTGCTCATGTTTTCTTAAAGATTTGATTTCCTTCTGCTCATCCACTTGAACCCGTTCTCTCCGTTCTTCCTTCACTCTCCAGTTATCACGTGATCCCAGCACCTATACCCGCAGCGGCTACATAATCAATAGTTTACGTGCAATCGTACCTTCTGAAATTCTTGTTAAGTTATATCACACTTTGATTATGCCTCAATTATCTTATTGCAACATAATATGGGAAATTGTGCAAAGTATCTTTTACAGCGTATTTTTATCGTACAAAAGCGTGCAATCCGTATGATTAGCAATAGACCATTTTTTAGCCACACAGGTCCTCTATTTAAAGAACATAACTTATTGACGATTTTTTATTTGAACAATTTTTTTTCTCGCTGTTTTCATGTACACATATATAAACAACATTTTGCCAGGTTTTCTCGATACTTCCTTCATCCAAAATAAGAATAAATATAATACTAGACAGATGAATAGATTGTATATCCCAAATTTTAGATATTGCATTTCAAGATACACTTTGAAATATACGGGACCTGTTCTATGGAACGATTTGCCAAATGTGATAAAGCTGTCTAATAGACTTTCAATATTTAAAAGAAGATACAAATCATTCCTTGTTCATAAAGATATATTATAAATTTGAAGTCTTATAGAGTGTACAAGCACCACACTTTGATTACTCTTGCCTTCTTATATGTATTATGCACTTTTGTAGTATAGTTTTTCTTGTGTGTATTGCATCAATGTAACTATTCTTTGCTGTAACACTTGGGATCAGCCATAGAAAGACCAACGGTCTATGTTGATCCCCCCACAAACTGAAATAGCTACTTTTATGTCGTGTTTGTCTGTTGTAAAATCCTTGTAAGTTGTTTTTTTTTTTTAATTGCAGGAAGGTTTCCCATGCATTGGAAACTAAATGAGGCAAAGAAGATACTTTCGCTCCTGCTGCTGATGTAACACGGGCAAGAAAAAAAAATCATCTGCTATTTTGACTTTGTATATAGGTGTAACGTCTGAAGGTTTGGCATGGTGCAGATACTCTTGGGGTAAGACTCTGATACAACAGGGGAGATGTCAGGTCCGCAAAGGTGTGTTATTGATTGAAGCTTTGCAGCAACAAAATATAAGAAATACATTAATGATATGACCCTTAAAACAAGATATGACCACATTATACTCCATGCAGTTCTCCAATCCCCCCATTGGCTCCCCATACATCAACGTATCAACTTTAAAGTCCTGCGTTTTGTTTACAAGACATGAAATAATCTTGCTCCATCATTTCTTAAAGATTGATTTCCTTCTGCTCATCAACTTCAACCTGTTCTCTCCGTTCTTCCTCCAGTCTCCAGTTATCACGTGGCCACCGCACCTATACCCGTAGCGGCTACGGCGATATGGTTTTTATTTTATTCATTTTTTGTTATTTCCCCATCTCTTTGCAAGAAAAAACTTCCTATCCATATTCGTAATTAAAGTGCTGACCAAGTTAATTCATTGTTAAAAACTTATCTGTTTATTCAATCCTAATTGTGTTGTTCTTGCTGTTGCTATTGTTATATCGTATGCACATGATGCTGGTACTTTATACCTCATTTCTTTCGGGATTAAAGCCCTTAGAAACGTCAGCATTACGCGCTATATAAGGAATCAACTTTAGTGTCATCAATAATAAATGCTACATTCATAAGCGCATCAAAAACACATGCTTCTTTAAGTATGCGCTGTATAGAAGATACAAATAAACAAAATGAATAACAAGTATAACAACCAATCTGATATATACAATAATTAAGAAAAAGGGGTTATGAATATTCATCTTCATGATGGAAGACGGAAAAACAGGTTTTCTTTCCATTCCTTTATCATTTTATTCGCATTACGTGATCGTGTCCCATATCAACCTGCCATAAACGTATAAAGGTGAAAACTATAAACATGAAATACTTTCCTAGGACTATGTAACATGGAAAGAAACAGACTACTTGTATTCCTTTTAGTCCAACACGGCGAAAACATTGTTTAGTATCTCAATCATCTGTTTTGTTTGTTTTTTGTTTGTTTTTTGTGGTTTTTTTCATTGCAGGAAGGTTTACCATGCATTGAAAACTAAATGAAGCAAAGAAGATACATATACCTTCGCTCCTGCTGCTGATGTACAGAGGGCAAGAAAGAAATCGTCTGCTATATTGACATGGTGAAGCTGTAACGTCTGAAGGTTTGGCATGGTGCAGATACTCTTGGCGTAAGCCTCTGATGCAGCAGGGGAGATGTAAGGTCCTCTCTCGTGGTGTATTGATTGAAGCTTTGCAGCAACATAATATAAGGAATACATTATTGATATGACCATTAAAAAATACAATAATCTTGCTCATATTTTCTTAAAGATTTTATTTCCTTCTGCTCATCCACTTGAACCCGTTCTCTCCGTTCTTCCTTCACTCTCCAGTTATCACGTGATCCCCGCACCTATACCCGCAGCGGCTACATACGGTGATAGGGCTTTTTCGGTTACTACAGTATTTCCCCATCTCTTTGCAATAAACTCCCTATCTATATTCGTAATGGTAGTGTTGACCAAGTCAAACCATTGTTGAAAACTTATACTCAATCCTAATTTTGCTATTGTTGTTGTTGTTGTTGCTGTTATATCATAGACACATAATGCTGTATCTGTCCTCATTTTTTCCGGATTAATGCACTTAGAAACATCAGTATTACGCGCGAAGGAATCAACTTTAGTGTCATCAATAATAAATGCTACATTCATAAATCTTATCATAACGCATGCTTTTATGTGCGCTGTACAATTGAGATACAAAATATAAACAAACAAATGAATAACAAGTATAACAATCAATCTAATACATACAATAATTAACAAAAAGGTTCATGAATATTTATCTTCATGATGGAAAACGGAAAAAAAAAACGGGTTTTCTTTTCATCCCTTCATCATCAATCAATAGTTTACGTGCAATCGTACCTTCTGAAATTCTTGTTAAGTTATATCACACTTTGATTATGCCTCAACTATCTTATTGCAACATAATATGGGAAATTGTGCAAAGTATCTTTTACAGCGTATTTTTATCGTACAAAAGCGTGCAATCCGTATGATTAGCAATAGACCATTTTTTAGCCACACAGGTCCTCTATTTAAAGAACATAACTTATTGACGATTTTTTATTTGAACAAATTTTTTTCTCGCTGTTTTCATGTACACATATATAAACAACATTTTGCCAGGTTTTCTTGATACTTCCTTCATCCAAAATAAGAATAAATATAATACTAGACAGATGAATAGATTGTATATCCCAAATTTTAGATATTGCATTTCAAGATACACTTTGAAATATACGGGACCTGTTCTATGGAACGATTTGCCAAATGTGATAAAGCTGTCTAATAGACTTTCAATATTTAAAAGAAGATACAAATCATTCCTTGTTCATAAAGATATATTATAAATTTGAAGTCTTATGCAGTGTACAAGCACCACACTTTGATTACTCTTGCCTTCTTATATGTATTATGCACTTTTGTAGTATAGTTTTTCTTGTGTGTATTGCATCAATGTAACTATTCTTTGCTGTAACACTTGGGATCAGCCATAGAAAGACCAACGGTCTATGTTGATCCCCCCACAAACTGAAATAGCTACTTTTATGTCGTGTTTGTCTGTTGTAAAATCCTTGTAAGTTGTTTTTTTTTTTAATTGCAGGAAGGTTTCCCATGCATTGGAAACTAAATGAGGCAAAGAAGATACTTTCGCTCCTGCTGCTGATGTAACACGGGCAAGAAAAAAAAATCATCTGCTATTTTGACTTTGTATATAGGTGTAACGTCTGAAGGTTTGGCATGGTGCAGATACTCTTGGGGTAAGACTCTGATACAACAGGGGAGATGTCAGGTCCGCAAAGGTGTGTTATTGATTGAAGCTTTGCAGCAACAAAATATAAGAAATACATTAATGATATGACCCTTAAAACAAGATATGACCACATTATACTCCATGCAGTTCTCCAATCCCCCCATTGGCTCCCCATACATCAACGTATCAACTTTAAAGTCCTGCGTTTTGTTTACAAGACATGAAATAATCTTGCTCCATCATTTCTTAAAGATTGATTTCCTTCTGCTCATCAACTTCAACCTGTTCTCTCCGTTCTTCCTCCAGTCTCCAGTTATCACGTGGCCACCGCACCTATACCCGTAGCGGCTACGGCGATATGGTTTTTATTTTATTCATTTTTTGTTATTTCCCCATCTCTTTGCAAGAAAAAACTTCCTATCCATATTCGTAATTAAAGTGCTGACCAAGTTAATTCATTGTTAAAAACTTATCTGTTTATTCAATCCTAATTGTGTTGTTCTTGCTGTTGCTATTGTTATATCGTATGCACATGATGCTGGTACTTTATACCTCATTTCTTTCGGGATTAAAGCCCTTAGAAACGTCAGCATTACGCGCTATATAAGGAATCAACTTTAGTGTCATCAATAATAAATGCTACATTCATAAGCGCATCAAAAACACATGCTTCTTTAAGTATGCGCTGTATAGAAGATACAAATAAACAAAATGAATAACAAGTATAACAACCAATCTGATATATACAATAATTAAGAAAAAGGGGTTATGAATATTCATCTTCATGATGGAAGACGGAAAAACAGGTTTTCTTTCCATTCCTTTATCATTTTATTCGCATTACGTGATCGTGTCCCATATCAACCTGTCATAAACGTATAAAGGTGAAAACTATAAACATGAAATACTTTGCTAGGACTATGTAACATGGAAAGAAACAGACTACTTGTATTCCTTTTAGTCCAACACGGCGAAAACATTGTTTAGTATCTCAATCATCTGTTTGTTTGTTTTTTGTTTGTTTTTGTGGTTTTTTTTTCATTGCAGGAAGGTTTACCATGCATTGCAAACTAAATGAAGCAAAGAAGATACATATACCTTCGCTCCTGCTGCTGATGTACAGAGGGCAAGAAAGAAATCGTCTGCTATCTTGACATGGTGAAGCTGTAACGTCTGAAGGTTTGGCATGGTGCAGATACTCTTGGCGTAAGCCTCTGATGCAGCAGGGGAGATGTAAGGTCCTCCCTCGTGGTGTATTGATTGAAGCTTTGCAGCAACATAATATAAGGAATACATTATTGATATGACCATTAAAAAATACAATAATCTTGCTCATATTTTTTTAAAGATTTTATTTCCTTCTGCTCATCCACTTGAACCCGTTCTCTCCGTTCTTCCTTCACTCTCCAGTTATCACGTGATCCCCGCACCTATACCCGCAGCGGCTATACATACGGTGATAGGGCTTTTTCGGTTACTACAGTATTTCCCCATCTCTTTGCAATAAACTCCCTATCTATATTCGTAATGGTAGTGTTGACCAAGTCAAACCATTGTTGAAAACTTATACTCAATCCTAGTTTTGCTATTGTTGTTGTTGTTGTTGCTGTTATATCATAGACACATAATGCTGTATCTGTCCTCATTTTTTTTCCGGATTAATGCACTTAGAAACAGCAGTATTACGCGCTAAGGAATCAACTTTAGTGTCATCAATAATAAATGCTACATTCATAAATCTTATCATAACGCATGCTTTTATGTGCGCTGTACAATGGAGATACAAAATATAAACAAACAAATGAATAACAAGTATAACAATCAATCTAATACATACAATAATTACCAAAAAGGTTCATGAATATTTATCTTCATGATGGAAAACGGAAAAAAAAAACGGGTTTTCTTTTCATCCCTTCATCATCAATCAATAGTTTACGTGCAATCGTACCTTATGAAATTCTTGTTAAGTTATATCACACTTTGATTATGCCTCAATTATCTTATTGCAACATAATATGGGAAATTGTGCAAAGTATCTTTTACAGCGTATTTTTATCGTACAAAAGCGTGCAATCCGTATGATTAGCAATAGACCATTTTTTAGCCACATAGGTCCTCTATTTAAAGAACATAACTTATTGACGATTTTTTATTTGAACAAATTTTTTTCTCGCTGTTTTCATGTACACATATATAAACAACATTTTGCCAGGTTTTCTCGATACTTCCTTCATCCAAAATAAGAATAAATATAATACTAGACAGATGAATAGATTGTATATCCCAAATTTTAGATATTGCATTTCAAGATACACTTTGAAATATACGGGACCTGTTCTATGGAACGATTTGCCAAATGTGATAAAGCTGTCTAATAGACTTTCAATATTTAAAAGAAGATACAAATCATTCCTTGTTCATAAAGATATATTATAAATTTGAAGTCTTATGCAGTGTACAAGCACCACACTTTGATTACTCTTGCCTTCTTATATGTATTATGCACTTTTGTAGTATAGTTTTTCTTGTGTGTATTGCATCAATGTAACTATTCTTTGCTGTAACACTTGGGATCAGCCATAGAAAGACCAACGGTCTATGTTGATCCCCCCACAAACTGAAATAGCTACTTTTATGTCGTGTTTGTCTGTTGTAAAATCCTTGTAAGTTGTTTTTTTTTAATTGCAGGAAAGTTTCCCATGCATTGGAAACTAAATGAGGCAAAGAAGATACTTTCGCTCCTGCTGCTGATGTAACACGGGCAAGAAAATAAAAACATCTGCTATTTTGACTTTGTATATAGGTGTAACGTCTGAAGGTTTGGCATGGTGCAGATACTCTTGGGGTAAGACTCTGATACAACAAGGGAGATGTCAGGTCCGCAAAGGTGTGTTATTGATTGAAGCTTTGCAGCAACAAAATATAAGAAATACATTAATGATATGACCCTTAAAACAAGATATGACCACATTATACTCCATGCAGTTCTCCAATCCCCCCATTGGCTCCCCATACATCAACGTATCAACTTTAAAGTCCTGCTTTTTGTTTACAAGACATGAAATAATCTTGCTCCATCATTTCTTAAAGATTGATTTCCTTCTGCTCATCCACTTCAACCCGTTGTGACGGAGAACCGTAATGTGCCTTGGTGAAACCAGGGTGGGGTGGAATAAAAGTGTCCATTCGGGACATGAGAGTTGGAGTTGGCAAACATGGCGTGAACAGTCGCAGTCATTCGGTGCTGATCCAAGAATGTTTTGTCGGTGTCTGACAGATGTTATGTCGGTGCTGACGGGTGTTCTGTTGGTGCATGACATGTGGGGAACATGTCCGGGAAATGAACATACAAACAGGCTGTCTTTTGGGTAGTTATTTCGGTGTTTGGTACATCGTTGTAAGTATTGATGCCCGCTGGAAGCATATGTGTGTAGTGTTCGCACTCATGCGAGATGTGTACACAGGGTAGCGAACGTAACAGTGTCGTTCGTACTGTTCGTAGCGGTATTGTATACTGCGTGACATTGCACGGTATGTGTAATGGGGCTGCGTTAGCAGTGGTTGTGAATGGAAGTGCGATTCGCGAAGCGATGCGATGAGTATGTTTTGTACTTTTGCGCACTTGTTCTGGTCTTCTCGCTAGCTGAATACCAGGGTTGCAGCATTGATTGCTGGAAAGGAAGGGTACGTATTATCGTTTCCGTTATGTCATTCGATCAGATTAGTGTGTCACTTTCTGGTTATTTGGATTAGCATCGTTAGATGTGGCTTTACGAGGAAATTGGCCTCGAGATATACGAGTGTTTGTCCGGTCTGAATTGCTTAGACTATTCTCGTAGTTCGGTACGCAGTGGAGTGTACTGTAGGAAGTTGCGTTAGCGACGTAGTCTTGAAATCTAGTCGGAAAGCTAGATGTGAATAATCATGGCAGCCAAGTTCGATGCTGCAGAGTTTGTGAAAGACGTCACTCTTGATAGATTGAGAGGGTTAGTGAAAGCCCAATTGATTGAGGTTGCAACTCATGTAGATGCTGATATCAGAGAGTGTAGTCGAAAGAAAGAAATCTTTGCAGTTCTGGTGAAGAAGCTTGAACTGGGTGGTGTAGAAAATGAACACACAGACCAGAGTGAGAGTACAGATGAGATTGAGAGTGCTGGTAGAAAAACTGCTCCAAGTACTACTACTATTACTAGACCTAGTGAGATGAGGGTAGATTCCACACAACTAGAACTTGCTAGATTGGAGTTAGAAAAAGAAAAAATGAAGGCAGAAAATCTGAGACTCGAACAAGAGTTAATGCAACGTCAAATTGAGTTGACCCAGGCCCAGGCCAGTAGCGTCCCAGGGGATAGGCCTAATGTTACTATGTCGAGACCAAAGACGCCCGACATTGCAAAAATGGCAAACACGGTCCCTCGCTTTGATGAAGAGGATGTAGACTCTTTCTTTTTCTCCTTTGAGAGAATAGCCAGGAATTTGGAGTGGGAGAAGAAATATTGGTCTATGATAGTACAACAAAAGCTCACAGGCAAGGCACATTCAGTAGTGTCTGCTCTCTCGGATGAGGAGGCAAATAACTATGACACAGTTAAGGAAGCAGTCCTTCTTGCCTATCAGTTAGTCCCAGAAGCTTACAGGCAAAAGTTTCGAGGATATAGGAGAGGTTCGGGACAGACCTACGTAGAGTTTCAGAGAGAAAAAGAAATCATGTTTGATCGATGGGTTCGATCAATGAAAGTAGATCTCACTTATGATAATTTGAGAGAGATAGTGTTGATGGAGGAGTTCAAGAAATCGACACCTCCAGATTTGAGAACATATTTGGAAGATCGAAGAGTACATGATGTAAAGAGTGCAGCAGTCACCGCTGACCAGTATGAGTTGACACATAAAGTGAAAACAAAAAGTCCTGCGGGAAAGAGGAAGTTTGATCAGTTGAGAAATCCTGACACTCAAAAGTGGCATAGTAGTCATAGTGAATGCAGGGATAAAGTAAAGACTGAATCACAGAAAGAGCGACCAAAATCGCCACGGCCTCAATACAAAGAAGTGAGATGCTTTTTCTGTGGGAAAATAGGTCACATTAAGTCCGAATGTAAGCGATTGCTGGGACAAAATGAAGCAAAAGAAAAACAAAAGCAAAGAGCAACACATGGTTTAGTCCATGCAGACACACGTACACAGAACAGTTCAGATGCTGAAACAAAAGAGAAACAGAACCAGACAGCCACCAATGGTTTTGTTAAGTCAAGTGTAAGTGATGAACAGCGTCACCCAAATGTTGTGAAAAGCAGTGTCTCAAAAATGACAGATACATGTTCAAGTGGTCGTGTGGATGAAAAGTACAAGGACTTCATTTCCAAGGGTATAGTTACCATTGCTGAAGTTAGAGTACCGGTTGTCATACTTCGTGATACTGGAGCTACACAGTCCCTCATGGTAGGAGATGTGAAGAGTATGCCCATAGACTGTAACACGGGTAGAAAGGTACTGATACATGATGTCAACGGAGGAACACAGGCGGTCCCTCTATTCCGAGTGAATTTGGATAGTGGACTGATTTCAGGGGAAGTGATTGTGGGAATTGTTCCATTTCTCCCCATGGATGGAGTTTCCTTTTTGCTTGGTAATGACCTTGCAGGAGGTCGAGTGAGTGTCCTTCCGGTTGTTTCCGAAGTCCCAGTGTACGAGCAGGAAACTGAAAAACTTGTCGATGAATTTCCAGAAGTATTTCCAACATGTGCTATCACAAGGTTTCGAGCAAGTGAGGCAGAGCGTGAGAGAAAGGAGTCTGAAAGTGAAATTTCTCTTGGTGACACATTCTTTGGAAAGGTGACTAGTGAAGATGAAAGAGAACAAAGTTGGGGAGAAGGTGTGTTCAGTCAGCAGGCTTTAATCAAAGCACAGATGGAAGATGAGGAGTTGTTGAAGTTGAGAGAGAGTGCATTGACAGAAGATGAGGCGAAGGGAGTGCCAGAATGTTTCTATGTAAAGTCTGGTGTTTTGATGAGGAAATGGCGTCCTCCAGATCGTCCCGCAGATGAGGACTGGACGGTTGTCGACCAGATAGTTGTTCCTCCGCCGTATCGAAAGGAAATTCTACGTCTTGCACATGAAATTCCAGTGGCCGGACACTTGGGTGTCAAGAAGACTTTGTGTAGAATCAGAACTCATTTCTTCTGGCCCAAGATGAGAAAGGATGTGTCTGAATTTTGTCGAACGTGTCATGAATGTCAAGTGGTAGAAAAACCACAACATGCCATTAGATCTGCGCCGTTGATTCCTATTCCGGCTTTTGAGGAGTTATTTAGCCGTGTGATGGTACAAGACGTAGGTGCAGTTGTGAGTGAGAGTGTCTTGCACAGTGCTGAGAAAAGTGCAGAAGAGTGTGAACCTGATGCTGCAGATTCTCAGAGTGTGAGTTTCAAGTCAGGAATGATTCCGCGAGTAGAGAACTCAAAGGCACTAGAAAATCCAGAGTTACTGCTCAGTCATATGTCAGATTCGGAGAGGCAAGATGTTGTCGACATCTTCCAGGAATTTCCGGAGGTTTGCAGTGATAAATTGGGCTGTGCGAAAGATACTGTTCATACAGTAGATGTGGGTGAAAATGCACCCATTAAGCAGCATCCATATCGGATTCATCCTGCTAAGAGAGAACAGGTGGATAGGGAGATAGATTTCATGCTTGCAAATGGAATCATAGAGCCTAGTAACTCAAACTGGAGTTCCCCAGTAGTGCTAGTCCCAAAGGCAGACGGAACGTCCAGGTTTTGTATCGATTACAGGAAGGTCAATACCATAACCAAGACTGATTCGTTTCCGCTTCCTTTGATTGAGGAATGTATTGATCGGGTAGGAAGTGCTGAGTATGTCAGCAAATTGGATTTGATGAAAGGGTATTGGCAGGTGCCATTAGACAAAGATGCAAGAGAGATCTCGGCGTTTGTCACACCCTCTGGGTTATACCAGTGTCGTGTCATGCCCTTCGGGATGAAAAATTCCCCCGCAACTTTTCAACGGATGATGAATCGAGTTATTGCTGGTCATGATAACTGTGTTGTCTATATAGACGATGTGTTGGTTTTCAGCAATACGTGGGAGGAGCATGTTGCTCATCTTCGAGAGCTGTTCCAGAGGTTGTCACATGCAGGACTCGTGGTGAATCTGGCCAAATGCGAGTTTGGAAAAGCTTGTGTGACTTACCTAGGTCACAAGGTAGGCCGAGGTAGCGTCGCACCACGAGATGCTAAGGTCCGAGCCATCGTGGACTTCCCAGTGCCGTCATCGAAACGGGAGCTTCAGCGCTTTTTGGGAATGTGCGGATTCTACCGGAGATTCGTCCCCAACTTCAGTCACCTGGTGGTGCCCTTGACAGACCTGCTGAAAAAGGGTACAACGTTCCAGTGGTCGGCGAGCTGCCAGGATGCGTTCCAGAAGCTGAAGGCCGTCCTCATGAACGATCCCGTGCTTATCGCACCAAACTTCGAGAGGAGCTTCCAGCTAGCTACGGATGCTAGTGACCGAGGAGTAGGAGCCGTGCTGCTTCAGGACGACGACAACGGACACAGCAAACCCGTGTGTTTCTTCTCCAAAAAACTGAATCGCCATCAGCAAAAGTATTCAACTGTGGAGAAGGAATGCCTCAGTGTCGTTCTAGCCGTGCAACATTTCGAAGCGTATTTGGACAGTGGAAGAGACATCGTGGTGTACACTGACCATAACCCATTGACATTCTTAGAACGCTTCAAGCACAAGAATCAGCGTCTCTTCCGTTGGAGTTTGATTCTCCAACCGTACCCACTGAGAATTGTGCACATAGCAGGAAAGGACAACAAATTAGCAGACGCTTTATCGCGAGTTTGAAACTGTGCGCGCGCTGATAATGTTGCCGAACGATAACAATATCAAATCTACAGTGAAACCTACATCAAGCTGAACATTTCAAACAAGACTCAAAACCGATAAGAAGCTGATGTTGATTTTTTTTTTTGTATATGACAAAGTATACATGTGTTTATGTATTCTCGTTCAGTTTTCTTCCTTTCCCAAGGATCTGTCAAGGAAGAAATTGTATTTATGCTAATCATGTTTGTTTTAAGCGAAAACAGTATATGTGAGTGCTGCTAGGAAGTATGAGAAAGTACTAGTACACAATATTCTGTCTTTATAAGGAGACATCACTTGAAAAATTTCATGATGTGTTACGAGCCAAGCATTGTATGATATTTGAAAACCCAACATTACAGGAAGCGCCCGGATACAGCATTTGTGGTGTGTAAGATTACAGAGAAAGTTGTGCTTCAGTTGCACACTTCTACATGTATTTTGATTTCATTCAATATATCCCAAAGAATCAAAGGATTCAGATTTGTATGTATACCGATACGTTACCGAGTTGATGCTAGCAAATGCAAAAACGGTATAGCAAAACACAACCGGCCAGTCACAGGAAAACTGTTGATCAAATTTTGAGTTTTATATCAACCATTTGTGTTAAAACACAAGAATTTGTGTTGTTTTGTATAAATGAAAAAGTGTTGAGTGACGGTGAGGCATAAAGAAGCCAAGATGTTATAATGTCACTTTTGCAAATTAATAACCTGTATATGTATTTCGTTACAGAGTGACAGCGTCACATTTGTGTGTCGAGTATGATCTCGGTATTTTCCAGAGTTTGCACATATATTGCAACATCTTATCGCGTGACAGTACATATGTGTGAAGGGACAAAAATACATGTCCGATGTTCAAAATTTTGTTGTTGTTTTGGCTAACGTATGACGCAGAGTTGACATAAGTATAAGATGTATTAGCAAGTACATTGAGTAGATGTACACATGTGTTGACGTGTTTAAATACGATTTTGTTATAATCAAGAGATGCGTGCTGTTACCACATTCAGTGAAACTCCAATGAAAGTTTGTGTTGGAGAAACAGACATACATGTATCTTTGCAACAGTCAGAACAATTTCGTGAAGAAAGTGTATTTTTGGTTTTCACATTTAAAGATGAAGTGTATGTGTTACCAAAAACAAAATACTATTCATGCCTGAAGTTATGTAAGTTTATTGGTCAAGTATGCTAGGATATAATTACAGTCGAGACTACCAGAAAGCACAGTCTCAGTCAAAATATTGATACTACTGGAGAAATGATTGATTACATTTGGTGTAATCTTTCCATAGTATGTGCACCCGTTGAAAACAGTTTCACATGTGTACTGTAGACTGTTGATTTGCGTATTTACATGTTTTGTAGGGGGCTTGTCAAGTTTTCATATATTGTTCTAAAGGTGGACAATATGATGCCGGAGTGAACTGATTCTGATAAGGCTCAAAATCAGTCATTATAAGTGTACAATGTAGTATGCCAGGTGAGGTTGTAAGAAAACAACACAAAACTTTTTGAGTTTGTAATCATGTAAGCTGAATAGTAAGCAAGAACAGTGAAGCAAGCCTTACAACGAAGGTGTTTATAGTCGAAAAGTTACATTCATAACTTTCCTCTTGTTGGGGGGAGGTGTGACGGAGAACCGTAATGTGCCTTGGTGAAACCAGGGTGGGGTGGAATAAAAGTGTCCATTCGGGACATGAGAGTTGGAGTTGGCAAACATGGCGTGAACAGTCGCAGTCATTCGGTGCTGATCCAAGAATGTTTTGTCGGTGTCTGACAGATGTTATGTCGGTGCTGACGGGTGTTCTGTTGGTGCATGACACCGTTCTCTCCGTTCTTCCTCCAGTCTCCAGTTATCACGTGGCCACCGCACCTATACCCGTAGCGGCTACGGCGATATGGTTTTTATTTTATTCATTTTTTGTTATTTCCCCATCTCTTTGCAAGAAAAAACTTCCTATCCATATTCGTAATTAAAGTGCTGACCAAGTTAATTCATTGTTAAAAACTTATCTGTTTATTCAATCCTAATTGTGTTGTTCTTGTTGTTGCTATTGTTATATCGTATGCACATGATGCTGGTACTTTATACCTCATTTCTTTCGGGATTAAAGCCCTTAAAAACGTAAGCATTACGCGCTATATAAGGAATCAACTTTAGTGTCATCAATAATAAATGCTACATTCATAAGCGCATCAAAAACACATGCTTCTTTAAGTATGCGCTGTACAAGTCATTTAGAAGATACAAATAAACAAAATGAATAACAAGTATAACAACCAATCTGATATATACAATAATTAAGAAAAAGGGGTTATGAATATTCATCTTCATGATGGAAGACGGAAAAACAGGTTTTCTTTCCATTCCTTTATCATTTTATTCGCATTACGTGATCGTGTCCCATATCAACCTGTCATAAACGTATAAAGGTGAAAACTATAAACATGAAATACTTTGCTAGGACTATGTAACATGGAAAGAAACAGACTACTTGTATTCCTTTTAGTCCAACACGGCGAAAACATTGTTTAGTATCTCAATCATCTGTTTGTTTGTTTTTTGTTTGTTTTTGTGGTTTTTTTCATTGCAGGAAGGTTTACCATGCATTGAAAACTAAATGAAGCAAAGAAGATACATATACCTTCGCTCCTGCAGCTGATGTACAGAGGGCAAGAAAGAAATCGTCTGCTATCTCGACATAGTGAAGCTGTAACGTCTGAAGGTTTGGCATGGTGCAGATACTCTTGGCGTAAGCCTCTGATGCAGCAGGGGAGATGTCAGGTCCTACCTCGTGGTGTATTGATTGAAGCTTTGCAGCAACATAATATAAGGAATACATTATTGATATGACCATTAAAAAATACAATAATCTTGCTCATATTTTCTTAAAGATTTTATTTCCTTCTGCTCATCCACTTGAACCCGTTCTCTCCGTTCTTCCTTCACTCTCCAGTTATCACGTGATCCCCGCACCTATACCCGCAGCGGCTACATACGGTGATAGGGCTTTTTCGGTTACTACAGTATTTCCCCATCTCTTTGCAATAAACTCCCTATCTATATTCGTAATGGTAGTGTTGACCAAGTCAAACCATTGTTGAAAACTTATACTCAATCCTAATTTTGCTATTGTTGTTGTTGTTGTTGCTGTTATATCATAGACACATAATGCTGTATCTGTCCTCATTTTTTCCGGATTAATGCACTTAGAAACATCAGTATGACGCGCGAAGGAATCAACTTTAGTGTCATCAATAATAAATGCTACATTCATAAATCTTATCATAACGCATGCTTTTATGTGCGCTGTACAATTGAGATACAAAATATAAACAAACAAATGAATAACAAGTATAACAATCAATCTAATACATACAATAATTAACAAAAAGGTTCATGAATATTTATCTTCATGATGGAAAACGGAAAAAAAACGGGTTTTCTTTTCATCCCTTCATCATCAATCAATAGTTTACGTGCAATCGTACCTTCTGAAATTCTTGTTAAGTTATATCACACTTTGATTATGCCTCAATTATCTTATTGCAACATAATATGGGAAATTGTGCAAAGTATCTTTTACAGCGTATTTTTATCGTACAAAAGCGTGCAATCCGTATGATTAGCAATAGACCATTTTTTAGCCACACAGGTCCTCTATTTAAAGAACATAACTTATTGACGATTTTTTATTTGAACAAATTTTTTTCTCGCTGTTTTCATGTACACATATATAAACAACATTTTGCCAGGTTTTCTTGATACTTCCTTCATCCAAAATAAGAATAAATATAATACTAGACAGATGAATAGATTGTATATCCCAAATTTTAGATATTGCATTTCAAGATACACTTTGAAATATACGGGACCTGTTCTATGGAACGATTTGCCAAATGTGATAAAGCTGTCTAATAGACTTTCAATATTTAAAAGAAGATACAAATCATTCCTTGTTCATAAAGATATATTATAAATTTGAAGTCTTATGCAGTGTACAAGCACCACACTTTGATTACTCTTGCCTTCTTATATGTATTATGCACTTTTGTAGTATAGTTTTTCTTGTGTGTATTGCATCAATGTAACTATTCTTTGCTGTAACACTTGGGATCAGCCATAGAAAGACCAACGGTCTATGTTGATCCCCCCACAAACTGAAATAGCTACTTTTATGTCGTGTTTGTCTGTTGTAAAATCCTTGTAAGTTGTTTTTTTTTTTATTGCAGGAAGGTTTCCCATGCATTGGAAACTAAATGAGGCAAAGAAGATACTTTCGCTCCTGCTGCTGATGTAACACGGGCAAGAAAAAAAAATCATCTGCTATTTTGACTTTGTATATAGGTGTAACGTCTGAAGGTTTGGCATGGTGCAGATACTCTTGGGGTAAGACTCTGATACAACAGGGGAGATGTCAGGTCCGCAAAGGTGTGTTATTGATTGAAGCTTTGCAGCAACAAAATATAAGAAATACATTAATGATATGACCCTTAAAACAAGATATGACCACATTATACTCCATGCAGTTCTCCAATCCCCCCATTGGCTCCCCATACATCAACGTATCAACTTTAAAGTCCTGCGTTTTGTTTACAAGACATGAAATAATCTTGCTCCATCATTTCTTAAAGATTGATTTCCTTCTGCTCATCAACTTCAACCTGTTCTCTCCGTTCTTCCTCCAGTCTCCAGTTATCACGTGGCCACCGCACCTATACCCGTAGCGGCTACGGCGATATGGTTTTTATTTTATTCATTTTTTGTTATTTCCCCATCTCTTTGCAAGAAAAAACTTCCTATCCATATTCGTAATTAAAGTGCTGACCAAGTTAATTCATTGTTAAAAACTTATCTGTTTATTCAATCCTAATTGTGTTGTTCTTGCTGTTGCTATTGTTATATCGTATGCACATGATGCTGGTACTTTATACCTCATTTCTTTCGGGATTAAAGCCCTTAGAAACGTCAGCATTACGCGCTATATAAGGAATCAACTTTAGTGTCATCAATAATAAATGCTACATTCATAAGCGCATCAAAAACACATGCTTCTTTAAGTATGCGCTGTATAGAAGATACAAATAAACAAAATGAATAACAAGTATAACAACCAATCTGATATATACAATAATTAAGAAAAAGGGGTTATGAATATTCATCTTCATGATGGAAGACGGAAAAACAGGTTTTCTTTCCATTCCTTTATCATTTTATTCGCATTACGTGATCGTGTCCCATATCAACCTGTCATAAACGTATAAAGGTGAAAACTATAAACATGAAATACTTTGCTAGGACTATGTAACATGGAAAGAAACAGACTACTTGTATTCCTTTTAGTCCAACACGGCGAAAACATTGTTTAGTATCTCAATCATCTGTTTTGTTTGTTTTTTGTTTGTTTTTGTGGTTTTTTTCATTGCAGGAAGGTTTACCATGCATTGAAAACTAAATGAAGCAAAGAAGATACATATACCTTCGCTCCTGCAGCTGATGTACAGAGGGCAAGAAAGAAATCGTCTGCTATCTCGACATAGTGAAGCTGTAACGTCTGAAGGTTTGGCATGGTGCAGATACTCTTGGCGTAAGCCTCTGATGCAGCAGGGGAGATGTAAGGTCCTCCCTCGTGGTGTATTGATTGAAGCTTTGCAGCAACATAATATAAGGAATACATTATTGATATGACCATTAAAAAATACAATAATCTTGCTTATATTTTCTTAAAGATTTTATTTCCTTCTGCTCATCCACTTGAACCCGTTCTCTCCGTTCTTCCTTCAGTCTCCAGTTATCACGTGATCCCCGCACCTATACCCGCAGCGGCTACATACGGTGATAGGGCTTTTTTGGTTACTACAGTATTTCCCCATCTCTTTGCAATAAACTCCCTATCTATATTCGTAATGGTAGTGTTGACCAAGTCAAACCATTGTTGAAAACTTATACTCAATCCTAATTTTGCTATTGTTGTTGTTGTTGTTGCTGTTATATCATAGACACATAATGCTGTATCTGTCCTCATTTTTTTCCGGATTAATGCACTTAGAAACATCAGTATTACGCGCGAAGGAATCAACTTTAGTGTCATCAATAATAAATGCTACATTCATAAATCTTATCATAACGCATGCTTTTATGTGCGCTGTACAATTGAGATACAAAATATAAACAAACAAATGAATAACAAGTATAACAATCAATCTAATACATACAATAATTAACAAAAAGGTTCATGAATATTTATCTTCATGATGGAAAACGGAAAAAAAACGGGTTTTCTTTTCATCCCTTCATCATCAATCAATAGTTTACGTGCAATCGTACCTTCTGAAATTCTTGTTAAGTTATATCACACTTTGATTATGCCTCAACTATCTTATTGCAACATAATATGGGAAATTGTGCAAAGTATCTTTTACAGCGTATTTTTATCGTACAAAAGCGTGCAATCCGTATGATTAGCAATAGACCATTTTTTAGCCACACAGGTCCTCTATTTAAAGAACATAACTTATTGACGATTTTTTATTTGAACAAATTTTTTTCTCGCTGTTTTCATGTACACATTATATAAACAACATTTTGCCAGGTTTTCTTGATACTTCCTTCATCCAAAATAAGAATAAATATAATACTAGACAGATGAATAGATTGTATATCCCATATTTTAGATATTGCATTTCAAGATACACTTTGAAATATACGGGACCTGTTCTATGGAACGATTTGCCAAATGTGATAAAGCTGTCTAATAGACTTTCAATATTTAAAAGAAGATACAAATCATTCCTTGTTCATAAAGATATACTATAAATTTAAAGTCTTATGCAGTGTACAAGCACCACACTTTGATTACTCTTGCCTTCTTATATGTATTATGCACTTTTGTAGTATAGTTTTTCTTGTGTGTATTGCATCAATGTAACTATTCTTTGCTGTAACACTTGGGATCAGCCATAGAAAGACCAACGGTCTATGTTGATCCCCCCACAAACTGAAATAGCTACTTTTATGTCGTGTTTGTCTGTTGTAAAATCCTTGTAAGTTGTTTTTTTTTTAATTGCAGGAAGGTTTCCCATGCATTGGAAACTAAATGAGGCAAAGAAGATACTTTCGCTCCTGCTGCTGATGTAACACGGGCAAGAAAAAAAAAAATCATCTGCTATTTTGACTTTGTATATAGGTGTAACGTCTGAAGGTTTGGCATGGTGCAGATACTCTTGGGGTAAGACTCTGATACAACAGGGGAAATGTCAGGTCCGCAAAGGTGTGTTATTGATTGAAGCTTTGCAGCAACAAAATATAAGAAATACATTAATGATATGACCCTTAAAACAAGATATGACCACATTATACTCCATGCAGTTCTCCAATCCCCCCATTGGCTCCCCATACATCAACGTATCAACTTTAAAGTCCTGCTTTTTGTTTACAAGACATGAAATAATCTTGCTCCATCATTTCTTAAAGATTGATTTCCTTCTGCTCATCCACTTCAACCCGTTCTCTCCGTTCTTCCTCCAGTCTCCAGTTATCACGTGGCCACCGCACCTATACCCGTAGCGGCTACGGCGATATGGTTTTTATTTTATTCATTTTTTGTTATATCGTAATTAAGGTGTTGCCCTTAGAAACATCAGTATTACGCGATAAGGAATCAACTTTAGTGTCATCAATAATAAATGCTACATTCATAAAGCTTATCATAACGCATGCTTTTATGTGCGCTCTATATCATTCAATGGATATAAAAAATATAAACAGACAAATTAATAACAAGTATAACAGTCACTCTAATACATAAAATAATTAACAAAAAAGGTTATGAATATTTATCTTCATGATGGAAAACAGAAATCACGGGTTTTCTTTCCATCCCTTCATCATCTCATTTGCATTACGTGATCGTGTCCAATATGAACCTGTCATAAATGTAGAAAGGTGAAAACTATAAACATAAAATACTATGCTAAAACTACGCAACATGGAAAGAAACAAACTATTCTTTTTAGTCCAACACGGTGAAAACATCGCTTAGTATCTCAATCATCTGTTTGTTTGTTCGTTTGTTTGTTTTTGTGTTGTTGTTTTTTATTGCAGGAAGGTTTACCATGCATTGGAAACAAAATGAA
Source organism: Diadema setosum (assembly GCF_964275005.1). Taxonomy (NCBI): domain Eukaryota; kingdom Metazoa; phylum Echinodermata; class Echinoidea; order Diadematoida; family Diadematidae; genus Diadema; species Diadema setosum. The sequence goes on from NC_092699.1 coordinate 4,873,705, forward strand.
GCAAAGAAGAAACATATACCTTCGATCCTGCTGCTGATATACAGAGGGCAAGAAAGAAATCGTCTGCTATCTTGACACGGTGAAGCTGTAACGTCTGAAGGTTTGGCATGGTGCAGATACTCTTGGCGTAAGCCTCTGATGCAGCAGGGGAGATGTCAGGTCCTTCCTCGTGGTGTATTGATTGAAGCTTTGCAGCAACATAATATAAGGAATACATTATTGATATGACCATTAAAAAATACAATAATCTTGCTCATATTTTCTTAAAGATTTTATTTCCTTCTGCTCATCCACTTCAACCCGTTCTCTCCGTTCTTCCTTCACTCTCCAGTTATCACGTGATCCCCGCACCTATACCCGCAGCGGCTACATACGGTGATAGGGCTTTTTCGGTTACTACAGTATTTCCCCATCTCTTTGCAATAAACTCCCTATCTATATTCGTCTGCTATCTTGACATACTGAAGCTTTAACCTCTGAAGGTTTGGCATGGTGCAGATACTCTTGGCGTAAGCCTCCGATACAGCAGGGGAGATGTGAGGTCCATTCCAGTGTTCTATTGATTGAAGCGTTGCAGCAACATAATATAAGGAATACGTCCATATGACCATTAAATATATATATATATATATATATATATATATATATATATATATACATAATTTTTCCCATATTTTCTTAAAGATTTGATTTCCTTCTGCTCATCCACTTCAACCCGTTCCCTCCGTTCTTCCTTCACTCTCCAGTTATCACGTGATCCCCGCACCTATACCCACAGCGGTTACATACAGTGATAGGGCTTTTTTGGTTACTCAGGGGCGTCACCAGCTTTTTTTCAAGGTGGGTGCGTTTTGACACTAGTAACGAGATTTTTTGGATAGACATTAGGAAGCTCTCAATCAGTACTGTTTTTTTAGGGAAACCAAGCGGGGAAAGGGCACCGGCGTAGCTAGGATTTCATCTTGGGGGGGGGGGGGGTGGTGTTAGTATGCGAGGGAGCGAGCAAGGGGGGGGGGAGAGTTTTGAAGTGCCTGTTGTCCCCACCCCCTCCTCCCACGGTGAGAACTTTTTGTATTTTGATGTTGTAAATGGTGCAATTTGATGCATGTTTTGCTTGAAACAGCCCCACTTGTTTAAGGTAGCAGCATATTTTGATGTAGATTATTATTGAACAATTTGCCTATGAATTAGTATAATCCAAATAAACTTCCTGTTTTAATATCTACACTGAATATCATGAACGCGGCCAAGTAAGAGCGAGAAAGGTGAGCGAGGGGGAGGATGTGGGAGGGAGTGTCCCCCTCCCACGGTGAGCATTTTTTGTATTTTGATGTTTTAAATGGTGCAATTTGATGCAGGTTTTTTGCGTGTTTTATCGACTTGAAACAGTCCCACTTGTTTAAGGTATCAGTACATTTTGAAGTAAATTGTTATTTAACAATTCGCCTATAAATGGTATAATTCAAATAAACTTCTAGTAATAATTCTTACACTGATGTCATGAACGCGACCGAGCCCGAGCAAGCGGAACGAGCAAGGGGGGGGGGGAGGTTGTGGGAGGGGGTTGTCCCCCCTATAAATGGATTATGGAATGACGGTGTGAAACGACAAATTACTTGCAGCAATATCAGGAGAGTGGCATAACAATTACATGCGAGCGAGCGGAGCGAGCGAGCTTGAAAATTTTGACATTTTACAGTCCAAAAACTGCCGTTTGTAGCCATATTTTTTTGCTTTGGAAATTAAGGGGGCGCTCCGGGCGCAACTGCTGGCAATTACTGGCAGCAACATCAGGTAAATTGCATAACGATTAAATGCGAGCGAGCGAAGAGAGCGAGCTTGAAAATTTTACATTTTACAGTCCAAAAACTGCCGTTCTTAGCCATATTTTTTCGCTTTGGAAATTAAGGGGGGCGCGCACCGGGAGCAACTGCTGGCAATTACTGGCAGTAAAATGAATTGCATAACGATTCAATGCCAGCGAGCGAAGAGAGCGAGCTTGAAAATTTTGACTATTACAGTAAAAAATTGCCGTTTGTAGCTATATTTTTTCGCTTTGGAAATTAAGTGGGGCGCACCGGGCGCAACTGCTGACAATTACTGGCAGTAACATCAGGAGAATTGCACAAAGATTAAATGCGAGCGAGCTTGAAAATTTTGACATTTTACAGTAAAAAAAAACTGCCGTTTGTAGCTATATTTTTTTCGCTTTGGAAATTAAGGGGGGCGCACCGGGCGCAACTGCTGGCAATTACTGGCAGCAATTTCAGGAGAATGGCATTGCGACTAAATGCGAGCGAGCTTGAAAATTTTGACATTTTACAGTCCAAAAACTGCCGTTTGAAACTATACATTTTCGCTTTGGAAATTAAGAGGTGAGGGTACGGGGGGGATGCCCAGTGCGCCCCTCCCCCTGGATCCGCCACTGGTAGTCAAGGGTGTCGGTTTATGTTCATGACTGGGGGAGGTATGACCATCGAGGTGGCGTCGAAGTGACCAAGCGGGGGAAAGATGTGTGCGTGTTTGTTTGTGTGTGTGTATTATATACATGGAAAAGTTAGGAGTGCAGGTCAAGTCTTTTTATTGTCAATGCAAGACATTTTTATATAGACTATAGTATTTAAAGCAACACTGCAAAGTCAATGATCTAGCTTTGATATAACGAAGCGTAAGGTACAAAGGTGTACATTCTACATCACATTGCGCACATTGTAGCGAATCTTTTTGCCGTTCGGATGTCCTCAGTACACTGCGCACATCCTGCTTATGTGCAGCATGCCAACCAGGAATCACGCTGAATCACAATCTTTTGTCGGCTCCGGGCTTTTTGAACAATGTTTCACACTATAATATACCTATTTCATATGGTTAAAAGAAATCATAGAAAAATATCTTATTTCTTGATCACCCTTTCACACTGGCGTAGCCGGGGGGGGGGGGTGATGGGGGCGGTCGCCCCCCCCCCCCCCCCCCCACCCAAGATTTGGACTGGGGATTTGGGAGGCGGAAAAAAAAATGCCTGTATACTGTACGCATGCACATGAAGCGGGTCTCCTTTGCAACCTTTCATCAAATAAGATATGTTTTTGAATATTTCACTCAAAGTGTGCACCAGATCGTTGAATTTCAATTCAAAATATGCAAAATCCCTCTTTCCCAGCTTAGTACACTTTTTAGATTTACACAAAATTATGAATAATTCTGAGTGCACAAGACTTAGCACTTATATTCCGAAATTTCACCCTCAAAAAGGCAAAAGCTCCATCGGAAGGAAAGGGTGGAGATAACACTCGCCCACGCCTTCTACCTGCTCGCCCGCCCCTCCCTTCCCCCCTTCCGCCATGCATAGAAGTAGGCTGTGGCTATACCCAGATCGCTTTATTTCAATTCTAAAAACACAAAAGCTCCGCGAGCGGGAGGGGGAATCCCCCTTCCCCTAAGCTCTACCTCACTAGACTTTATACATACACACAGATGGTGCACATTCGGAATAAGAGCTAAATTCCGTGATTTTATCACTTCGATGAAAAAGTATTGCACCAAAACTTTGCACCAGATCGCTGAATGTCAGGTCTGAAAACGCAAAATCACCTTCGTGTGGGAGGGAATATACCACTATCTACACCCTCGTGTGCATGCTTTTTCTGTTTGATTGCTGAATAGACAGCGTTCATGATATTCAGTGTAAAAATTAATACAAGAAGATTATTTAAATGATACCATTTTAAAGGCAAATTGTTCAATGATAATCTACACTAAAATATACTGCAACCTTAAACAAGTGGGATGCATCAAATTGCACCATTTGCAACATCAAAATGCAAAAAAAAAAGTTCTCACAGTGGGAGGGGGGTGTCCCCCTCCCACACCCTCCCCTCCCCCTTCGCTCGCTCCGCTCGCTCGGGTTCAGTCGCGTTCATGATATTCAGTGAAAAGAATTGATACAAGAAGTGTATTTAACTTATACCATTATAGGCAAATTGTTCAATAATAATCTACACTAAAATATACTGCTATACCTTAAACAAATGGGACTGTTTCACGTCGATAAAACGCGCAAAAACATGCATCAAATTGCATCATTTACAACATCAAAATGCAAAAAGTTCTAATACCGTGGGAGTGGGGTGTCCTACCGTAGGAGGGGGACACCCCACTCCCACACCCTCCCCCCCCCCCCCCTCGCACGCTCCGCTCGCTCGGGTTCAGTCGCGTTCATCATATTCAGTGAAAAGAATTGATACAAGAAGTGTATTTAACTTATACCATTTTATAGGCAAATTGTTCAATAATAATCTACATCAAAATAGACTGCTATACCTTAAACAAGCGGGACTGTTTCACGTCGATAAAACGCGCAAAAACATGCATCATATTGCACCATTTACAACATCAAAATGCAAAAAGTTCTTACCGTGGGAGGGGGGACACCCCCCTCCCACACCCTCCCCCCCCCCCCCCCTCGCCAGCTCCGCTCGCTCGGGCTCGGTCACTTCGCTCCCTCGCAGACTAACCGCCCCCCCCCCCCCTAAGATGAAATCCTGGCTACGCCGTTGCCCTTTCATTCAAAAGCAGTTTACTAACCCTTGAATTACTATTTTGGTAAGTCTTCTTTTCTTTTACCAGCGGATGGGGGGGGGGGGGGCATCCCCCTGCGGCCCCCCCCCCCCCCCTCCGTAGTTACGCCACTGCTTTTGGGTGAAATAGTTGGACAGATTTCTATCAAAAAAGCAAGAAAATCTTTTCATCGCGGGAATAATGATTATGTGGGGTGGGGCAAATGGTGCGCTTGCCTTCCAATATTTTTATGGAGTCATTTTTGTTTTCTTTCAAAAACAAGAAAATCTTCTCGTCTCTGGAATTATGGAGGGGGGGGGTGCAAAATGATGTGCTTGCCCCTCCATTTTTTTTTTCTTTTTTTTAATGAGGCTAAGGCTCGCATTTGGGCTGGCAATATGGATTGGTCCGAAGTAACGTACATAGACCTTACATACTTGTAAGTAGCACACGTACATGCAAACGTGTGCGTGCTCCGTACCGTACGGATGTACAGTACGGTCGATGAATAGTAAACACTGTATAGAATACTAGTAGACATGTATAAAATCAGTGCTGCCAGAACCAGGGGTACAAATTGTTTTTGCCCTCGACTTTTTTTCTTTTTTTTTGTCCCTGACGCAAAATAAAAAAAAAAGAATGAAAAGAATAATTATTTAGCGTCCGGCGTTGAGGTCGCTCGCAGACTGAAGTTTTTTTTTTTTTTTTTTTTTTTCAAGGATCTGAAGGGGGGTGCGTTCGCACCCGACGCACCCCCCCCCCCCCCCTCCTGGTGACGCCCATGTTACTCTAGTATTTCCCCATCTCCGCGCAATAAACTCCCTATATCTATATTCGTAATGGAAGTGTTGACCAAGTTCAAACCATTGTTGAAAAATTATCTGTGTACTCAATCCTAATTTTGTTATTGTTATTGATGTTGTTGCTGTTATATCATATGCACATAATGCTGTATCTGTCCTCATTTTTTCCGGATTAATGCACTTAGAAACATCAGTATTACGCGCTAAGGAATCAACTTTAGTGTCATCAATAATAAATGCTACATTCATAAAGCTTATCATAACGCATGCTTTTATGTGCGCTGTACAATGGAGATACAAAATATAAACAAACAAATGAATAACAAGTATAACAATCAATCTAATACATACAATAATTAACAAAAAGGGCTATAAATATTTATCTTCATGATGGAAAACGGAAAAAACGGGTTTTCCATCCCTTCATCATCTCATTTGCATAACGTGATTGTGTCCTATATCAACCTGTCATAAATATAGAAAGGTGAAAACTATACATACAATAATATGCTAAAACTATGTAACATGGACAAAAACAAACTATTCTTTTTAGTCCAACATGGCGAGAACATCGTTTAGTATATCAATCACGTGTTTGTTTGTTTGCTTGTTTTTTTAATTACAGGAAGGTTTCCAACGCATTGGAAACTAAATGAGGCAAAGAAGATACCTTCGCTCCTGCTGCTGATGTAACAAGGGGAAGAAAAAAAAAAATCTGCTATTTTGACTTTGTATAGGTGTAACGTCTGAAGGTTTGGCATGGTGCAGATACTCTTGGGGTAGGACTCTGATACAACATGCAGGGGAGATGTCAAGACCGCAAAGGTATGTTATTGATTGAAGCTTTGCAGCAACAACATTTAAGGAATACATTAATGATATGACCCTTACAACAAGATATGACCACATTACTCCATGCACTTCTCCAATCCCCCTATTTGCTCCCCATATATCAACGTATCAGCTTTAAAGTCCTGCTTATTGTTTACAAGACATGAAATAATCTTGCTCCATCTTTTCTTAAAGATTGATTTCCTTCTGCTCATCCACTTCAACCTGTTCACTCCGTTCTTCCTCCAGTCTCTCGTTATCACAAGGCCCCCGCACTTATACCCGAAGCGGCTAAGGCGATATGATTTTTTCTTTCTTTTTTTTTATTTCCCCATCTCTTTGCAAGAAAAAACTTCCTATCCATATTCGTAATTAAGGTGTTGCCCTTAGAAACATCAGTATTACGCGATAAGGAATCAACTTTAGTGTCATCAATAATAAATGCTACATTCATAAAGCTTATCATAACGCATGCTTTTATGTGCGCTCTATATCATTCAATGGATATAAAAAATATAAACAGACAAATTAATAACAAGTATAACAGTCACTCTAATACATAAAATAATTAACAAAAAAGGTTATGAATATTCATCTTCATGATGGAAAACAGAAATCACGGGTTTTCTTTCCATCCCTTCATCATCTCATTTGCATTACGTGATCGTGTCCAATATGAACCTGTCATAAATGTAGAAAGGTGAAAACTATAAACATAAAATACTATGCTAAAACTACGCAACATGGAAAGAAACAAACTATTCTTTTTAGTCCAACACGGTGAAAACATCGCTTAGTATCTCAATCATCTGTTTGTTTGTTCGTTTGTTTGTTTTTGTGTTGTTGTTTTTTATTGCAGGAAGGTTTACCATGCATTGGAAACAAAATGAAGCAAAGAAGAAACATATACCTTCGATCCTGCTGCTGATATACAGAGGGCAAGAAAGAAATCGTCTGCTATCTTGACACGGTGAAGCTGTAACGTCTGAAGGTTTGGCATGGTGCAGATACTCTTGGCGTAAGCCTCTGATGCAGCAGGGGAGATGTCAGGTCCTCCCCCGTGGTGTATTGATTGAAGCTATGCAGCAACATAATATAAGGAATACATTATTGATATGACCATTAAAAATATGTATATAATAATCTTGCTCATATTTTCTTAAAGATTTTATTTCCTTCTGCTCATCCACTTCAACCCGTTCTCTCCGTTCTTCCTTCACTCTCCAGTTATCACGTGATCCCCGCACCTATACCCGCAGCGGCTACATAGTATTACGGTGATAGGGCTTTTTAGGTTACTGTATAGTATTTCCCCATCTCTTTGCAATATACTTCCTATCTATGTTCGTAATGGAAGTGTTGACCAAGTTCAAACCATTGTTGAAAACTTATCTGTTTACTCAATCCTAATTTTGTTATTATTGGTGTTGTTGCTACTGTTATATCATAAATATTATGCACATAATGGTGTATCTGTCCTCATTTTTTTCCGGATTAATGCACTTAGGAACATCAGTATTACGCGCTAAGGAATCAACTTTAGCGTCATCAATAATTTATTTATTTATTTATTTATTCACAACATCTTTTAACAGGGACATTCCGTTCAGTTCTGCAGACAGCCAGCAGACCTGCTTTTCAAGGAAGCCCTGTATACAATGATACAAATGCATACATAAACTTTCAGGTAAAAACAAACACAAGGTGACCTACACAAAAACAAACAAACAAACGAATTATATACAGTATTTACAAGTACATTCACAAATGGTACAGAGGGGTACCAGTGTATTACAATAACAATAGTCATGTGGTACATATATCAACTCAACTCAATGTATAATCAAATGAGCAAAAGGCAAACAAACATTATTTTCTACCATGCTTCACAACCTAAGATCATATAGTATGTAGCAATGGTCGGCAGTGTTTCTTGAAAAGAGGCAATGAACTCAGCGTCTGGACGGGAAGGGGTAACTTATTAAAGAGCATTGGACCATAATAAGAAAAGCTACGTTTTTTGTACTCAGTGTTAACCTGAGGAACAAACAGTGGACTGTTGGTAGCATACCGTGTTACATAATAAACGGGTCGCTGTGTGATCAGGCGATTCAAGTAAGGCGGTGCAAACCTGTTCAAAATTTTAAAGACCATGAGACAATGCTGGTATTTTATCCTGTCTGCAATATTTTGCCAATGTAGTGTTGGAATATACAGTGATACAGATTCATGCTGCTTTATATTAAAAATCATACGAATATATCTATTTTGCATTATTTGTAATTTCTTAATATGTGATTTGGAACATGAACCCCAGCTGGTGGAACAATAATCTATGTGGGGTAAAACTAATGAGTAATACAAATTGATAATCGTTTTACGTGATAGAAAACATTTCACTCTTCGTACACTTCCAATTGCACGAGCAATTTTAATGCAAATAGCATCAACATGTTTCGACCAGTTTAAAGTAGGTTCCAGAATAACTCCTAAATACTTAAATTCATTTACCTGTTCAATATATTGACCATCGTACATTACAGAAATTTTACAATTTTGCAATTTCTTTCTTGAACCAAACACCATTACTTTGGTCTTCTTTACATTTAACATCATCTTGTTTACTTTCATCCACTGAGAAATTTTATCAAGCTGCAGTTGCATTTCCTCTTGTAATAACTGGATATTCTTATTTCTACAAAATATCACTGTATCATCTGCATAAAGAGACAGTTTAACATTCAATGATACATCTATATTACACAGGTCATTTATATAAATACAAAACAACAATGGACCCAGTGTTGAACCCTGGGGTACTCCAGATTTGACCGTTAGGCATTCACTGAGAACACCATTTATAGAAACACACTGTTGTCTATTGTTTAGATAATTTGTGAACCACTGTAGTTCTTTGGAAAATACGCCATATTTTCAAGTTTATGAATAAAAAAATCATGTGGGACCAGGTCAAAGCTTTTCGTAAATCCAAAAATAAACTTCCAGTGCAGTAACCAGTACATCGATTTTCTAATAGGTATTCATTGATGTCACATAATGTTGTTGAAGTTGAATGGAATTTTCTGAAACCAGATTGGAATTGATTTAACAGTGAGTGGTCTATAAAATATGTATACAATTGATTATGGATAGCTTTTTCGAATATCTTGGCTACAACAGGCAATAGCGATATTGGTCTGTAATTATTCAAATCAGTTTTACATTTACTTTTATAAGTAGGAACAATTTTAGCAGTTTTGAAATCAGCTGGTATTATCGCTGTGGCGAGAGATTTGTTAAACAGAACAGACAGTGGTTTACAAATGTGATCAGCTGCTAATTTTAGTAGTCTTGGATGCATACCTAGAATTCCCATGGATTTACTAGAATCTATATTTTTCAATTCCTTTCTAACATATTCAGAATCTATTTCAGAAAATTCAAAACATGTATGCGTTACATCATCAATATATGAACAGTGAGTCATTTCATCAGTACGAATATCTACATCATCATTCATATTACACACTTCATTGAAAATTTCATTGAATGTATCTGCCAAATCTTTTTCATTTTTCAGTAACTCACCATCAATGAGATTGCTAAACTGATTTCCTTTTTTATTGTTAGGCAATAATTCCTTCAGCACTTTCCAAGTTTTCCTCATATCATTATTACATACATTTAAAACGTTATTATAATGCTTTTTCTTCAATTTCTTATTCAAATTATTAGCTTGATTTCTATAATGTTTAAATAAATTCCAGTGTCTGTTTCTCTCGGAATCATCAGTCTCACAATACTGAGTGGTTTTCCGCTTTGCAGTTGAAAGCTTATCAAACTGTTTTTTGTGGAAATCACGTTCCTTTGCCAATTGTAGATATTCTTTTGTAATCCAGGGTGCACCTTTAACTTTCCTTCTGACTTTCACAAAAGGAGCATGCTTATCACATATATCTAAGAATAACTTTTTAAATTCATTCCACATTTGGTCAACATCTTTTGAATACAACACACTCCATTCAATGCTATTTAGGTCTTCAAGAAATCTTTCCTCTTGGAAAGTTTTAAATGATCTATATGTGCATGCTTTCGGACATGATTTTGCTGTAATGGCTTTAAGAATAACATAAATCAAAGAATGGTCACTGAGTCCCACTGATTGTACACCGGAGGGTAGGTCGCCACATGAATCAGAAACTAAAATCAAATCAATAAGTGTACTGCTGTGCGGAGTCACACGGGTGGGAGACGTTATTACTTGAGACATCTGAAACAGACTACAGAGTTCATTGATCCTTTTTGAATGTATATTGTGGGTTAACATATTACAATTGAAGTCTCCCATAACAATAACATTATTCGATATAGAGAACACTTGTTCTAACCTTTCTTCTAATACATTCAAAACATCTGAACTATCATTTGGTTTTCTGTAAAATATTCCAATAAGATATGGTGAATGGTTTGGTTGTATTAATTCTATCCATAGACATTCTATGAGCTCATTTTCCAGATCAAATCGCCTAATATATTTGATACCCTCTTTGATGTAGCAAGCCACTCCACCACCAGTAGATTTTCTATCGCTTCTTTCAAGATTATAATTTGGTATTTCGAACAATGAAGCAGATGATCTATCGTCGAGCCATGTTTCAGACAGTGAGAGCATGTCATATGGGTACATTTTTAAAAAAACACTTCTACTGCTTCCTTTTTATTATTTAAGCTTCTGATGTTAAGATGACTCAATTTAAGTCCTTACAAGTCGGGAAAGTAAATGTATCTTCATTATTTACATCAGCAGATCTCAAAGAAAGGTAAGTATCAGCATTATTTTCACATATATTTGAGTCGTCATAGAATGGGAGTTCTCGCATTAAACAGTTGGGGCATTGCCAATTCGTAAACTTTTCATTAGAGTTATACAGTTTCTTAGTAACTCTCGCACATATAATGTGCGTCCACTGGTTGCACATGGTACAGCATAAAGCTGATTGATTTTTCTTCACAGATTTTTTACAGCATGTGCATGGATAGTTAACTACCATTTTTTACATGGATCATCACGATAGGAACACAGACGTTGAGTATCAAAGTCTTTCCAGGTCACGCTCTGAGTTGATTCTCACCTTTTTGTTGTCGGTGGTAAGTGCCGTGATCTTGAAATCTCTTGTCCATGCTTTCCTTACACCTCGGTTGCTGCGGACTTTGTTGAACAGGATCTGCCGATCTTTCGTGAGGTGTTCGTTGATGAATATCTTCGAACCGCGCAGTTTGCAGCGTGCTCGGTAGACTTCGTCTCTCGCTGTGTATCGGGTGAATTTGACGAGGAGGGGATTCGGACCGTGTGTTCCCTCAGAGTGCCTGGCTTGAAGACGGTGGGACCGGTCGATGTCACTGGGGCCGAGTTCGACGCCGAGTTTCTCTTTTGCCAGATCGATGACCATCTCGTCGGTGTCCTCGTTCGGGGTTTCAGGAAGCCCAACTATTCTCAAACAGTTGCGACGGCTGTAGAGTTCCTGCTCTTTGAGATCTTCTGCGACTTTGGACAATTTATGCTCAAGATTGCCTATGGTCCGTTCAAGGTCATGAAGTACTCTCAGCTTTGACTGGAGGTCATGGTCGAGTGACTCATAGACGCGTTGAGTGACGGAATCCATGATTGCTTCTGTGACGGCTTTTGTTATGACCTCTACCACAGCAGGGGTGCACAGAGCTTTAACAATGCGTTGTTGTAGAGTGTCATTGAGATCGTCCATTGTAGGTTCCGAGTGACCGCCGCTTGAGTGACCAGCCGAGCTGTCCATACCTTCATCGTCACTTCGTGTCGGGAGAGTTTGCCCATGGTCTGAAGCCAGGACAACGTTGTTGTCTTCAGCGTTTTTACCCTTCTTTTTGGTGCCTCTGCCACTACTCCTGGAAGCCATTTCCAAGAATCGAAAGTGATCCAGATGAACCAGCAAGGGTACAGCAAGGGCTTTATGCAAATATAGTGCTTCGACTACGTTAATGAAATGATGAAAAATAAAGAAATTAAGCCACTTGTACGAAGACAGAAAATCAAGAGTGTGCGATGCCGAGAGCGCCCTCTGTAACCTCTGTAATAATAAATGCTACATTCATAAAGCTTATCATAACGCATGCTTTTATGTGCGCTGTACAATGGAGATACAAAATATAAACAAACAAATGAATAACAAGTATAACAATCAATCTAATACATACAATAATTAACAAAAAGGGTTATAAATATTTATCTTCATGATGGAAAACGGAAAAAACGGGTTTTCCATCCCTTCATCACCTCATTTGCATAACGTGATCGTGTCCTATATCAACCTGTCATAAATATAGAAAGGTGAAAACTATACATACAATAATATGCTAAAACTATGTAACATGGACAAAAACAAACTATTCTTTTTAGTTCAACATGGCGAAAACATCGTTTAGTATATCAATCACGTGTTTGTTTGTTTGCTTGTTTTTTTAATTACAGGAAGGTTTCCAATGCATTGGAAACTAAATGAGGCAAAGAAGATACCTTCGCTCCTGCTGCTGATGTAACAAGGGCAAGAAAAAAAAAAACATCTTCTATTTTGACTTTGTATAGGTGTAACGTCTGAAGGTTTGGCATGGTGCAGATAGTCTTGGGGTAGGACTCTGATACAACATGCAGGGGAGATGTCAAGACCGCAAAGGTGTGTTATTGATTGAAGCTTTGCAGCAACAACATTTAAGGAACACATTAATGATATGACCCTTACAACAAGATATGACCACATTACTCCATGCACTTCTCCAATCCCCCTATTTGCTCCCCATATATCAACGTATCAGCTTTAAAGTCCTGCTTATTGTTTACAAGACATGAAATAATCTTGCTCCATCTTTTCTTAAAGATTGATTTCCTTCTGCTCATCCACTTCAACCTGTTCTCTCCGTTCTTCCTCCAGTCTCCCGTTATCACGAGGCCCCCGCACTTATACCCGTAGCGGCTAAGGCGATATGATTCTTTTTTTTTTTTTTATTTCCCCATCTCTTTGCAAGAAAAAACTTCCTATCCATATTCGTAATTAAGGTGTTGCCCTTAGAAACATCAGTATTACGCGATAAGGAATCAACTTTAGTGTCATCAATAATAAATGCTACATTCATAAAGCTTATCATAACGCATGCTTTTATGTGCGCTCTATATCATTCAATGGATATAAAAAATATAAACAAACAAATGAATAACAAGTATAACAATCACTCTAATACATAAAATAATTAACAAAAAGGGTTATGCATATTTATCTTCATGATGGAAAACGGAAAAAACGGGTTTTCTTTCCTTCCCTTCATCATCTCATTTGCATTACGTGATCGTGTCCAATATGAACCTGTCATAAATGTAGAAAGGTGAAAACTATAAACATAAAATACTATGCTAAAACTATGCAACATGGAAAGAAACAAACTATTCTTTTTAGTCCAACACGGTGAAAACATCGCTTAGTATCTCAATCATCTGTTTGTTTGTTTGTTTGTTTGTTTTTGTGTTGTTGTTTTTTATTGCAGGAAGGTTTACCATGCATTGGAAACAAAAAGAAGCAAAGAAGAAACATATACCTTCGATCCTGCTGCTGATATACAGAGGGCAAGAAAGAAATCGTCTGCTAACTTGACATGCTGAAGCTTTAACGTCTGAAGGTTTGGCATGGTGCAGATACTCTTGGCGTAAGCCTCTGATGCAGCAGGGGAGATGTCAGGTCCAATCGTGTGTTTTATTGATTGAAGCTTTGCAGCAACATAATATAAGGAATACATTATTGATATGACCATTAAAAAATATGTATATAATAATCTTGCTCATATTTTCTTAAAGATTTGATTTCCTTCTGCTCATCCACTTCAACCCGTTCTCTCCGTTCTTCCTTCACTCTCCAGTTATCACGTGATCCCCGCACCTATACCCACAGCGGTTACATACAGTGATATGGCTTTTTTGGTTACTACAGTATTTCCCCATCTCCGCGCAATAAACTCCCTATATCTATATTCGTAATGGAAGTATTGACCAAGTTCAAACAATAGTTGAAAAATTATCTGTGTACTCAATCCTAATTTTGTTATTGTTATTGATGTTGTTGCTGTTATATCATATGCACATAATGCTGTATCTGTCCTCATTTTTTTCCGGATTAATGCACTTAGAAACATCAGTATTACGCGCTAAAGAATCAACTTTACAAAATATAAACATACAAATGAATAACAAGTATAACAATCAATCTAATACATGCAATGATTAACAAAAAGGGTTATGAATATTTATCTTCATGATGGAAAACGGGAAAAAACGGGTTTTCTTTCCATCCCTTCATCATCTCATTTGCATTACGTGATCGTGTCCTATATCAACCTGTCATGGATGTAGAAAGGTGAAAACTATAAACATAAAATACTATGCTAAAACTATGCAACATAGAAAGAAACAAACTATTCTTTTTAGTTCAACATGGCGAAAACATCGTGTAGTAACTCAATCATCTGTTTGTTTGTTTGTTTGTTTATTTTTTAATTACAGGAAGGTTTCCCATGCATTGGTAACTAAATGAGGCAAAGAAGATACCTTCGCTCCTGCTGCTCATGTAACAAGGGCAAAAAAACGTCTGCTATCTCTTTTTGTATAGGTGTAACGTCTGAAGGTTTTTTTTTTTTTTTCATGGTGCAGATACTCTTGGGGTAGGACTCTGATACAGCAGGGGAGATGTAAGGTCCGCAAAAGTGTGTTATTGATTGAAGCTTTGCCGCAACAAAATATAAGAAATTAAAAACAAAACACGTGATTGAGATACTAAACGATATTTTCGCCGGGTTGGACTTCAAAGAATAGTCTGTTTCTTGCCATGTTACATAATCTTAGCAAAGTATTTCATGTTTATCGTTTTCAACTTTATACGTATATGACAGGTTGATATGAGACACAGTCACTTAATGCGAATGAGATGATGAAGGGATGGAAAGAAAACCCGCTTTCTTCGTTTTCCATCATTAAAATAAATATTTGTAACCCCTTATTGTTATACTTGTTATTCATTTGTTTGATTGTATTTTGTATCTGAATTGTACAGCTCATATAGAAGCATGTGTTTTTTGAAGCGGTTTATGAATGTAGCATTTATTATTGATGAAAAGTTGATTACTTATATAGCGCGTAATGCTGACGTTTCTAAGCGCATTAATCCGGAAGAAAATGAGGTAAGAAACAGCATCATGTGCATATGATATAACAATAGCAACAACAAAAACAACGAAATTAGGATTGAGAGTAAACAGATAAGTTTTCAACAATGATTTGAACTTGTCAACACTAATTACGAATATAGATAGGGAGGGTTATTTATCTATTTTTTTTTTTTTTTTGGCAGAGAGATGGGGAAATAACCGATATAAGGAATACACTAATGATATGACCCTTTATGACCTCATAAATCCACTTCTCAAATTCCCTCACTAACTAACTGTGTTCTATTGATTGGAGCTTTGCATCAATATATACATTAATGATATGACCAAGGAATACAATAATGATATGACCATTACAACCACCGTAATCGCCCTAACTATGCGATCTGCCAAGTTATATGAAAACGGTACAAGTATAATGAGTCATGCGCAGTGTTGGTGCACATTGATTTAACTTAATAAACCATCGAAACATAATACCGTTGAAATAAATGATTACTTAATTTCCCGGCAAAGTTTGTACATTTCCCGTCAAAACTGAATGTTTTTACAGTTTCCAAAATTTGTACATTTCCCGGGTAGGCGTTTGTTCATTTCCCTCCCGTTGTACAAATCTTCGTGTTTGTATTATACAAGGCTCCACATGAATGAGGGCTACACACTTCATGGCAGAGGTATGAAAAAAAAATATCATTTTCTATCTCATTTTCATTATTAAGTTGTCACTGATAATACCGTTGTGAAAACATCAAAAACTAACATTTTATATTTTTGCAGAATTTTTGCAACATTTTCATCCATTACTTTTACACACTGCCTCGTCCTCTTTTGTTGTTGTTGTTGTTGTTGTTTTGGCAGTTAGCATTGACATGCGTTGGACATTTCCTTCAATAAAATTGACCTGAAGTAAAAAGAAAACAAAATCGGCAGAAAAAAAAAAGGCGTAGGGAGAAGAATAATGTATTGTTTTTATCCGAAAAGAAAATTCTCAGATAACTGAATAGAGGATATGGCAGAGACCTGTACACTTTTAGTGTTTTTTTTCCCTCCGGGGTTGGTATGATCTGTATATTGTGCTAGAAATGAACTTTAACCTGTCTACTTAGGTTTTTCTACAGAAAAAATGGATAGCCGACGCTTACAGACCGGATATAGCACGAATAGATTCATAGACAATCAAATACAATACCGCGTTTATGCACTCTAAATTCAGCAACATTTTTTTTTCTTTTCAAATGGATAAGATAGCATTATTTTACAACGTTCATGGGGCTCACAGGATAATAGGGTTACACATGCCCAAATCATCTGGTTTTACGGTTTTGTAATATAATAACATAGAATATGCTGTAACTTTTCTTTTCATATCTCTCTCAACATAGGCCTAATATTTTCCATGATTGTGAATAACACCTTAAAATTTGATTTCAAGTGTATTGTAAAAAAAACAAAAACAAAAAACAAAAAAAAAACTAGATATATCGCTACGGCGACTGATATGCCTCCGCCATAATGCATGGTTCTCCTAATAGGTCTATAGTACAATGTCTTGACAATGTGTGATGACAGTTTCACACAATTGGCAAAATATCAAAATGACAGGTTTGCCACAAATGTGCTGAATGTTCACTTTCCTAGAAGTAGGTTCAATTGGATGAATGGTTAAAATGTCAGAATGCAGGTATTTGGGGAACTGATGATTTTTACTTGACTTTTGACCCTTTTATAAGTTTATGCATTAAGTAATTTTCAAGGTATTGAGAAAAAGTATAATTTCAGTATCAAATGGGAAAATAGCATTATCTAAACCTGGCCTTTGACCTTTGACCTCACAGTTCCAAAGAGAATCACTGTTAGGTTAAACATGCATAAATATATAAGTTTCAAGATGATACCTTGGGTTAATTTTGAGATATGGAGGAAAAAGTGCATTTCAGCACTTTCACTTGAACTTTTAAAAAAAAAAAAAAAAAACTTCCCACAGAATATATATTGGGTAATACATGCATACATCAAGTAAAAGTAGTGATATTTTAAGGAGTTGACCTTGACCTTTGACCCCCAACTTCCCTAGATAATCACTGCCCATTGGAACAAGCATATATGCTAAGTTTCACGAAGATACCTTGAACCATTTGCGAGATATGGAGAAAAACATTAATTTTCAACCTTTTTTTCACACAATAACCTGTGACCTTTGACCCCGTGACCCTAAAATCCAAACAAAGTACTATCCCCCCAGGATATACCCTCATACCAAGTTTGATGTAAAACCACCACACGGTTCTTGAGATATCGACAAAAACAAAACGGGACGGACGTACGTACGGACGTACGGACGTACAGACGTGCGGACGTACGGACGGACGGACGGACGGTATTGTCAGTATATGAATGATTTAATTTTCAGTATCTTTTTTTTTCTTGCATAAACACAGACGAAATGCATCAATGTAGTTTAAAGGAATGAATTAATCATTAAGTCGGGGGGGGGAAGGGAATTGGGGAAAACAACATAACCTTGTGACTGTAGTTCTTTTGAACGCAAACTACTTACCACATGGAATACCAAGGAGGCATATTCTGAGATGGTCATGGAAGAACGATCATGGAAGAACGAGTAAATACATAATTCTCCTCTCTTTTCACGACAAAACAAGCTTTACCGATTGTGAGCAAAATGACCTTGCGTCACAAAACAAACAAAAAGTCACACACACTGATTTTGTGTGAGGACTGAAAACATGTGAAATGGGTCAACCGAGCAGATCTTGACTTTTTCATATTTTCTGAAAGAGCAATTCTTCTTCTACATTATGCTACAATTTGGGATCATAAACGGGCAGAAAAGTGTGTTTTTAGCATATGATCTCTTTTTTTTCCCTTTTTTTTTTTGCAATGTGATTAAATGTGGCTTTAGATTATTCTTTTCATTTCTTAAAAACCTTGTACACACTATTCACTTTCAACTCCAATAACTTTTGAAAGGATGATGCTATTATTTGGAAAGTTGACATTAATTAAGGATGGAGTGTGTTGATAAGGCATGCTTAATTTCAGTTTGATCTAATAATTTATTCGTTGCTGTTACTCCGGTGGTTTTCATCCTGTTTTTTTCTCCCATTCATCGCACAGCCAGCACGGCTTGGTAAAGATAAGTGCTCGAAAAGACACGGTACTTCAGAGTCTCTTTTCTCAGTTCACACTTTTCCTGAGTGTGCGGTTTCTTTGCAAAGTAAAGAAAATAGTAATACTCTTTGAACAGAAGATTCTAACCTTTGATTGTGAGGCCATAGAAGCCATTCCTGTGTAGAACGCGTCATGCAGCGGGACGTGGAACAGTTCCATTGATCTGAGATTGAGTAGTGAGCAAATGCCTCGACCAGCAAGTCGAGCAGCAGAAGCAGGGCTATCGTCCTTGTCTGCTATATCACACGTGTCTGACCGCTCCGATGCCTGCTGATTGAAGAAGTACAACATTAAGACATTCAGTTCTGCGTTTGTGTTACTCATGAAATATGCAATAATCTGTACAGAAATGATGGAAAGAGGAATATATCTGGTATTTTTCAATGAAAATTGTGCCAACAACTTGCAGAGATATCAATGCTGAATGCATGGTCAGTTGAATATCACAACTTGGGTATGCGACTGACATCCTCGTTTTCTTTGTGATCCGGCCAATCATTGTGCGTGTGTGTATGTGTGTGTGAGGCACACAAAATACAACAAATGAACTTTGACTGTAGAATTAAAACAGGTCATGAGAATTATAAGAATTAACGCACAATCATAACTCTCGTGAAAATAAAGCTATAATGATGTACCTAGCTGCTGTGTCTGTGGCATAACAGTAACATAGAAACGAAGTGATGTGTAGGAGAGGTGAGGAATGCTTACAAAGTAACCACAGGCCTGAAGTACATACATCAATACAGAAGTTCTACGGCCAGAACCTATAATCCGCGATGATAAAAGTGTGTTAAGATGAAGAATCAGAGGCTTGGCGGCATCCAGATAATTGCATTCAAAGGCGACATTAATGACAAACAACAGTTCGTCCTCATCCTCAACATTCAACATCTCACATAAGAAACTTAGGACAGCCGTTCCAACATCTAGTCCTTGTGCTGCAGTGAAGTAGAGGAGGTATCGATACAACTGGTAGTCATCAATCAGCTGTTTTGTCAGCTGGTTGAACTCCTCCAGGTTGTTCTCATACAGCCATGCCAGATGCATTCCCGCTAGATACTCATGAAATAACTTGTGGGGAATTCGGTATTCAACCACAAGTTCGGTTTTTCTCTTGTTCTTTTCCCACTTTGAAACAAAACGCTTCTCTCTTGTGAGGACCCCAATATCACATGCCGTCTGTAAATCCATTTCACTTGCAGTGAGATCTTTTCCTCTGAATACAAGTTCGTTACGAAGGAGACTATAGAAAGCATCTTTGCCAAAATTCTGCAAACAATCGCCACCTTGCTCCAATTTCTTTTGTTGGTCTTCTTGGTCAGTCACCTTACCAGCATAGTGCTCTTTGAGAAGGAGGATCAATTGGTCGAAGAGTTTGGAAAATGTCTTTAGTTCCTGAATCACACTGCGGCTTCCTTCGTTCTGCCAAATGAAACAAAGCATGCTGCAGTAAATGGGGTAGGGTGCCATATTCTGTGCTACAAGGCTGTCCTCCTCTGTCATCAATCTAATGAGACTCTCTTTGGCCTCTTCGTTGTTTTGGAAGAATTTCGAAATGTAGCAGGAAACATCTCTTGGCTTGAAGCCCTTAATCTTAACAAATGTGTACTGCTTCTTCAATTTCTCATCGGATCTTATCCGATCTACTTTCCACGGTCTAGTGGTAACAATAACTCTGGAATTTTTGAACTTCTCGCACTTGATCACTGCATGGGTGGCATCTCTTGAAGCTTTTACGCTAATATCCTGACCGTACTCATCAAGACCGTCATAGAGAATCAGTACTTTCTGCTGGTTCGTTCGAATGTATTCGTCTAATGCAACCCAATCACAGTCCAGGTCATCAGACAAATTGTTCATGATGGTATGACTAAAGCATGTACTCTCCTCAATTTCCCTAAGATGAATTAGGAAAAGGAGATCAATGGTCTGCAGACATCTTCCCAAAGCCCAGTCAAGTGCAAGTTTAGTAAGGAAAGTTGTTTTGCCAACACCCGCTTCTCCACTAATTGCAATACGTTTTTGTATACCTCTTTCAGTGCCAATCTGCTCCAAGTGTTCAATGAAATTATCGTAACTGATGTCTATTCCTTCATCGCTCTTATCATTAGACAACATCACTAAATTTGTGTATATTTCCTCCAGCTTCACTGATGATTCCGAATAAAGAGGGGAAGTGCGCACACTGCTGTACATGTTGACATAATGTTCCCGTAACTCCTTCTTGATTTGTTTAACTCTGTCATTTGTAGAGCCTTTACTCACTGGAACTGAACTTGGTGAACCTGATGAATCTGAAAAAGGCAAATTTGAGATCATCAATACCATCTAAATCTGGAATGCATACTATGCAGCATATGGGGTCGGTGCAATATAGTGTTAACCCACACCTTGGTGAACAATGAGTTACATACATTTGTGACCCTGCGCCACAAAACAAATAAAAAGTCGCCAGACATGGATTTTTAGTTCAGGACAGGTTCTAAAAGAGCAGACTCTAAGCTTCAAAATGATGTATAACTCATTCAAATGGACATTCCTAACCTATCTAAATATCGGAAAGAAAGCGCTCACTCTGGAAAAGTGCAAACCGAGAAAAGAGACTCTGAAGTACAGGGTCTATCTGTCTATTCAAGTGCTTAATCTTTACCAAACCGTGCTAGCTGTGCGATGAATAGGACAAAAACAGGATGTAAACCACAGGAGCAATAACAATGAAGGGACTATCAGATTAAATTGAAATTGAGCACGCTCTATTACCACATTCTGTTTATGATTAATGCCAAGTTCCAAAGCAGTAGCGTTATCCTTTCAAAAGTTATCAGACTTTAAAGTGAAGAGTGTGCAAAGGGTTATCAAGAAATGGAAAGGGGCCTCTAAGACATAGTTAATATCACTACTCTACAAAAAAGGGCTGTAGAAAAACCACTGAAAATGCACTTTCCCATTCATTTTATGATCCCAAACTCAAGATTAACGTAGAAGAAGAATAGTTCTTCCAGAAAATATTGAAAACTCAAAATTGACTTGGTTGACCCGTTTCACCTTTCTTGAGTCCTCACGTGAAATCAAGGGGTGCGACTTTTTGTTCGTTTTGTGACGCACGGTCACATTTACACCATCCTGAATCACTGCTCTTTAATCTATAATAAGGTTTTCTTGAAATGTAATCAATAAGTGGGGTTGTTTTTAATGCAGGCACCTTTTCCCCCCGAAAATTAATCACATCTTTTAAGCACGGATATAGTGCTAAACCACACTTTTCAAGATGGCGACCACCATGATAGCAGACAGAAGGGTGTCTGAAAAAAGATCTTAATGTGTACAGTGGGGAAGCTTTTTCACCTACAAAAACGAGTGATTCTGATTCATCATATAACCTGTACTCTTCTGGCAGTTATGGAAGTGGAGATGAGATAGGGCAATTCCACGGTAACTGACGTTACATGTAAGGATTTTCATGAAATTGTTTACCTTGTAGTTTTGTGAATGAAAGCACCTTGGGCTTGCAATTAGCATTGATGAATAAGTTCATGAGAATGAAAAAGTAGGTGGAAAGTTTTTCTCTCAAACTGCATTTCTTATCACATAGCAAGTGAAAATGTGTTGGTAACTGACGTTACGGAAAAAGGACATGGGAAATTATGGTGTAGATGTAAATGGAAATATCTCATGTCCCTGACTTTTAGCCTTTATGTGTTTAATATGGCAATACACCTAGGTTCTTAGGAACAGGTGTGCAAAATAATGTGCACTTTAGTTGTCTCCTTTTAACACCATGCCAATTTCAGTGAAGGCATGACGGTAACTGACGTTACGTAACTGACGTTACGCTTACATTTGCCATAGGGTTTACACATGCAAAATCATGATTGGGAATAGCTATGTGATATTTCATAATTCTGACCATTCAGAATGATTTGGTTGATATGGAGTTATACCTTGGTTCATCAGTCATAAATACACAATGAAATGAAACAGTAGTCCATTTTCTTTGTGTTCTATGAAAACTTAAAGGTAAACATGTCAGGACGTTACGTAACTGACGTTACACATACTTTGCCGAGGGGTTTACAGAGAACTAATTTATTTAACAGGTTATTATACTGCTGCAATGTACCATTGACAATCCCAGGCAACTACAGCAACAAATTAAAACAAAATCTAAAGACACAAATAATATTGGGTGGGCCCTTACGGGGCACCCCCCCCCCATGCCATAGCACAGTTGGGCAAAAATAATGTAAATGCACAAGAGGATATTTCTTGACATTTGTCTGAAGATTTAATTTTTATTCAACATTTATGATTACACAGAGCCATTAATAGATTAAGCAGTTCCAAGTATGAATACATTGACATGGCTAAGGGCTTTTTTGTTTGTTTGTTTGTTTGTTTGTTTTTTAATGAACAGGAAAGTTTTTATCTACATAGAGTGCTCCACCCATAATACCTTGTATTACTACACAAAACATGGATATTTTTGTGCTTGAAAAAAATATCAAAATATCTTCCAGGTCATGGGGAAAAAAACATGTATCAACTCATAAATATGCATAAATATGTATGAAATCTATTGTGATATATTTCTCCTTCTTTTCTTTATTTTACTCCTGATGATCTCCATCATCAATTGATTTAAATGAAAAGTGTCGCACTTTTAATATTTCTCTGTGAAGACGAAAAATAAATGCTTTTTTGGTCAAAAGAGCATTATTGTTTTATTCCTAGCTTGAAGTAATTTAACTGTTTTGCTTTTCCTTTTCACGGATATATCACGGCTTGCAAGTCCATTCGAGATACCGAGAAATCGGACTTTGCAACGAAAGAATACTAAAATCAATATAAAAAACTCTTCCTGTTCATAATTATCATGTGTTGTATTACAAAATGTCCCTGCATGAATAGAATAAAGTGATCAACAAATACACACTGTATGAACAATTTTTTTTTAAAACCCTATAGAATCCTCTCTCACTTTGAGCAACATCAATAATGAGTTCATGCCTTACATGTACACAAGATGAGCCATGTTAACTACACCACACATTTAAGTGCAAGAGAAGAAATATCTGTTTGTGCATTTGCCTTGAGGTAGAAACTTGACTAAGCTTCCTGAAAAAAAAAGAAAAATGCCAGCAAAAGCAAACATTGGTGAAGATTGTTAAACTGTTGGTATACAGCTGTGCAGAAGTTTGTTTGTTTTTTTTGTTTTTTGTAGAAAATGTGGTTAACATGCAATCATGTCACTGATTAAGCCTATAAACTTTGGTAGCTTTATCATCTTGTAGGACTGGGAATGTACAAATTTGAGTGCATATATACTGCATGTGGCAAACTAACCTTCCAGATGATTTAACCTTAAACTTGTGCTGAATCAAAAATCGAAAGCTCAAGCCCCCCCCCCCCCCCAAAAAAAAAGATAATCATGGTAAATGAATGAATAAATGAATTTAGAAATAAAATAAAATTTAAAAAAAAATATCCATGGACATACCATGGTAATGACATCATTTCCTATGAAAGGGATTGCTGCTATTTGTTGTAAGTTGACTTCCCAGATGTATTGAAATGTCCAAAAGTAAAAAAAAATTGCCTCAGTTATAATTACGGTCATGGTAACTGACGTTACATACTCGTGTATGACGTTTCGGTAACTGACGTTACACATTTTGTAGTGTTCATTTTGACTCTCCAGTATGCCAAGTATCCTTATTTCTGGTATTAAAATAAAGGCATATGGGCATACATTAGAAATCCCAAGTTACATCATACAGCTCACTTCCTTTGATGAATAAACTTAAAAATTCCTTGTTTTTGGTAACTGACGTTACATCCATCATTATCAAAGTAATTAACAGTTTTTTTTTTAATTAACAGTTTTTTTTTTTTTTTTTATCACATACTCGTGTATGACGTTTCGGTAACTGACGTTACACATTTTGTAGTGTTCATTTTGACTCTCCAGTATGCCAAGTATCCTTATTTCTGGTATTAAAATAAAGGCATATGGGCATACATTAGAAATCCCAAGTTACATCATACAGCTCACTTCCTTTGATGAATAAACTTAAAAATTCCTTGTTTTTGGTAACTGACGTTACATCCATCATTATCAAAGTAATTAACAGTTTTTATCAAATTCTTTAAAGTTACCAGCTTTTTTTTTCTATCGTGTGGTAAAAGACTTCTCTGGTAACTGCATACATATGAAAGATTGTTGTTTAAAGTACTAATAAAGTGGATATACAGAGAGTAAGTTATGCGACAATGCACTCTTTTCACCATTGAGTTATAGGCATATTTTGGCAGCCATTTTGAAAATCAAAATGGCCGCTTTTATTGAAAAACATAATGATTCTTAAAACTTCAACTCAAGTACTGTCTGAAAATGTATGGTGTTTGAAACAAATATCATTTTGAATTTTTGGCACCTGTGTCCTAGTTACCGTGGAATTGCCCAGTAATGAAATTTGAAGCAATTAAAGGACAAGTACACCTTCATAGACATGTGGGTTGAGTGAATGCAGCAATATTAATGGAACACATCAGTGAGAGTTTGAGGAAAATCGGACAATCCGTTCAAGAGTTATAATTCTTTTTTAGATTTCTGCTCACTCATGGCTGGATGAGAGGACTATACTATAGCTTGTGATGTCACTTGCGTACAACGAAATAAAGAAAGAATACAGAAAATTCAACATATTTTCACTTTTCTCGCATAACAAAAGAACACCTGACTTCTCTCTTTCAAGAGGCTGGGGGAATAATATTACCCTTAACATATGCCAGTAGCAAGTCGAAGAAATGTGCACTTTACTCAAAAAGTAAAGTTATGTGAAATTCTCTTTTTATTTTCTTTATATCGTTGTACGCATATGACATCATTCACCGTAGTAGTCTTTTCATCCAGCAGTGACTACGCAGATACTTCAAAAATTCATAACTTTTTTACAATAACACGGCGTCCATTATGATCATAGTGGAATTGGCAAATATGCGTCTCAGAAAGACCTTAACCTGCAGGACCACATTTCATGGAAAGATGTTAGGATAACAACTCTTGCTGGAATGGCTACTTCCCATACAACAGCCAATCAGAAAGTTGGATTCTTGTCATTACCATGACGATTGCCATTCCAGCAAGAGCTGCTATCAACTTTTTATGAAATGGGAGTCAGAACTTACTTGTTCTTCGTTTGTGTGGTACCACAGATTGCAGTCACGTGCTATTAACAAACGCGTTAATGAAAAGATGTGATTGCTTATACCATTTTTCATAGTAGTGTCAGTATTTAATATGTAGGAGGAGAACCACCTTCACCATAAACTTCTCTGTGAAAAAGGTGCGGGAAGATATTGTCACACAAGTTAGATATGAACTGGCAAACTCCCAAAATGAAGCTTGACTAAGGGTAGGTTGTATACATATTTCTAGTTACGAGATATTTGTATGTAGGCTATAGTGTTTGGAATTCTTTTTTCTTGTAATGACTAAACAATTATCCATTCTAATTCTTATGTACTTCAAACAACAACGTAGCAGATCTATGTATTCTGATGGAGAAATCAGCTTGTGCAAATTACATATGTTCAATTTTACTTGAACTTTAAAATCCTTTGATAAATTCTGATCACGTTCAGAATGGGAGAAGATGCAATTAAGATGTGAATTATGAAGATTTAAATAGTTTGGAGATAAATTACAACATGCATTATCGTGAGGACACTTATTCACTATAAGTATTTCTGGAAAAAAAAGTGTATGTGTTATTTGTCACAGATTGCGGGGTTATAGGCAAATACGCATATAAGCATTATGTAAAAGTATGTTGTAACTGTCATGGACTCCTTATTCATTCCAAATTGCTGCCCTTAACTTTCTTGAGCACGTAGGAGTTCCAAGGACCAGTAAGAGGAGCTATGATCAGCCTGTTCATCTCCTGCTCAGTGCACTCATCTCACACAGTCACAACCTCTGGAGACAAGGTCCGAAACCACTGATTGCGCTTCTCCCGTGGAATGTCTCCCTGCTAAAACCATATGTGACACTGCACCTCAAAACAAACAAAAAGTCGCCGACATGAATTTTTAGTTAAGACCATATTCTGAAAGAGCAGACTTTAAGCTTTAAGATGATGTATAACTCAAATCAAATGGACTCTCCTAACCTATCTAAATATTGGAAAGAAAGCACAAACTCAGGAAAAGTGTGAACTGAGAAAAGAGGCTCTGAAGTACAGTGTCTATTCAAGCGCTTAATCTTTACCAAACCGTGCTGGCTGTGCGATGAATGGGACAAAAAACAGGAAGTAAACCACCAGAGTAACAACAATGAAGGGATTATCAGATTAGACTGAAATTAAGCATGCCTCATTAACACTCTCTGTCCATAATCAATGCCAACTTTCAGAGCAGTAGCATTATAATTTCAAAAGTTATTGCAGTTGAAAGTGAAGAGTGTGGACAAGGTTTTTCAGAAATGAAAGAGGGATTCTAAAGACACACCTAATCACACTATTCTACCAAAAATGTTGGAGATAAACTGCTTAAAAAACACACTTTCCTGCCCGTTTAATGATACCAAATTTTAGCATAATGTAAAAGAAGACCCGCTCTTTCAGAAAATATGAAAAAGTCAAGTTCGGCTAGGTTGACCCATTTCACTTATTTTCAGTCCTCACGCAAAATCAGTGTGTGCGACTTTATGTTCGTTTTGAGGTGCACTGTCACATATATTATTCTCCCCTTCTGATCCAACTCCCCCCCCAAAAAAAAAAAAAAAAAACTATTTTGGAGTACACTAACATATTTTGTTTAACTCCAATTTAATATTTGATATTTCTCATGGTAACAGACATGATTATTTTGTACAGAGTGCCTTTTAATGTTTCTTTATTTAAATTTCAATCCTGTCATGAATGCACAAAATTCCAAAACCCCGAAGAAGAAAGGGTAGACGACGTTGGCACATCAGACAGGAGAGTACTCATGGCAGTGATGAAGGAGATGTGGAGGTATGGGAGTATTGTTAGCCTTTTTTACATTTAAAGTTAATTTCTGATATCACGAATTCCATTTTGTGACATTAAAAAAAAAAATCAAATTTCTGATATCAAGAATTCAATTTGCGATATCAAGAATTCAATTTGCGATATCAAGAATGACATTTGTAATATCACAAATTCCGATAAGTGTAGCACATGAACTTAATTTGTGATATCATGAAATCCATTTTACATATCACAAATTCAATTTGTGATATCACAAATTCAATTTGTGATATCACAAATTCAAATTCGTGATATCAAAAATTCAATTTGTGATATCACTCAATGAATTTGTGATATCAGAAATCCGTATTCTTGATAGCAAAAAAATAGGTTTCACGCGAAAAACCAATAGTAATTCGTGATATTACAAAAATAAATTTTTGAGAATGTAGGAGAAAGTGTTGTAAATGCCATGGAGAACTGAACACACTGTGACAGGGACTAAACTTTTTGCCTGCACCCGAGACTCCTACTGATACACAATGACTTTTTGTGGTCACGTCACAGAGTTGATTGATCTCATGAGAAAGATCGCAAAAAAACCAACAAAACAAATAGGGATGGGAGTCTCTATCTATTTGTTATCATTGTATTCGGCTTTATTTCGATGTGAGCAAAATATATTTTTCTATCTTTATCTCACATTTGTGTGTCACATGCTTAAAAGTAACTTAAGCTGTTGTCAACAGAGGAAGTAGTTAAAACGATACACATGCTTGCCGTCTGACATTGGCCTCCCGAAAAGAAAAAGGACTCCTGTGGATTGTTGAGTAAAGGAATTCATGACTTTACCAAAATTGTGATGTGCCTGACTTTTGCTTGTTTCCTTGTTTTTTTTTTCTTATCAAGAATCAATCGAACCTCAACTTTAAAACATTCGAACTTGATAATCTTATGTAGTATCTTATTGTATCCCCCGAACAGAGTTCGGAGGATACTATGGATTTGGATTCGTCGCGCCGCGTCCGCCGCCGTCAAAATTTGCAAAAGTGCTTATTTATGCAATAACTTGATTGCTACCCAACATATTTTATTCAGACTTGCTAGGGAGGAGTATGAGTGATCATTCTACCTGAAGGACACAACAGTTTGTGGTGACGGCGCCCTCAGTGTTCCGACTTTGGATGTCAATGGCCATTTCTTGTGTGTGCTCTATCAGCCACATTTCTTATCAGATTTTCTTCAAGTTTGGCAAAAAGGTGCATTATAGTGAAATAAAGATGCCCGTATTGTCTTGGTGGTGGCGCCCTCGCTTGTTCCGTCTTTATACAGAAAAGGTAAATTTTACAGGGTCTGCTTGTGTGTGCAACCCTGCCTTGTTTCTTGACCGATTTTTTTTTTTTTCAAATTTGGTATGTAAATGAATCATAGTCAAATCTATACACCTACACCTATTTGGATTTTATTGTATCCAGCAACAGTTGCCATAGGATATCATACAAAATTCTGGCCTAAAAAGTAATCCAGATAGAGTATGGGAGACGGGTTCGGGGGATACATGTGCTGGATTGCGAGTGCTTCTAGTTACGTAATGTGAAACGGAACAAAGAACAAACGTTGTACTTTTGTTCATGTCTTGTATTTTCCAAACATCATGCATATAGGAGCTAATTTCATTAATGTCATTAATTCATCAAATGGATGATAAAAAAATATGCTCATCCATACTATAAAACTATTTGAGAACCTAATTGTAATCATTGATTAGGTACTACAAATTATGAACACACAGTGTTAAATCACAAATTTACGATACCGACAGAAGAAACCTGACCAAAAGTGAAAGTAATCTTAATAGTGAAAATTGAGCAAAGAAAATAGGATTACATCGGGATTCGAACACGAGCTAGGTCTCAGGTTCGAATCCCGAATCGGATGGAATGCCATTTTCTTCGCTCAATTTTCCGCTAATAAATTCACAATATTCTTGACAAATATCATATAGAAGTTTAAATGACACAGAACTCACATACAACCCTGAAAAGAACAACAACAAGGAACAAACCGTGACTTACATTACACTGGTCATGTGACATCTAAAAACTGCATACTGGTTATGATATACCATTGATGCCCCCAATATAGTCCATCAATGCCTCCTAGCATTCCACTTTACCCATATAAAAATGAAATACTTGGGGAAATCAGTATCATTCTCCAAACCTTTCCATACATTATCCATTACAGCACCCAACTGTGCAGATACTCCACTTGTTCTAACTCATATCAATATGTAGCCAGTGCCATCCTGAGGATATATGAAGGGTTTGTTTCCAAAAACCGATAAGTCCATTCTTGAAGATTTTGAAGTACGATCTCTGTCATCACGTACAAAATAATACTTTTTAAATGCTACATTGTTCACTACATGGTCAAAAGAAGCAAAAATTTTCTTATTATTCTCTTTATTTTTCTTGACCTTTAATCGCAAATATCTCCGTTTGGCAAATATGGACTTATCGGTTTTTGCAAACAAACTCTTCATATGTTCTATCGAGTAATTCCATCCGGCATAACTCACCATAGGAAAACTTAGATGGTATAACCACGTTGTTCCTAACATAGATGTGTGTTATATTTACAGCACACTTCTTGAGTTAAGGACAACTGCCACAGCAAAGTAAATTGATGCAATTAATGCACACTTGTAAGAGATTGGATAGAGGTCTATTTCTGTTTGTCCTGTACTGTATGTGCCAACATGTTAACCAAATACTCTACTCCTGCTCATGTGACCCTGGTAAGCGCCTTATGTATTCTTTTCTAGAGGGTTCTGCCTCCACAGAAACACCCTTCTTTTTCTCGCAGGTTTTTTGTTGCTTTGAAACACTCACGAACGGCTTACGAACAACATTTATTTTTTTTTTCAAGAGCAACCCAAACCAAACCTGTGGCAAAATTACAAGTAACTTGTTGAACTTACGATCAACTTAGATCTTTATGAAACAGCCCCATTTGATCGTAATTTTACAAACAACTCTACGAAGGACTTAACAACTGGGTGCACTTACAACCAACATGAGGGTGCATTTACGAGCAACTTAGGCTTTTACGAAAAACTGTAAGTAACACCACCCGGCACCCCTGTGGAGCCGGGAAATGTGCAAACGCCGAAAAATGTGCAAACGCCTGGAAATGTGCAAACGTCTCGCCAGGAAATGTGCAAACGCCGGGAAATGTGCAAACGTCTTGCCGGGAAATGTGCAAATCTCTAAATTTCATCAACGGGAAATGTGCAAACGTGACGCCGGGAAATGTGCAAATGTTCAATTTTGCCGGGAAATGTGCAAAACGTCGCCGGGAAATGTGCAAACCATTCATTTCACCTATATTATGTAGAGATGGAAGAGAAACTCTCAATCAAAGCTGCGCACGAACCATTACCATCTTTACCACCTGTCTTAGCGACCATCTTTCTTTTTATGCCTCCGCCACGAAGTGGTGCCGGAGGCATTATGTTTTCGGGTTGTCTGCCGTCCGTACGTACGTCCGTCCTCTTTCGTTTACGCGATAACTTGAGTAATATTGACTGGAATTTTACCAAACTTGGTCCAAGTATAAAGTATGATGAGGCAATTATTTGATAAGATTTTGGGTGAAATCGGCGTAAGGTCAGAGGTCAAAGGTCAAGGTCAAATCATGAAATTGTATCCGTTTACGCGATAACTCAAGACTGGATCGAGCAAATTTCACCAAACTTTGTTGGAGGATGATGTATGATGGGGCAATTACTTGAGGGGTAAGTTTTCTAGTGAAATCGGACAGAGGTCAAAGGTCAAAGATCAAGGTCAAATCCTAAAAATTTATCTGTTTACGTGATAACTCAAAACTGGATGAAGCAGCTTTCACCAAACTTGGTCCAAGGATGATGTATGATGGGACAATTAGTTGAGTAGATTTTAGTGACATTGGCAAGAGGTCAAAGGTCAAAAGGTCAAGGTCAAATACTAAAAATGTTGCTATTTCCCCCTATATCTATGCAATTGCCCAAAGGTATTTTCTTGAAACTTAGTGTAGACATGTACTACTGCGTAAAGATTCTCCAAAGAGAGTTTCATGTCATAAGGTCAAAGGTCAGGTGAAAATGTTGCAATATCACTTCTCTCGCAAATGGTTCAATGTATCTTCATGGAACTTGGTGCATACGCATGTACTGACTGGCAGGGATTATCTAGGGAATTTAGGGGTCGTGGGTCAATAGTCAGGGGGTCAAAGGTCAAGGTCAACTCCTCAAAATTTTACTATTTCCCTCATATTATACTAGTATATGCAATGCTTGCATTATTAGTTTTAAAACTTAATATATACGTGCATTACATAATTTAGATTCTCCGGGAAATTTCCAGCCAGAAGGTCAAAGGTCAAAGGTTAAGGGTCAAGGGCCAGGTTTCAATGCCCCCCCCCCCCCAAAAAAAAAAGAAACTATTTTGTACTGTAATTTCCTTCTTTTTTCATACCTTGGAAATTACTCAATGCATAAACTTATAAAAGGGTCCGTCAGAAGTCAAGTAAAAATTCTCAATTCCCTAAATATGTGTACCTGCACTCTTAGACATTTATAGCAAACCCAGTTCAAGGAAAGTGAACATTCAAGATATTTCTGACAAACCTGTCATTTCAATATTTTGCCAGTTATGTGAAACTGTCATCACATATTGTGAAGACATTGTACTATACACCTATAGGGAGAATCATGCATTATGGCGGAGGCATCAGTCGCCATAGCGACATTTCTAGTTTTTTATAACATTTTCAGCATTTTCTTGCAAACCCTACAACGATTTTTCACCAGATTTGGCAGATAACATCTTAATGGTGATATGATCGTAATTTGTCAAAATGAGCCCCCCCCCCCCCCACACACACACACACACACCAGTCCTAAGGAGGGGGGGGGGGGAGGAGTTGAAGCCTCAGAGTCCCTATACCATGTATAAACGCTTGATTTTTTTAGAAAGAGCTAAGTTAGTGCTATGAAGACATTAATGACTAAAATTTCATGTTTGATTATGGCGGACCCAGGGGTGCCCTGATCGGGGGTGAGGGGGAGGAGGGGGATTTTCCACATTTTCAGCACATTCTCGAAAAATTTAGGACGGATTTTCACCCAACTTGTGAAATACAGTCATATTTATGGTAATTTGATCTTGATTTGTTAAAATGCGCCCCCCCCCCCATCGCCGAAGGGGGAGGGGGATTAAAGCTTCACTTTTAACATCCAAAAAATCTGGATTTTTAAAAAATCTTCTTCTGTCAAACCGACAAAGATAGAGATAAGTTAGTGCTATGAAGACATTAACGTGATTAATAATTTCATGTTTGATTATGGCGGATCATGGGGTGCCGAAATGGGGGCGGGGGGGGGGATATTCCACATTTTTAGCATCTTCTTGAAATATCTATGAGGGATTTTCCCCATACTTGACAGATAGCAAGATTATGGTAATAATTATGATCTTAATTTGTTCAAATGAGCCCCCCCCCCCCTTTCCCCACCGCCGAAGGGGGGGGGGGAGGGGGGGGGGGGACTGCGGGGGGGGGGGTTGAAGCTTCAATGTCCCTAAACTCTGGAATTTAATCTTCTTCTGTCAAACCGATAAAGATAGAGCTAAGTTAGTGCTATGATATGAAGACACAGCGTTAATGAATGAAATTTCATGTTTTGTTATGGCGCGGATCAAGGGGTCTCCAGATCGAGGGAGTGAGGGCAAAGAGAGGAATTTTCCACATTTTCAGCATCTTCTTGTAAAATCTACGACAGATTTTCACCAAAATTGGCAGATTGCCTCTTTACGGTGATATGCACTTAATTTGTAAAAATGAGCCCCCCTCCCATACACACACACACAAACACACACACACACACACACTGCTTATTAAAGGGTGGGGGGTTGAAGCCTCGGCGTCCCTATAAACTCAATTTGTATCTTCTTCTGTCAAACCGGAAAAGAGAGGTTAGTTAGTGCTATGAAAACATTAATGGCTGAAATTTTATTTCACGTTTGATTGTGGCGGATAGAGGGGTGTCTTTATCGGGGGGGGGGGGTTTGAGGGGGAGGAGGGGGATTTTCACATATTCTGCATCCTCTTGAGAAATCTTTGACGGATTTCCACCGAACGTGGGAGGTAGCATCTCTAGGGTAATAGAATCCCACTTTGTTCGAAGGGGCAACAAGTCCAAGTTGTTCCCATTCCCCAAAGCTAGGGATAAGACCAGGGTAGCCCCCACGTCATTTAGTAAGCAGAATGAAATTTCATCAAAGTATAGATCTACCTTCTAAAAATGTGATAAGATTGTGTTCTATTATTCTTGGTTGTATAGAAAATTTCAAGTATGTATTCCGGTTTTTTTTTTTTTTTCATATGTATAGGGTTTTCAATAAAATTCTGAATTCCACCCGAACGATCCCACCCCCCTCGTGTTGTTCCCTTTCAAGTTCAAGAGGCATGGATGAGGGGGGGGGGGGGGGAGGGGGCTCCATCTCGTCCCACTTTAGGGGTTGGGGCAGAGCTCATTAATTTTAGACAAATTGAGGTCATATCACCAGATAAATACCCTACGCTACGTTTCAAACTTGGCAAATATCTATTAAAGGGTTTCAAGAAGAAGCTGAATATGTGACAAATCCGCCTCCGCCGCACTTAACATTAATATTCATGAATTAACTTACCATAACAGGCACCATCACTCTATTAGCTCCATCATTTTTATATAGAAGTTTTTTTTTTAAGCTTATATATAATTTTTCTTATCCGAGAGATGCGTCTTGCGTTTTCAGGAAAAAGACAAAAAATGTGAAAATTAAGCCTCCTTCCTACCCACTCACCTTTTTGGGCATCCCCTCATCTGTCATTGTAAACTTGAGCCTACATCATGCATTAACTGTATTTACAGTACTATCACCACAAAGATGCTATGGCCAAGTTTGGTGAAAATTCGTCATAGATTTTTTAAGAAGATGGAGAACATTTTGAAAACCCCCCTCCTCCCCCTGGTTACAGCTCGTTATTCCGAAGGTTCGTTATTCCGAAGGCTCTTTATTCCTAAGATTCGTTATTCCAAAGGTTCATTGTTCCGAATCTCATTTACGGATTAACCAGTCTTCGGAATAACGAACCTTCGGAATAACGCCACAAATTTTCGGATTAACGAAACCTTTTTAATTTTCGGATTAACGAACCTCTAGGTATAGGGACTTTGCGTATTTCGGATTAACGACCCTTTGGAATAACGTACCTTCGGAACAGTGAACCTTCGGAATAACGAACAGCACCCCCTCACCCTCACCCTCACCTACCCCCGATCAGAGCACGCCTAGACCCGCCATAATCAAACATGAGATTTCGGTCATTAATGTCTTTACAGCACTAACTTTTTCGGTTCGACAGAAGTAAAAAAAAGAAATGAAGAGAATAGGGACTCTGAGGGTTCAGTCCCCCCCCCCCCTTCTCGTCGGCGGGGGGGGGGGGGGGAGGGGGATTCAATTTAAAAAATTAAGATCGAATCACCATAAATATACTATCTGAAAAGTTTGGTAAAAATCCGTCATATATTTTACAAGACTATGCAGAAAATGTGGAAAATCCCCCTCACACCCCTTATCAGCGCACTCCTGGACCCGTCATAATCAAACCTGAAATTTTAGTAACTGTATAGTGTCTTCATATAAGGCAGTTCCATATTCTTCGGTTCAACAGAAGAAGATTGCAGATTCCAGAGTTTAGGGACCTAAAACTTCAACTCTCCTCCCCCCCCCCCCCCCCCATTGGCGGTGTGAGGGGGTGGAGCTCATTTTACCATATAAGACCATATCACCGTAAAGATGGTATCTGCCAAGTTTGGTGAAAATCCTTCTTGGGATTTATCAAGAAGATGCAGTAAATGTGGACAATTCCCCTCCTCATTTCAGTCATACAAGGCACTAACTTAGCTCTATCTTTTTTTTTTGTTCGACAGAAAAAGATTTGTAAAAATCCAGAGTTTAGGGACTCTGAGGCTTCAACCCCCCTCCCCCCTTTTCGGCCGGGGATGGGGGGGGGGGGGGATTGGGGGCTAATTTCAATTCATAAAGATCATATCACCGTAATGAGGCTATCTGACAAGTTTCGTGAAAATCTGTCCTAGACTTTTCAAGAAGATACTGACAATGTAGAAAATCCCTCTCCTCCCCTCACCCCCTCCCCCGCGATCCGGACACCCCTGGATCCGTCATAATCAAACATGCAATTTCAATCTTTAATAATAATAATAATAATAATAATAATAATAATAATAATAATAATAATAATAGCTGCTTATATAGCGCATGATATTCCTGGAATCTCTATGCGCTTTACATAATTGAGTAGAATACCATAAACTACTACATACATAATTTTAACAAAACAATATAATTAAACATACAAAATATACAAAATTTAATATCTTCATATAGGATAGGATTAGCGCGCATTGTCCAGCTCTCCACAGAGCTCCTATTTACTTTGTTATTTATACTGATTTGGCACACACTGTACATTTTATGATCATTGTTATCTTGTTGTACTAGTGATCTAGACATTACTAGACCTTTTTTGAAGTGTTTGATCATTTTGGTCACTTATTCTACCAGGATCAAATTTTCTTTGCAACTGAGCCATTTTCAGCCAAGGCATGAAGGCATGGTCTCCCATACACTGTAAGTAGTTGCCTATATGTAATGTACTGCTACATGTACAGCTGTAAACCCACTGTAGAATGTGTATTCACTGGACCTGAACTTGGACACAATGGGACTTCTTCAGCTGTGCCTGGTGCTTGCTGTGTGTCTTCATGTGAGGCTGAATGGACCTGAACATTATGGACGCTCAACATTCCTTCCTTTTGTTCGTCAGCCTTTCGTCAGAAAGCATTTCTTGAAGCGCAGGATCTCCTATAGCCAGAACTGCAGTGTTTCTTTTCAGATTGAGATACTGCAAGATGGAGATATCCACCCTAACCCAGGTCCAGACCAGCAAATGTCACCTACATCTTCTTTGCTCAGACTGTCATCTTCTGAACGAGGAATCAAGTACACTCCAACAGAGCTTCGCCACTTCAAAGACTGTAAGTCTTCATTACCTGGGCATGTATTTGAAATTATCAACGCTCTTCATATTAATCGTGCTAAAATGTCAGACAATGTTGAATATTTTGGCATTAAGCGCAGAAAGAAAACCAGGAGAGGAACGCGTGGAGGTAAGAGACATACATCTGATAGTGTTACACCCTCTGCCTCTACTCCTTGTAGCTATCTCAGGTTGTGCACTGTGAATACTTGTTCAATACGTAGTAAGTCAGCATCTATATTTGATTTCATCTGTGAAGGAAAGGTTGATTTGTACGCCTTAACTGAGACTTGGTTGACAGATAATGACTCTGCGCTCATCCATGATATCGTCCCTACTGGTCACCGATTTGTTCATTGTCCGCGTATTGGTCGTCGTGGTGGAGGAACTGCCCTCCTTTTTAAGGACACTCTTGATGTCCATCAATTTCTTGCTGGTGAAAAGAGATCATTTGAATTTGCGTGTTACCACATATCACTCAAATCTTTCAAACTTGATCTCATAAATATTTACAGGCCGCCATATTCTGATGCTCATCCTATATCAATGTCTACTTTTATATCTGAATTTAATGAGTTTATACAAGAGTATTTGTTATGCAACATACCTGTTGTAATCACTGGTGATTTTAATGTTCATGTGGATATGGATAATTATGAGTCTAGGTCATTTTCAGATTTGCTTGAGTCATTTGCTTGTATTCAGCATGTTGATTTTAGTACTCATTTACATGGTCACACTTTAGATTTGGTTATATCTCGTAAGTCAGACAACATAATTGTGGGCCGACCGTGGCCTGGTCCTTTACTTTCTGATCATTTCTCTGTTATGTGTGAGCTTAATTCAGTCAAGCCACATGCACCATCTAAGAAAATTTCTTATCGCAAAATAGGCTGTATAGATTTAGATTCATTGAAGCATGATGTGGCTAACAGTGTATTATGTACAGACACTCCTGACAATCTTACAGAGTTGGTTATCTCATACAATGATACACTTAGTTCAATTTTGGACAAACATGCACCTTTGATTACCAAGACTGTGTCATCTCATCCACGGGTACCATGGTTCACAAATGATGTAAGAACACAAAAAAGAATAAGAAGGAAAGCTGAGAAGAAATGGTTGAGAACGAAATCTCCTCTTGATTATGAGAATTTCAAAGCTGCCCGTAATAGAACTTTATTTGTTATGAATAGTGCCCGTCGTACATATTATTCTCAAATGATCAAAGAAAATAGTTCAGATCAAAGGTGTCTTTTCAATGTTACTAAGTTACTGCTGAATATGACAAAGCTTCATGTTGTAATACCTCACCATATTGATAAGAGGACATTTGTTGATGATCTGGGAAAATTCTTCTGTGATAAGATAGTAAAAATTCATTCTCAGATTGAGTCCTCTGTAGATGATGGGATTTGTCCTTTTGATGATATAGATTTTCAGATTTCACACAATGCAAACTTCGATCATTTCAAAATGTTATCTGTAAGGGATGTTGAGAAATTAGTTTCTAGTCTGAGCAAAAAGTCCTGCTTCTTGGATCCCATGCCAACAAACCTTGTTTTGCATTGCACAGAATCACTCCTCCCGGTTTTTACTAAACTCATCAATGTGTCTCTCTCCAGTGGTCTCTTTCCATCTGGGTGGAAAATGGCACTAGTTAGGCCACTTCTCAAAAACGTGGTATGGAAGTGAGTTATGACAACCTAAGACCAGTTAGCAATCTACAATATGTATCAAAACTGGTTGAAGGAGCTGCTACTCAGCAGATTTTAGAACACCTACAGGGTAATGAATTGCTTCCATGTATGCAGTCCGCATACAGGCAGTTTCATAGCACAGAAACGGCCTTAGTTAAGATCAAGAATGATATTTTATTGGCAATGGATGATAAAAAGGTAACATTTTTGGTATTGCTCGATCTAAGTGCTGCATTTGATACTATCGATCATGGGATATTAGTGAATATATTACATTCATCTTTTGGCATGAGTGAGTCTGTCCTTGCATGGATTGAGTCTTATCTTTCTAACAGACAGCAAAAGATTATGATAGAGGATGTAATGTCAAAGAATTTTGATGTTCCATACGGGGTGCCTCAGGGGTCACACCTTGGGCCCCTTCTTTTTACACTTTATACAAGTAATCTGATCAAGGGTATTCAATGTTGTTTCTCAAATATTTCTTGTCATTGCTATACTGACGATACACAGTTGCATATTTCCTTCAGTCCTGATGGTGAACAACACATTGATAGTATTTCAAACTTAGAATCCTGTATATGTTATGTCCGTTCTTGGATGTCCAAACATAAGTTAATGCTTAATGATGGAAAGACTGAGTCTCTTGTTGTTGGGACACCAAGACAAGTAGCAAAGCTGGATATTAGTAAGATATCAGTTGGAGATTTGGAAGTTAAACCATCGAGCTCTGTGAAAAACCTGGGTGTATGGCTTGATTCTCGTTTAAACATGGAGAAGCATATATCAACGACATGCAAGTCTGCTTTTTATATGTTGCATAACTTGCGTCACATTCGTAGATATTTGAGCCAGGAAGACGCTGAAACTCTTGTTCACGCATTCATTAGCAATAGGCTTGATTATTGTAATGGGTTATTGTTTGGTTTACCAGATTCACAGATAACCAAGCTTCAGCGTGTGCAGAATGCATGTGCGAGACTTGTGTCCAGTTCGTCAAAATTTTCACATATTACACCTGTTTTGAAGAAGTTACATTGGTTGCCAGTAAGACAGAGAATTGTATTTAAAATTTTGATACTCGTTCACAAAGTATTGCATGATCAAGCACTTGGTTATTTATCAGAATTGATATCAATGAAATCACACTTATATTCTCATAATTTACGAAGTACACAGGATAAGTTGCTTCTAAAGCAATCTCACTTGAAAACGAAAGTAACTTTAGGGGATTGTGCCTTCAGCTGTGCTGCTCCAAAACTTTGGAATAAATTACCTGAGAAACTGAGGAAGGCATCATCACTTGTTGTCTTCAAATCTTTATTGAAGACATATCTTTTTTTCAGAAGCCTTTGATTAATTTGTTATTTATTTTTCGTGTGTCTAATCAGTGACAGGAGCTCTGTTACATCACAGCGCAGTAGAGTATATTTACATAGTAACTGCGCTATACAAATTTGTCTAATTATCATTAATTATTATTAATTATAGCACTAGTTTAGGGACTCTGAGGCTTCAATTTGAAGACTCCTCCCCACTTATGGCCCCGTGCCCTGTATCCCTGGATCTGCCATTAAACGGGAACTCCTGTTATCAATATCTTTAATCCTAAAAGGGCCGGGGGGGGGGGGGAGGGCGGAATCCCCCTCCCCCCCCCCCCCTCGACGCTTAGCGCTATAAATCTGTAACGAGAGAAGGCCTCGTCGCGAGGCTTCTTGACTTTCTTCGTTCAAGTCTCGCGCAACTTTTGAGACCAAATTTGCAACGTCCACATACTTTTGCGAAGCCACGCCCATTTTTGTAACGGAATGTCGCCCCAAAACGGGCACAATTTTGTGATTTTGTGTACATTTCCTATGGAAAACCATGTTCTGTCATGAAAGTCATAAAAACCTCATTATTTTTACAATTAATCACTTTCATTTATTAATTTTGTGCTAATTATGGTAGAAGAGTGGTCAGTGACAATTTCCAATAAAAAACAAAGAAAAAAAATTTTAAAAACAAGGAAATACATAAGAAATTCTGAAAACAATAAAATACATAAGAATTGAAATGAGTTTTGGAAGTTTTTGTGATGTACAATGGTTGAATATGCAAAAACAGATTTACAGATCAAAAATTAGACTCTCAATGCTTTTAATTAGGCTAAAATATCATCTTGAGCTGGATTTGCATAATTAATTAATTAAAATTAGAAATTGATTTTTTTTAAAAATCTTATGACACAATCTTGTAGATTATGATGTGGGTCTCACGCATGCGAAATTTCATCGCGATCGCACCACCAATGGCCGAGATCTCATGGGGGGGGGGGAATCCATTCCACCCCCCCCCCCCCCCCCGGTCTGAGCACTGAGCATAGCCAAAAAAGCCCGGCCCTTTAGGGTTAAAGAACCATCCTAGCTCATTCTTATTTGGTTATATAATACAAGAAGAATTCCGACAATACCGTAGTTCTGGGACTTAATTGAGCCCCTCTCCCCTTTTTCGGGGGGGGGGGGGGGGCTACTATATAAACAAATTGAGATACCATTGCCATAATCGTGCTACCTGCCAATTTTGTTGAAAATCTGTCAAGGATTTCATTAAGAAAATCTAAATGGTGGAAGTTCATGGGCAGTTTTGATATGGAGTTTATCTACTATCTACACAATATCGCTAAAGTAAATGATTTGCACATTTCCCGGCGACGTTTTGCACATTTCCCGGCAAAATTGAACTTTTGCACATTTCCCAGCGTCATGTTTGCACATTTCTCGTTGATGAAATTTGCACATTTCCCGGCGAGACGTTTGCACATTTCCCGGCGTTTGCACATTTCCTGGCAAGACGTTTGCACATTTCCCGGCGTTTGCACATTTCCCGGCGAGACGTTTGCACAATTCCCGGCGTTTGCACATTTCCCGGCGTTTGCACATTTCCCGGCTCCACAACCCCCCTCCCCGTTCTGTCAATAATTGTTGTGATGACATAGTAAAAACAGTGAGCTTTAGCCTTTGATTCTATGTGTGATTAAAGGGGATAGCTAGTAACTGATCTGTGGAAATGCTGGGGGATGATTGTTCCAATCCTTGTGTTAACGATCGCCTCGCCACTGTACAGGCATGTTTACCTGGAAACATTAAACTGCACATTACTTGAATACGAGAAGACCATTCTGAAGCAAATAATTTTCACACAACAATAGATAAAATGTCCTCTTGAATAAATCCCACAAGGATTGGAACAATCATCCCCAGCATTCCTACTGATTCCCACTGATCTGTTACTAGCCATCCCCTGTAACCCTATAAAGCCCAAGGGGGGCACATTGTACCCCCCTACCAGATTTTCATTTGCCACTCCATCGCCCTTTGTCCCATTTCCACCAAATTTGGTGACTTTTCCTAAAATCTTATTGCAAACATTTTGATATATAATTTAGCTATATTTGATGTTGCATGTTGCCATGGCAACCATAAACTAACAACCATATCAGTCAGATTTTGCATCTTTTTTTCTGTTCCCATTTCATTTAACAGCATTATAGTGTATGAAATGGGTGTTTCTTGGCTGAAATTTGTTGAAGGAGCAAAATTTGAAGTAATTATGGTCCTGGAAAGTTTTTCTTATTGTTTCCTTTGTTTTTATGTGACAAAGGCATAAAACAATAGATATAATAGAGATAATTGAAAACAATAATATTTTCTAAAGATTGCCCCTCTATTTTGAGTTATTTTGATTCCTTCACCCAAGTTATGCCTCTAATATCATTAGTTTAGCATATTATCAATTTGCAATCTCAAAATTCCAGGATTATGCAAACATGAAATGTCATAACTATACATGTACCCATCCCAAACATTTCATCTCATGTCTCATAATGTATCACTATGTTGATATGAATAGCGCCCCCGTGTGGTGACCTTGAGAAATTTCAATCATTACAAATAATAAAATTCCACTTTCTTATCATTTGTGGCAAATACGAAAATGATTGGTCTATAATAAGACATATATAATGGGATAAAGAAATTATACAGAAAAATCATGTGTTTAGCATATATCCTATGTATTACTTTATATTTTGGTGAATAGCCCCCTCCATGGGTGACCTTGTGAAAATTCATATGTACGGTCATGTAGAGTACGAGTTACTCTACCCATGTGCCAAATATGACGATGATACATCAAATAATAAAAAGTTATATAGGGGGGCACAATGTGCCCCCCCCCCCCCCTTGGGCCTGCGAGGGGTCAAAATAGCTTGGGCTTAATAGGGTTAAGCATGCTTATTTTCAAATGGTGAGCTGGAGAGGGGATAGGGGATTAATAATCAAAGTAGAGAAAACAAAGTGTTATGGCAGAGGGCACAAACAGTGGCTGGAATTCAACCTCACTTTCCAAACAGAATGATGAAATGATGTTAAATACACTATTGTTCTCCCAGGAGCTTTTATTATCATAATTTATTTATCTATTTATCTATTCATTTATTTATTCATTTATTGATTTATTTACTTGACCATGTAAACAGCATCTAGGCTACATAAACAAACATTACAATCATGAAACTAAAATGAGAGTGAACATAACAACACACTGTATGCATGTAACACAAAATAGTAGAGGAATAGATCATGACAATAATTACGGTGTACATTTGTTTAATCAGGACTACTCTTTTAATGATCACTATCATGTTTGCCTATTGCATCACTC
This sequence comes from Diadema setosum, assembly GCF_964275005.1. Lineage (NCBI taxonomy): Eukaryota > Metazoa > Echinodermata > Echinoidea > Diadematoida > Diadematidae > Diadema > Diadema setosum. The sequence goes on from NC_092699.1 coordinate 4,916,872, forward strand.
TGCCCATAGGAACATTACCCTATAGATGCATCATTTTTAGACTGCACAGTGCACAAAATAGTTTTCATCACTTTATCTTTACAGTGTGATGACCTACCAGAGGGTAGATGTGTCTCAGCAATCCGGACAAGTTTGGCACTCATCAGAGCTTCTCTCAGGTCTGATCGAAGTGACGACGAGCTCACCCCCTCCCTCCATTTACGGAGCATGCTGACAGTTCCATCACTGGTTACTTCATGGTAACGATTGTTGGTTTTGATAAAGTTCTGGATTTCTCCCAGAGTGAAACCCAATTGTCTCTCAAGGTTCTCGATGTCTTCATTGTTTGAGATATCTAATGCAATACCTTTCAGAAGGGTATCCACATCGTCTGACATCCTGTGATTAATTGAGAGAAATGGGCCCATTTTCAATTCTGTGTAATTATATACATTAATTACGTAAATAATCAAGTGCCTCGATCAGTTCTCATTGTTCAAGTCTGATGTAAATCCTATTTTATCCCTGATTGAGTCCCCTGCGGTATTATAGGGGCTGAAGCCCTAAGTGAAAACAATACATGGGTCGCAGTAAATGCATTAAATCTGTAATATTGGTTCGTCAAGGAAAAATTTCTATTGCAACTGATTGACAATTGAATTGCCCTGCATCGACACAAGTAAGCGCTGAAATGATCAGTGTTCTAGTAGTATTCATGATAAACAGTCATGAGCGCACGTATTCGAGCAGGATTCGAACCTATGACCTCCTGAACTCCGGACAGGCGTCATCTCCACTAGACCACCGAGTTTTCTTTCTTTTAAAGAGAGATTTCTAATTGATAAGATTTAGTCTTCTGTTGCTGTGGGATTACTTACATGCCTCTTAATTTCCAAGGGAGATGTGTGATACATTTTCATTACAAGTTCTGCTCTGTGAACTTAAACGTATTCATTTCTGTTGTATAATCAGCTTACATTAGGGTTTCATCAGAGTGTTATGACTGAAACGTACCGATTTTAAACATCCGTTTATTGTACTTTTCTAACAATAAATAACTACAAAACCAATGCTTACACCACCGAGTATACCGGCATACTCACCACATTATAGACAATAGCACATCCATTTACATTGCAATGATTAAAGGCATCACATGGTTATTTCTCCTGGTGATGAGCATTTTTTTTTTTGTGTTCAAGCTATTCATTCCTTTTCATTCGTAGTCTAACTTGCATGCAAGAAGGTATTTCAGATATTTCTTTTTGAATTTCTGATCATTAATGAATTAACCAAGGTTTTGTTGTTGTTGTTGTTTTTCTTTTTAATCATGTTTGAGCACTAGTATTTTGAAATGAGTAACCCACGATGCATTCCATAACCAGATCTTCACTTCGTCGTGAATACCTGGGTAGTAAGTGACAATCAGACAATCTTCTATGTGACGAATCACAAACAGGAGAAAGTCGATGTTACGTACTCAAATTAACATGAGTTTGCACAGATGCTAACCTTAACATTCAATCAAAGTAGTCGATCAGTTTGTACAATGCAAAACCAAGTTCGAATAGCTCAGAGAAAATCGCTATGAATGAAACCAGCCCTAATCCAGATGCCTTGTTAAGTCTGCAAATCAATTTAGTCATATTTCGAAAAGTGCCTATTGAAAACTCATGTCAATCAAGTGAATATTTCCGACTGGTTTTCCTTTTGCGAAGCAATCACAGTAAAATGATTTTTATCATTTTTTCAAAATATGAAAACTGAACATGACTTTACAAAGGTCAGAAACTTACACTTGGAACTTTCCATTCTTTAAGATACCCAGAATGCAAGCTTTATCCACTATCCTGCCTGTCATCAAAGCTGGAAGCCATACGGACGATTTGAAGACATTCCTATCTGATTAAAATTTCCTGTTGTGACTGTTATATGGCTTACCTCTTCTCATGAACTTGGTGTTGAAACTTGGCATGTTTTTCAGCCGCTGCTGGCTGTTCTTCCTTCTGAAACTTTTTGGGCATGATTTCCAGCGAAGTATTGACACCCAAAATGCATGAAGTCGAAATGGGAGATGGTGCAGGGTTGTAGTAAGTTTGTCCTATCCTGGCGATTTCACGTGGTACGGTGGCTAGACTGAGAGAAGGGCGTGGTCACATGTGAGTCAGGTTAATCGATGAACTGATCATCAGAACACCTCACCGGACTGAATTCTTAGTCCATGACCTGGAATGAATGAGGCATATGACCACTCTGTTTGCTGTTATTGGTCGGTGTACTTCATATTTGTGTGGGATAGGGAACTGTCTCCTGGGCACTGTTGCAAAAAAGTTGAGATCTGCAAAAAAGTTGAGATGAAATAAAACATTAAACACATATATCTAACTACCAAATTCTGATTGACTGATATCTGACTTGAGTTATAGATAATCTGACTTGCGTTTGATTGCATGTTCTCATCCAAAATGACGCAGAATTCCAAAATGGATGAGAATAATTTGATTACTATCATGATTATGAAGTCTACTTTTAGTTACATATAGACCTACCTGCATCTTTTGTGTAAAAAAATAAACGGATAAGAAAAAATAATCAAGAAGGCCAATTCCACTCAGGAGCTAATCATAGTACCGGAGCCTTTTCTGTTTGAGTGCGACGCTCAAGTGTGTGTGTCTATGTGTGTGTGGGTGTGTGTGTGTGTGTGTGTGTTTGTGTGTTTGTGTGTACATGGATGTGTTTCAGTTTCAGTTTCAGTGAGTTTTATTTATTCATTGTATAGAACAAAAATAAGTATAACAATATCAAGCATTCGCAAATCATGGACATATAAACAGGAGTGTTGCGACACGGATTGTCGCCCCTACACGGATTGTCGCCTCCTGCTCGGGGCGACAATCCGTGACGGGCGTTGGCGGCACGGATTGTCGCCCCCTACACGGATTGTCGCCCGCCCTCGAAGCACATTTTGCTGGGTAATATCGTTCTGGACATAATCATTGAAATACTAACACATAACTTACATGGCTACATCCATGCAAACATGCCATGTAAAAAGCCATGGTGAGGTTTCAAGGAAGTGTGAATGTGCGCGTGCACATGATAATTTAGTGTCCGTTTGTGCGTGTACGTGTGTGTGTGTGTGTGTGTGTGTGTGTGTGATGGAAGAATGTGTTTATTATGTCAGTTTTTTGCGTATGTGTTTTTTAGCTGCGCGTGGGGAGGGATACCTAGTAAGCTGTTGCTGGCATAAACATTGATATTGATTTTATCAGCAGCTTTGAATTTGATGAGTTTGTTTGGCAGATTTGTATATGAATTCGGAGTGGAGCTTGCGTGCGGGCGGATGCTGCTTTTCTGCATACGGTCCATTATGTCTTATTTATCAACATAGGGAAATCGTTTCATCAGGAAGGATGTGGTATCGGTTCGGGTGTGCGTCGGTATGTGGGAAGGGGGTTATATTTCGTTATTGCAAAAGTTTGTTATTCTGAAGGCTCATTCGTCCGAAGGCTCATTATTCCGAAGGTTCGTTATTCCGAATTTCATTTTTGGATCAACGAACCACTAGGTATAGGGAATTGTGTGTTTCGGATAAATGAAGCCTCGGAAAAAACCGAAACTTCGGAATAACGAACCTTCGTGTGTGTGTGTGTATGTATGTATTTGGGTCGGTGAATGTGGGTGTGGGATGATTTAGGTTTTGTTTAATCAGGGGTTGGTGGGTTGGGGATTGGATTTGAAGAAGGATAGTTATAAATGGTATGACGGATGTTGGTAGGATTTAATATTTAGGATAGATGTAGGCCCTAGATTTGTTTCGGTTTGGGAGGGGAGGGGGTGGTCGGGTTTTTTGTGACTGATTTCATTCTAGATTTGTGTAATATATTTGTGTGTGTGTTTTTTTTAATGTATATGCCCTTGTAAGTAAGAAGGTGTTACATGATTCAAACCAATATATTCAAGGAATACAGGTTTGGTAGGGCCCTATACATGTCAAAACTTTCTCGTGAAGAAATTATTAGTAGGGTTGGTCTATAATCGAGTTATCTATGTTGAAGTGAGATTATTTGTGGTTTGAATTGACGTATGGATTTGCTTTTGTTTCGAATTGCCATTTGTAACTTTTTTTGTTCATGTTGCACCCAGAATGGGTCGATTTAGGAATGATTTGAATGAAATCAATAAATATCAAGGAAAAAAGTGTTGAGTTGGTTTATTTGCATTGTGAGGTTTGTTTGAGTGTTTGTTGGTGTTTGTTTGTATTACGTATGTATTAGCGGTGTGCAATGGCAGTTCGTTTGTGCTAAAATCAAGTAACGATTGACAAATTTTTTACGGCGTGTGGAAATTATTCGCTCATGCATAAAGCATGCCAAACCTATTCTGGGACAAAGAATAGTGGTATGGACGTTCTAGTTTATAAGACTGATGGAAGAAAATGACTGCAGGGAAAAATGAACAAAGACAAATAACATTTGGGGAGGGTACCTCCCTCGTATGTATTTTCTCTCGGTCTCTCTCTCTCGCCTAGCCCGCCTCACCGCTGATATTTGGTTGACACACCCATACTATTTTTAGATCAACGCTGGTGTGAATTCTTTAAACACGTGCTCATACACTCTGAAGGCGTTTGTATTGCCACAGTAGCGCCACTATATTCCACATACACACGTAAGCATACAGGCACACGTATACACACAGACAAACAAACCACTACCACTATGCAACCACCACACATGCACAGTTTCTACATATTGTATTATTATACTCCAAACACACACACACACACACACACACACACACACACACACAACAAATCATACACATCACATAACATGCAGCTCACAACACACACACACACACACACACACACACACATACGCATAACTTACCAGTCATACCCATCCCACCAAAGCTTAACACCGAAGGAACCACCCCGAGCCCGGGGCGACAATCCGTGACGGGGCGACAATCCGTGTCGCAACAAGGGGTTTGTAGTATATAATGATGTAAATAATACATATTCATGACGACATATCTTTATTGGTATAAAGGTGGAAGAGACCGTTTGTTAATTTTCAAATCGCTTGAAATGGACAAAGGCGTGTAAGAATTACGGCTTGGAATAATTCATTTTTTTAACAGAAGGAACACAACACATACACATGTATAGAATAACTAACACCAAACCTTCATGTATTTTCAATGTCATTTGACCGTAAAGGACAACACAAGGTGGAAAGTACAAAAGGACAAATAAGAAAAACGAGAATAATGGACAAGAATAAGAGGGTACTCAAATAACAAAAGTACAGAGAAGAGAAAAGAAGGAAAGGGGAAGAAAAAGTATACAATGTTCAGGAGTTGGGAGCTAAAAACGTCATATTTTTAATTCGAGTGATATACTACAAGAACTTTTATAGGATGATTAAAAACCTTGTAAATAAGAACTGCGTCTATATAAGATCATCAGTTCGTGAGTTTCATTTATCTGGACTGTTATTCCTTCTGGACTTTTGAGCTATGATAAGTTTGGGATTCTCTATAATAATCTGTGACTGAAATCTAACATTTGATACATATCTTAAATATTTCAGGAAGCAGATTTTAAATATACTGTTTTAATAAAGCAATATTGTTGTTTGCTATGTATGTATGAATATCGGAAATTTTAGAATGGGTGCCAGAGGCTAAACATTGTCTTATCGTCCACCCAATAGTGGGGGCGCTGTGACACTATAGCGGATAAGACTCTCGACTCCCAATCGCAGGACTCGCGTTAGAATCCTGCCCAGTGCTTACGTCCTTGGAGAATATGTTTTTACTCACAATGTCCCTCTCGACCCAAGTGTATAAATGGGTACCTGGCAAAGCTAGGGTAATAATAATGACAGGGCCAATTGGTACAGCAGTGGCAACACTAAAGAGGCTACCCAGGGGAAATAAGACCTATTGTTATTATTATTATTACTGTTATTATTATTATTATCATTATTATTATTATTATCATTGTTATTATTATTATCATTACTATTATCATCATCATTGTTATTATTATTATTATTATTACAAATGTTTTTTGATGGTTTTACCCTATTTCGGGGTGCTGAATCCGACTCTGGATGATACAGCACCTCTTTCCTTGAGGGTTTTGAGATATTCAAGATGGCCGCCAAAATAGCCGCCAAGACTGAAATTCCTGTGTATCATTTCCGTCTAAAGTTTGACAATTTGAAAGCAATTGGTGGATTCTATCCTATTTTGAGTGTGCTGAGATAATACAGATGGCCGCCAAGATGACCGCCAAAAACGAAAATTCTCATGTAGACCACGTAGTTCCTTCTTAATGGTGTAAAAAAAAAAAAAAAAAAAAACAGTTAACGATTTTACCCTATTTCGAGAGTGCTGGATCCGAACCTGGTTAATGCAATTTTTGTGTTATGTAGGGTTTTAAGTAGGGTCTTTATGCAGGGTCTTAATTGTGACAATTTTTGGAAAAGTTACAAGTTTTTATCCTTACGTTAGATCTTTATCGCTTGTCTGCATATTCATATGCGCACAATTCCTGCGTACTCATCATTCTGCCAAACTGGTGTAATGTGAAGTACAGTACTTGCTTGTACAGCAATTGTTCACTTGTACGGTCCCAGTATCGTCTGCACTGAACCGAACCCTTTCCTTATCTGCCTACACTCGCAGCCACGCCCACGTCAAACACGCACACGTTAAGACACACACACACACACACGCACACACACACCCAAATCTCACACTCTCAAGCACAATCATACTCTCGCATGTTAAAACACTGCTTACACACGCCATGCATACACACACTACCACTGTTATAATGATGCCATTGGCGGCATCGGTGTGAAAATATGTTTCGTATTCAGACCTGCGGTGTGCTAACAAGTGCCCGAGAAGGTAATTGGCTTGGGGTTTTTGGAGCTATTCTGTACTTATCGTATATTATTGATGATCCGGAAATTGATCGAATGTAATAGCCAAGCCACGTTTGTCCTTGTCTAATGTCGGCTCAAATTTTTGTGTATGTGTGTTTTTGCTGTCGTCTCGGAATCCCACAGAGACACTGGATTTATTCTTATTGTGTTGTGTGTGTTCTATGTCTTTTTCTGTCCATGCTTCTCAGTTTTCTTACTTACCTTATTCTGCCCTCTCTCGTTTCACGTTCTACGTCTCTTCAGCGATCTTTTGCTTATCATAATTTTGACGTCACCCATGTTCGTAGATTACTCCAGCGTCTTGCCACATCCCTGCGACTGGGTAATTTCTTGTATCATCCTTTTATTCACGACATCCTAGTTTTGTTAATAACGCAGACTTTTAAAAATTCGTCTCGTATTTTTAATTATGGCTAATTTTCTGAATGCTCCATTTCATTCCGTATCGAACGATGATTTTTTTGAATTGTTTAGGAACACAAGCTTAGATTCTGACCCAGTTAGTGGGTTAACCAGTACACGAACCACCCCTTACGATGATTTTGTTACCGATAGCCTGAATACAGCTGCAAATGAATTGCCTCATGATCTTAGTAATGATTTCACTCAAAATATGTTGTGCAATTATATTGCAGTGAATCAATGCAAAGATATGATTCATAATTTTTCTGAGGACACGTTTTCTTTGTTACATTTAAATATAAGGAGTTTGAATAAACATTTTGATGATTTAAAATTTCTATTAGAATCTGATGCAAGCCAGTCGCTATCCGTTATCGGATTAAGTGAGACATGGTTAGCTTCCAATACAGAAAATTATTTCGCAATTGTGGGTTATAATTTGTTTGTTAATAATAGGCTTGATAAGAATGGAGGGGGCGTTGCATTGTACATATCACGTTCCTTTGATACTATTGTTCATGAAGATATTTCTAGAATGGACAATGTTGTTGAATCTTTGTTTATAGAAATTCTTATCCCAGGATGTAGAAATCTTATGGTAGGCATTATATACAGACCTCCTAATTCAAACGCCAATGATTTTTTAACTTATTTTTCAGATCTTGATAATTCACACGTTTTCCGAAATAAGGATTGCTTTTTACTCGGTGATTTCAATATTGATTTGCTGAAGTCTGAGCATGATAATATCTCTAGTGATTTTCTTCACACACTTCTGTCCTCGTCCTTTCTTCCTCTTATTTCTAAACCCACACGTGTTACAGATCGCTCTGCCACCCTCATTGACAACTTGTTTTGTAATATTCTACCCCTCCCTGACTCTTTTATAATCCTTTCAGATATGACTGATCATTTTCCAATAATGACTTGTTTTACTCTTAAAACACCAGCTAATATTAAACCTATTTCACCTCTTTTGTTTAGACGTAGAGTTTCACCTGAAAAGTTAGGTAGTTTTGATGTGGCCCTGGAGAATGCTGACTGGTCAGGAGTATTTGGCAGCGATGATGTTAATATATCCTTTTGTAATTTTATGGAAACTTTTAATCATCATTTAGATGATGTAATCCCAAAACAAAGAAATAGAACAGAGTATAAAAAGACACCTAGATTACCTTGGATTTCCAGATCAATTCTTCGTTCAATTAATAGGAAAAATCGTTTGTATTATAAGTACAAATTGGAAAAAAACTGAGCGATCGAAGAATAGATATACATCATATAAAAATACTTTGACAATGATTTTACGTTCTGAAAAGAAAAGATATTACTTTAAGCAATTATCGAAATATAAGTTTGATATGAAAAATACTTGGAAAGTCCTAAAACAGGCCATGAATGTTCCGAGTAAATACTCTGACATTGATAAAATGAAATTGAATGATGAATTGATCAATGATCCTCTTCATATTGCAAATATTTTTAATTCTTATTTTTCAAAAATAGGCGAAAATTATGCTCAAAACATTTCTGCAACAGATTCTCATTTTACTGAATTTTTAGGTCAGCGTAATTCTGATTCCATATTTTTTATACCAACTAACAGATTTGAAATTATTGATATAATTTCTTCTTTTGAAAATAAACGAAGTTCTGGTTATGATGAGATAGATAATTTCATACTTAAGGGTGTTATTTCCTCGATTGCTGATCCACTTGCTCATATATTTAATCTGTCAATTTTTAATGGTGTGTTCCCTGATAAAATGAAATTAGCTAAAATAATCCCAATATTTAAGGCAGGCGATAAGTTCGAAGTTAGCAATTATCGCCCAATTTCATTATTATCGTCATTGCCTAAGGTTTTAGAAAAACTTATTTACAAGAGAATGATCAATTTTTTGAAGGTACACGACGTTTTTACGAATTTTCAGTTTGGTTTTCGTGAGAAACATAGTACTACGCATGCTCTTTTGCATTTTGTTGAGTTGTTCACGCAATCGATAACCATTCTCATTTAGTTAGTATTTTCTTGGACTTCTCCAAGGCCTTCGACACTATCAATCATGATATTTTACTTTATAAGTTATCGCATTATGGAATACGTGGGAGGGCCTTGGAGTAGTTCAAGAGTTATTTAGTTGATAGAAAACAATTCGTTACAATTAAAAACAATGATTCCGTTGTCAGAGAAGTTAAATGTGGTGTCCCACAGGGAAGTCTCTTAGGGCCGTTATTGTTCATTATTTATATCAATGATTTTTGTCGCGTATCCGACGACCTCTCTTTTATTCATTTTGCAGATGACACTAATGTATTTTTGCCCATAATGATATTGATTTTCTCGCTCATAAAATTAACATTGAATTGAAAAAAGTGACAAATTGGGTCAGGGCCAATAGGCTATCACTCAATGCTCAAAAAACAAAATATATGCTTTTTAGTAATATTGTTGATAGTTTAAGTACAAATATAGTATTAGATGACTCTTATCTACAAAGAGTCTCACATATCAAATTTTTGGGTGTCATTGTGGATGAAAAACTTTCCTGGAAATCACATGTTGATAATGTCTGCAATATAATTTCACGTAATATAGGCATTGTAAATAGATTGAAATTTCATATTCCACAAAAATCATTACTTATGCTATATTCGTCGTTAATATTGCCTCATCTTAATTATGGAATATTAGTTTGGGGCAACACGCATCAGAATTTATTAGAGAGAGTGTTCCTCTTACAAAAAAAAAAAAAAAAGCTCTCCGTGTTATCTGTTATTCCCCTGTACGTTCTCATACAAATATGTTGTTTGCCTCCAACAAGCTCTTAAAAATTGCAGATTTGTTTTTGTTTAATTTAGGGCAATTTATGTACAAGTATTGTAATAACTTGCTTCCGTCTATTTTTGACTCTATGTTCCTAAAAAATCAATCATTTCATGAATATCCTACTAGGCGTTCCAATGAATTTCACTTACCTCTTTTAAGAACGATTTTTGCTAAAAACACACTTATATATATATATATAGGCCCAAATTATTGGAATTCTTTGAATCAAGACATAAAAAACGCTCCATCCATATATTCTTTCAAGAGGAGACTGAAGTCTTTTTTATTGCAATCGTACGACTCTACAATACCGAATTAACCATTTGTCCTTTTTTTCTCAGTTACACTTACCTGCTCACTTTGTCCCCTCTTCAAAGAATTAATGGTATCTTTTTCCTGGATGCTCGCAATGTTGTCACCTATGCCATTTTGCCCATAGCGTCTTGAAGTTGACTTTCCGTATGTTACTCCTGTTCATACGTCCCTCTATTTTCTATTTTCTTGTCTTATTTCAGGCGTCAAAATATTACTTTTCCCCTACAACTATCCTCTTATTCTCTTGGCATGCTTCTGCCGAAGATCGCTGTTTCTGTTGTTCTGTTTCTGTTTCTGTTGTGCATTTTTGTCTGCTATTTTGTCTTTAGTTTGTCAGTCTTGTCCATCCCGTTTGTCTTGTACAACCTTTTTTTTCAGTAGTTGTCTCGTTGTCTAGTCCTGTTTCATGTTTGTTCGCGTCTATGAAAGTGTATATCTGGTAATCTAATTTTCAGTGGGCTTCCAGACTTCTTCCACTTTATTATCTTTTGTATCCAGACTTCTTCCACGTTGTTATCTTTTGTATCTACGATGATTCGATTCCATCAATGTTCTTTTCCAGAGGGGCCCACACACTACAAGCTCTGTCTTTTTAGTGGGTCCCTCCATTTTTCGCACGGTATACATGTACTTCATTTCGATCACTTCTGTTTCTTTTTTACTATACAATGTATGATTACTATAGGTCCTCAATTATTGTACATTCTTTTCATTTCACTATGTTCTATTTACCTTGTTCTCTGTTATCAAAAGAAGTGAAACATATGTTATGTCGAAAAATGAAATAAACTTTGAAAAAAAAAAAGATGTCCAAGATTACCGCTAAGATAACTAGCAGAAGTTGGAATTTAAATGTTAATATTTCTTTTCCTCAATGGTGAGCATTTCAAAGTAAATGATCTTACCCCATTTTGAGGGCGCTGAAGGTCTTTGAAGGTTTGGGGACTTTTATAAATATCCTATCAAGGGAAATTTCTGTTTTTTGTTATAAATTGTGAAATATTATGGTCTAACGCGAAGCGGGGAGTTAAACCCAGGGTGAAAAGCAACAATTCTTAAATTCCAGTCAGTTGAGCGAATGCGTCAAATCAGCCCAAAATTAATGGCATCCAAAATGACTGTCACAATGATTTTCTAATAAACTAAGATATTCCGATATGTCTCAAACGGAACTTAAACACGTACTGAAAAGAAAAAATAATATTGACATCATACTGACACGTGCAAACACAAATGTACGAGTAAAGAGTTCTTTAGCCACAATTCTTATAAAATATTGCTTGTGGTCGCCGATTACATGGCGCTACAGATGTGAAATTAATCCTCTTCGGCTATCAAAAGAGTCAAATTAAATTATGGCAAGCTGGTATTTGATGTTGAAACTTGTTTCATATTCTTATTTCGTCATTAGAAACGGTTGCATCCGTTACCACTATAGTAGATATCAATAAAGGCAATTTCGAAAGCACTCTGCGTGATTATGGTATTCGTTAGTACTGGGCAATGATCTATTACCATACATGTTGTCATTTGTTCGTTTTTATTGCTTTTTTTTTTACGGCGCGTTACCCGTGATTTTTCCTTCCCGTGTGTTCGTTATAATAATAATAATAATAATAATAATAATAATAATAATAATAATAATAATAATAATAATAATAATAATAATATATGAATATAAGTATTATATGAAATGCTTCATCATATTGCCGAACAAATTGAAACATAACTATAAACATGTAGACGTGTCTTCAACAATGTCATCAAGACCACCAATATAAACTAATTAACGAATTTGAGTTTTCGTGGATGAAGAGATCAAAACTGCTCAAGGATTAAAACATGTAATGTCGGGTAATCGCAGTAAACTCTACATCACTATCACAATATGATTGAGATGAGCATGTCTTGTCCACTGACTAGGGAGCTTTAGATTTTCGCGACTGGGGACGTTCAGAGGAAAAAAAAAAACTTTTACGCATGCGCAGAACCGCGCGTCAAGTCGATCTGTTTTTAGCTTGCGTCGTCTGAGTTTTTTCACTACGCGTTCTGAGCTATTTTTACGTCCGCACAAATTGTGACGTAGAGAACTACTTGATGCACCGATCATATGGGGGCGACAGTTTATTTTTTATACGTTGCGTCTCCGAGTAATCTAAAGCTACTTTTCAACACGACGCAGGGAAGGGGAAAACGTCCAGCGCACTCGTCGTCTCAAACGTCCGCGCGTCAAAATCTAAAGCTCCCTACTGTAAGTATTCATAACTTATCCACGATATGTATAGAGGAAACAGCGTGATCTTGCAATTACTCAACCGCATCGGTAGTCTTGCAGGATTTTCTTCTTTTTTTTTCTGGCGCACCTGTATCGTACCAACTCCAAGACATCCGGTAGAGTTGCTGTTTCACTGTAAAGCAAGGTCAGAAAGGGATAAAAGAACTATGCGTTCGTTTATCAGCAGAGTAGAGTTTGGTGAATATTTTGCCATTGACGAAAATTTGAAATCTTTCAGCACAAAAGCTAGAGTAAAACCATCAATTGTTAACAATTTTCACCGTTTATTAGAAGGAAATGCATAAGAATATCCGTTTTATTTCGACAGCCATCTTGATTTTCTCCAAACTTTCAACGATGCAAGAGTTGCATCCAGACTCGGATTCAGCACCCTCGAAATGGAGTAGAACCATAAATATTAATCTCAATTTTCAACCATTGAATAGGAAATACGCGGGAATTTCCAGTTTGGGCAGCCATGTGAAATCGAAGTAGGGTAGAACCATCAATAAATATTTTTCAATTTTGAAACACTTATAAATACATTCAATTCAATTCAATTCAATTCAATTTTATTTTCATTTCCATTGAATAAACAGAAAAAATATATACAATACATTTACAGAACAAATTTATAACAATTTCAAAGAAAACGTACAAGTGGTCAAGAGTAAAAACAGAATTTCGTTTCTAAGGTATATACCTAATACAAAGATTAGAATGGAAATGGAGGGTCCCACTTAAAAAGCAAAGCTTGTAGGGTATGGGACCCTCAAAAAATACGTACACAAAGTCAAAGAAACCAATGTCAACTGACATGAAATTAACTTAGGAAGGGGAAAAAAAAGAAGAAGAAAAAAAAGAAGAACAAAAAAGGGGGAAATGAGACTATGGTACAACACGCGCCATCGTGGACACAAGCATACTGTACTTCATGATTAAAATGCAATAACAAAACATACAACGCTCACATACGTGAGAATTACCAATTTTGGCGGCCGTTTTGACGGCCATCTCGAATATCTCGAAATCCTGAAGGATGCAAGAGTTGCATCATCCAGATTCGGATTCAGCACCCTCATAAATAGGGTAGAACCATCATATTTTTTTCTTATTTCTCAACATTTAGGAAATACATGGGAATTTCCGGATTTGATTGGCGGTGATTGTTCAAGTTCAAGCTCAAATTTATTTTCAAATTTCTGCTTTCTCAGTGATGAGAATACAAAATGATTGACAGTAAAACAAAAATACAAAATATATACACCATGTATTTTGATTGGAGAAGAAAGAAAAGAATAAAAAACCAAAACAAACTTATCACAAATGTATATGGTCATATTATCTGAGGATGTCACAAGTAAATGCCAGAAATATGATGGGGCCTACATAAAACTGTAGGTTCCCGATTTCATAGGCATGAAATTATAAGGAGAACGGATATATTTATCTTGACCAACTTTGATTGTACCAGTGCAAAGATCGATATAAAGAATGAACTAATGACCAACACGAATATCGCTTAAACCAGACTGTACAGACCTCGCCGTGTTTGAAAAGAGAACACAATAGGCTTAAAGGTAGGGAATCCCATTTGCATGCCTTAAATGAAGAGTTGTATAAATACAGTGGTATGTTGAAGAGAGTATCATTTTAGAAACTCCCATAAAGTATTGAAAGTGGAAGGTAACATTTAGTACATTTTTTTGACCGTTAGATTTTGAATTGAATTTTTTTCGGGGCTCACAGTAAATTCCAGTACATTACTAGGCTACCTTTGCAGACCCATGCACCGCATGTGTGTCCATCATGTATATTTTGTGAAGAAAGTTCATCAACACTTACAAACAGTTCTATATACATTCTTGCCACACACTCTATATGTTATTACATCAGCTCTTGTACTTTTAGATTTGTGTTTATAGATAACAAATACAGAAGACTGCAACAAAAAGGCTTAAGTGTGGCTGACACACAGAACTACTGAGTAGTTGAGTTTTATGCATCATTCAAATTTGAGATAACTATTGACTTCCAAATTTCTAAGCAGTGGCTTAAGCAAGTCCCCTGAGGTTCATATTTAATGTTTTGCTGCATTTTGGGAGGTCTGTAAAAGGTATCCTCTACCTTTAATATAACGGTACCACAAAATAACTTGGTGCTGCAGACAAAGACAAAAGACTGGGAGTATATTTAAAAAAAAAAAAGTTGCTAAAAGCCTGGTAGAGTGTATCACTATAGTAATAGCCTTTTTGATTTGCATTTAAAGGCGAATATGGATAAGGACGAAACAATATCTTGAAGGAGGTCATTCCGGTATATGGGTCCAAAAAACATAAATGTTTTCTTTGCAAATATAGTACGAGTACGGGGAAGGTGATAGGCGTCACTCTGACGAGTGGGATAAGAGTGAATAGAGCGATTTCTTTTGAGCATGTGGATAAAAACAGATGGTAATTCATTAGTTGTTAGTGTGTTTATATACATGAACATTCCAAGCTTGTAATAAAATAGGTCTGGAATTTTCAGAATTCTGTTTTGGTGAAAAAAAGCAGTTGGTATGAGCAAAATATCCGGCGCGGTTTGTGATTCTTATTGCTGGCTTTTGAATACGAAGAAGGGAAACTAATAATGAATTAATTGCATTTCCCCACAGCCATGTGGAGAATGTAAAGAAGAATATATACTCTGCAAAATATAAACAGGAAAAATATTTCAGCTTATTCAAAATTCCAATATTTCTGGACAAGAATTTTTACTTACAAAAATAATTCGAGTTTTCCTGCATAATTCTCGGTCAATCCAAAGCCCTAAAAACTTTATGTTATGAACCTGCGTTAAACGTATATCATTTATTTTGATCTCATGTGGGACAACATTCAAAAAATTACAAAGGACCATATGATTTTTTTTTTCTATATGTGGGATAATTTGTTCGCATAAACCCAGGATTGCACAGACCTGAGCTCAGTATTCATCATTAATCAATGTATTAGGGTATCGATGTGAACAAAACAAACTTGTGCCTTCGGCAAAACAAATGAATGATGAAATTTGCGATGATTTTCTGAAGATCGTTTATGTATAAGATAAATAAATGTGGGTCCAAGAGGGAGCCCTGTGGGACTCCGCTGTAATTAGAAAAATTAAGGTTAAAATCACCCATGACAAAACACGTCTTACTATAAAAATAACTGCTCGAGATAAGGCCGTAGAATAACTTTAAAAAATCAGCAGGGTTTGATCTTGGTGATCGATAAATCTCCCCAATATTATTACCTTTATTTGAAATATTTCGACTTTAAAGGTAGGGAATCCCATTTGCATGCCTAAAATGAAGAGTTGTATAAATACAGTGGTATGTTGAAGAGAGTATCATTTTAGAAACTCCCATAAAGTATTGAAAGTGGAAGGTAACATTTAGTACACTTTTAATGACCGTTAGATTTTGAATTGAATTTTTTTCGGGGCTCACCGTAAATTCCAGTACATTACTAGGCTACCTTTGCAGACCCATGCACTGCATATGTGTCCACCATGTATATTTTGTGAAGAAAGTTCATCAAAACTTACAAACATTTCTATATACATTCTTGCCACACACTCTATATGTTATTACATCAGCTCTTATACTATTAGATTTGTGTTTATAGATAAAAAATACAGAAGACTGCAACAAAAAGGCTTAAGTGTGGCTGACACACAGAACTACTGAGTAGTTGAGTTTTGTGCATTTTTCAAATTGTAGATAACTGTTGACTTCCGAATTTCTCAGCAGTGGCCTAAACAAGTCCCCTGAGGTTCATATTCAATGTTTTGCTGCATTTTGGGAGGTCTGTAAAAGGGAACCCCTACCTTTAATAAATACACTCTCAAAAGTTTCTGACATCATGCTGTATTTTTCCAAGAAGACACAGTCCAAATTCCATGACACATAAAATCCGACTCCCCCACCTTTCTTCCATTTTCTATTATTTGTTATGAGTCTAAAACCGTCTATTGCAACCAGCAAAAACGGTGATGTCTCTAAACCCAAGCTATTTTGACCCTTCTCAAGCCAGGGGGGGGGGGGGGCACATTGCGCCCCCTATATAACTTTGTTATTATTAAATGTGTCATCGTTATATTTTTCACATGTGTAGAGCAACTCATACTCTACATGACCGCATACTTGAATTTTTCAAGGTCACCCATAGATGGCGTTATTTACCAAAATATAAAGAAATACATAGGAAATATGCTAAAAACATGATTTTCCGGATAATTTCTTTATCCCCAGTATATATGTCTTATCATAGACCAATACATTTCATATTTTGCCACATATGAGCTCATTATTTGTTAATTTCTCAAGGCCACCACACGGGGGCACTATTCATAACAAAAAAAAAAAAAAAATACATTATGAGACCTGTGATGTATTGTTTGGGACAGGTACATGCTTATCCATACCTATCATAGTTCATGTTCACGTAATTTAGGAGTTTTAAAGTTGCAGATTGATAATGTGATAAACAAATGATATTAGAGGAATAAATTGGGTGAAGGAATCAAAATGACACAAAATAGAAAGGCAATATTTTGGAAAATGTTAATTTCAAGTATTTCTATTATATCTATTGTTTATGCCATTGTCACAAAAAACAAAGGAAATTATAGGAAATACTTTTCAGGGCGTAATAACTTCACATTTTGCTTCTTCAGCAAATTTCAGCCAAGAAACGGCCATTTCATATATTATAATGTTGTTAATTGGAATTTGAACAGAAAAATTCGCAAAATCTGACTGACATAGTTGTCAGTTTATGGTTGCCATGGCAACCAGCAAAATCAAATACAGCTAAATTATACATCAAAATGTTTGAATGAGATTTTAGGAAAAGTAAGCGAAATTTGGTTAAGATTGGATTAAGGGCGAAGGAGTGGCGAATAAATATCTGGCAGGGGGCAAAATGTGCCCCCCTTGGGCTTTATAGGGGTAACCAAGTTTCACTGAGCCCGATAATATTGTATTTGGATATAATGTGCTCATATAAGAAAAAAATTGATCAAAGTTTTTATTCAAGCATATGATATTAAAATGTGAAATAAAGAGTTGATTTACGTCGATTGAGTGAGTGAAAGAAGCTCATCCTCTGTATGATAGTGAGTGAATGCATTTTGGACTGCGGCATCGTTACAGTCAAAAGTTAGTCTTGATTTGAGAGTTTGTATAATCATTATTCAAAAAGATTACGATGTCGGAATCTTCACCCTCTTCGCTGTCTAGTGGAATTTCTGGTGCCATATCAGCAATTGAATGAGAGAAGGGATGCCAACTGCAGCGGGGTTCGAGTTTAGAGTAGTATTTTGATTCATCATTGTTAATTGCGTAAATACTGTGGACTAGTTCACTCCACAAGGATTTGGGGAAATTTTCGTTACCATGGTAAGGCTTTCTCCGACAAACACAAAAACCATGTCATGCATATCTACACCTCAATGTCATCAAGTACACCAATTTAAGTTCAATAGCTTAAGAAATAGTTAACTGCACAAGATTTGGAAGAACTGTAACGTTACCATGGTACCGCCTTGTCGAGTACAAACATTAAAGGGATGGTACAGTATCGGTGGAGATGAGAATTGGACTTTTAACTTTTTGCAAGATACCAAGAAAACACTTACGAAATAGTACAGTGCATACCATTTTAGGAGGAATTCAGAGTTTATTCTATGACAATCGGGTTTGGAATGACTGAAACATCCAAAAACAAAGTAAAACAAAGCGATCGTAATAAAGTGTGGGTCCCACACTTTACTAGAATCGCTCTGTTTTGGATATCTCAGCCATTTCAAAACCAATTTTCATCAAATAAACGTGTAACTCCTCGTGGAATTACACGCTCTTTCATATTTCACAATCTTTCTCATCATCTCACCAAAAAATGTTAGAAACATGAAATTAGGTCTCAACCAAAACTATACGATCCCTTTAAGTGTGTCTTGCATATCTACGTCTGTAGATAATTACACATACCAAATTTGAAATAAATTGCTTAAATATTGAGGAAGTAGCTCACCCCACAAAGTTTTGAGAAAATTTTGGTTACCATGGTAATGCTTTCTCCGACAAACACACACAAAAAAACATGTCTTGCACATCTCCACCTCAATGGTATCAATTACACCAAATTTGAGTTCAATTTGAATATTTTTACCGCGGTCATGGCGGTCGGACGTCATTTACACAGGCGGGAAAATAGAATGTTGGTTTTGTAGCCTCAAAATCATACGGAATAGCCAGGAACTCAATTCAACAGTCTGAGCCACCCGAACATCTCGTCAGTTACCATTTCGGACAAGTACATTCCTCTAAAAAGTGACATTTTGGGACTTTTCTCACTCGTTCTGACTGCTCGGCAAGATGGTCAACACCAGGGCAAAACCACCTACGGTACCTGACAAAAAACAGGCCGGGATCGCTGGGGAAACAGACAGTGACTCGAGCACCTCTCCATCAGATCACAAGCCCGTGAGCAACCAACCAGAACCCAACACAAAGATGGACATTGAGACCATTGTGGAAGCCATTATCAGGGCATTCACGGACAAAGGACTGGTTGAAAATCGCCTCGCCCCTGCCATAGGACCGGTGTTAGCGCCAGCGCTACACGACTGGTTCATGTTGGAATTGGAGAAAAGGGATGCCCAAATCAAACATCTGGAAAACAAATTGTCTGACGCCGAAGCTCGTGTAGAAGAACTGGAACAATATTCCAGGCGGAACTGCTTGGTCATCCATGGGATTAAAGAAAATCCACAGGAGAACACTGACACCTTACTCTGTCAACTTGCGAAGGACCAACTGGAAGTGGAAATCCAACCACAGGATATCGACAGATCCCACAGGATCGGCGAGAGGGGCAGACTTGACAGGAAAGGTCATGCTCTTCCTCGTCCCATCATAGCCAAGTTTGCCACGTACGGTCCCAGATCTCGAGTCTATGCCGCCAGATCGAAGCTGAAATCAACCCGCATCTTCATCGACGAGAACCTAACCAGTGACAGACAGAAATTCCTGAGGAAAGTGAGAGCAAAATACCCCCCACCCACAAACAAGGTATGGACACAAGACGGCAGAATCAAGATCAAAACTACACACAACCTCTACACAATAGCGAAACAAAATGACTGGACGGAACACTGCAAACGAACTCGAGAACGATGAGTTGCCAGGGACGCTCACCAGCCATCATGATGTAAACAAACATGGCCCGTATGTATGTTATTCGAACTTGTGAACTTTTGAACTCGAACGTTCGTCTTTCCTCTGCCTTATACTCTGCTCGATTTTGTGTTTCTATTCTTTGCCGTCATTACTCGTGTTACGTAATGTGTGTGCATGTGTATGTGTGTAATGTAGTTTATCATGAAGTGTTACATCTGTCTCAACTCTGTGAGAGCCTTTCAAAAGAAACGTACCTGTGTAGTATGTAGATCGCCTTGTCATGAAACTTGCTGTACATCTAGTATGCATTCCCCCTTACCTTGTAATTCCTGCATTTGTTTCCAATGCACTGCAAACGAGCTACCTTTCAATCAAATCCTCGATGATGATGAGTTTCAAAGAACAATCTACACGTTTTTCAATTACTCGAGTCATTATTGCTCTTCACGACTTGATTCTTTTGCTTTTGATGTATTTGGCATGAATGAAGAGGAAGGTTGGTCTGCCGATAACTTAGAAAATCCTTGTAATTACTATTTCAGTGATACTTTTGATAGAAAGTTTAATCAATGTGGAGATAAACAGGCATTTTCTGTTTTTCATCTTAATTCGCAGAGTTTGTTTGCTAAATTTCACTCCATTTTTGATTTTATTGACAGTTTAAGTCACACATTTTCAGTTTATGCCTTTTCTGAAACATGGTTTAATTCCAATGTACCGTCTATGTATAATATGAAGGGCTACTCCATTGTACATAAACCACGTGAACATCGGAGAGGTGGAGGAGTTTGTTTATACGTTGATGAGAGATTCACTTTTCAAGTGAGAGATGACTTGTCGTTTTCAAACGAATCTGTAGATACAATGTTTGTTGAGATCGAAATGGAAAACAAGACCATCATAGTAGGTGTGGTTTACAAGGCGCCCAACTCGGATGCACAAGCTTTCAATGGAATGCTGGAGAATTCTGTAGCAAGTATTGCCAGAGAGAACAAGTTGTGTTATATTGCAGGTGATTTTAACTTTGATATTCTGAAGCACTCCATTAATTCATGTACAAATGATTTTCTTAGCATTATGTATACACATGGCTTGTTGCCCTTAATAACAAAGCCTACCCGAGTGACATCCTCATCATTTACATGTATTGATAATATATTTACAAATGTCTTGGACAAGTCCATTACTCCTGGTATCATATTTTCAGATATATCTGATCACCTACCTATTTTTCAAGTCACAACTTTTGATTCGACTGATATGAAACTGGACAAGAGCCGTCAGTACTTTGAACTTCAAAGTTTTGCAAATAATCTGAATTACTCAGATCTTATCCAAGACCTTTGTTCTATTAGTTGGTCCTGTGTTGATTCTTGTAACGATGTAAATATGTCATATAATGTTTTTCTTCAAACTTTGGGACAAATTTGTAACAAACATGTGTTGAAATCAGCCCCAAAAGTTAAATGTAAGAAAACAATTGTAAGAAAACCTTGGGTAACGAAAGGCATTCTGAAATCCATAAACAGGAAACAGAGATTATTTCATGCATATATTAACACGCCTTCTAGTAAAAACAAGCTGACATATCAGCGGTATAGAAATAAGTTAAATAGTATAATACGTGCTTCAAAGCGAACATATTTCACAAACTTAATCATGACAAATAAAACCAACCTGTGTAAGACTTGGAAGATTGTTAATGAAATTTTGGGGAGATGTAATATATCCAAGCTCCCAAATTCTGTTGAAGTGCTCGGAAAAAAGATTGAAGATGACAAAGAAATTGCTAATGAGTTCAATAAGTATTTCTCTGATATTGGTGTTTCTGTTGGTAACAATGTTGACACTGGTAAAAAATGTTTCACTGGTTTTTTGAACTCTAAAATTTCTGAATCTGCTTTTTTCATGCCTACTGACGAGTCAGAAATAATTGAGATTACAAAAAGTCTGAAAAGTTCAGCTTCCTGTGGACATGATGGATTAAGTTCTACATTTATTAAGAGAATTATTCACTTCATTGCTCAGCCATTGTGCCATGTTTTCAACCTTTCACTTTACTCAGGCATAGTTCCAGACTCCCTTAAGCTAGCTAAAGTTATTCTGGTTTTTAAAAAGAACGAAAAACATCTCATAGAAAATTATAGACCAATCTCACTCCTCCCTACTTTCTCTAAAATCCTCGAGCGTATTATGCACAAAAGATTGTACAAGTACCTGTCAGAAAAGAACGTATTGATTAAAGAACAGTTTGGATTCCGACCATCTTGCTCTACTGAAACAGCCCTTTTACATGTCGTTGAGCAGATTACAGCTGCTCTAGAGAGAAAAGAAATTCCTTTGGCCATTTACGTCGACTTGTCCAAAGCATTCGATTCATTAGACCATGGTATTCTGCTACACAAATTAGAACACTACGGCATTCGTGGCGTACTCCTTCAATGGTTCGAAAGCTATCTCAGTTGTCGAAGTCAATATACTAGTTTTAAGGGCACCAACTCAGACATTCTACCCATAACATGTGGAGTACCACAAGGGAGCATATTGGGACCACTTTTGTTTTTGGTGTACGTGAATGACATCATCAATGCATCCAATCTACTTCGTTTTGTACTGTATGCGGACGACGTAAACATTTTGGCTTCTCATTCTGACAAAACAATATTGAACAAAATGACGAACGATGAACTGCAAAAAGTCTGTGATTGGTTTAAAGCTAACAGATTACAAATGAATGCAAGTAAAACAAAATATATGATGTTTCAGTCCTCCGGAATGAAGCTGTCACATGATGATATGATGATATACGCAGATGGTAATGCTATTTCCAGAGTTGACTCAATTAATTTTCTTGGGGTTATTATAGATGAGAGATTATCCTGGAAAAAATCACATCAATCACATCCATGGCAAGATCAGTGTATCCATTGGAATGATTTATAAGCTACGCGTGATATTACCAAGGAAAACCCTTTTGATGTTACACAACGCCCTTGTCTTGCCTTACGTAGATTACTGCAATTTGGTTTGGTCTGGAGCCACTGAGCGTGACTTAAATCGTCTTACCGTTCTTCAGAAAAAAGCTATTCGATTGTGTACAAACTCTCATTATCTCGCTCACACTCCTCCTCTTTTCAAAGACGTAGGCTGCTTATCCCTTAAAGATAGGATCTTTTATAGAACGAGTATTTTTATGTTTAAATATGTACATTCGGTATTGTCGTGTATTTTTGATGATTATTTTAAAACGCATTCTATGAGTCATAATTTTAATACACGTTACAAACAAAATTTTGTCTTGCCATTATGCCGATCTAAGATGAAATGTAGGAACTCGGTGCAATATAAAGGTGCAAAAATATGGAATTCATTGGAATATGATCTTAAGTGCATTATGAGTTTAAATCATTTTAAGTTGAAATTGAAACAACATCTTTTTGAATCTTATGATTAATTACGTTTTATCAAGGTATTGGAACATTATACATTCATGACGTTTTGTTTTGTATTGTGTTTATGTACTGTTTGTTTTGATGTGTATTTTTTGTGTCTATCATTGAGTATCTAGTATCTAGTGTTATTATGTAACATTTTGTATTTTGTATTTTCATGCCAATCTGTTTTTTAATATACTTCTGTGTAGGGAATCACAATCTTCAAGCCACTGGCTTTTTCGTGGTTTTCCTCGACGTTTGATTATTGTACAAATATTGGCTGTATTGCTTTTATGAAATCAATAAATTGAATTGAATTGAATTGAATTGAATTGAATTGAATTGATATCTTCAAAATTGTTGAAGTAGTTCACTGCACAATATTTTCAAGAAAAGATGCCGTTACCATAGCAACGCCTTGTCGCGTACAAACACAAAAATGAATGTGTCTTCCATAACCACACCAATAGAACATTATACACACCAAATTTAAAATAAATCGCGTAAATACTGTGGTAGTAGTTCACTCCACAAGTTTTGTTTTTGTTTTTTTTTTTTGGGGGGGGGGGAATGGTCACCATAATAATGGCAACGCTTTTTCTGACAAACACACACACACACACACAAAACATGTCTGCACATCCACACCTCAATGGCATCATGTCCCCCAAGTTTCATCAAAATTGCGTCAAAACTGTAGAAGGATTTCGCAGCGCAAGATTTGTGCAACGGACCGCCCGACCTACCGCCAGACGGAGACCGCCAGACCAGGGAGGTGGGAATCTCCCTGGCCAGACCAACCGCGACCAACCGACCGACCACACGCTGATTCATTTTCGATTAACATAAAAGTGCTGGTTTGAATGCACTGCATAATAAAGACAGTGTGATGGACTAAAGAGTCAGAAAAGCATTAACATTAGACATTGTTGCTTATAGAAGGTACATGTCTTTGGTAGAAAATGTCTCCACCTCCACATTGAGTTGCATAAAAGACTACTAAGTATTTTAAAGACGGTCGATCGTCATCCCTAATGGTACGTACACTCCCGAACGACCGATGTTTGTGCATGCAATTGCGCAATGCCAGACTAACGTGTGGGACAATGCTGCCACTGAGACACGTGAGTGTGTGTGTGTGCGTGTGTGTGCACGCATCATACACCAACATTGTGACGGCGAGCTGCGGTGATTGGAGGAGAAAGACCAGAAGACGCGTGGTTCTTTTGGCCTCTCTTCATGCGCATGCGCACTGAGAGTGTGCGTCCATTCGGAAGCTCTCTTGGCTGGCTCGGACAGCCATTTTGGGTTAGGCATGGACCTGCTACACATTATGGACCATGAACGGAGGTCTTTCTTTGATCAAATGTTCACCACCGCCACCTGATTATGTGCATCTTAAAGAGTACTGTAGTAGGAGCACCCCTGTGGGGAATAGCGGGGTGTACCATACACCCGCTATGGCTATAGCGGGGCATATCATACACCCGCTATGGCTTCCCATAGACCCCTTACGGGAGCCTACCCATATATAAAGGGGCACATTTTCCAGCATCCGTAGTTGGTGCTCGGGATTTCGTTGGATACAGTATGTGAAGTGATAACTACAGATTATAACCAGTGCCAACTCAACTATATACAAGACAGATGAAGGACAATACCACGGAAAGAGGTAATTACTCATTGTGGATGTGCGGTTTATTTACCGGGACTCCACGTCCACAACATTGGCGTCATGGACATCTACTTATTTCCGTGCTCCCCGTTGGGTTTCGGGAGATATTTCAGTGGATTTTTCCACCGTTCGTGTGCTTACTCCGCTGCCGCGAGGTTTTTGCCAACAGGCGTTGCGCTCCGATTCCGCACCGATACGCGAAGGGAGGAGTGATAAGCGACGGAGCCCAGGTGAAAGCAGGCCTAGTGAGAGGCTTTTTGCAGCGTCGAGTGAGCTTTTGAACGGTTTTGAATTCACTGTTCGTGAGTTTTTCTCCTTTACTCCGTTCTTGTAACGTCGTTTTTCGTGTTTTGTCTGTGTACCGCGTGTTTGTTGCTGGCGTGTGATTTTGTAACTAGACCCTGCACTAGACCTGGCCCACCTGATCTTTTCAGGGAGCCCTAAATTACGAAACGTAAAAGAATACAAGTAGAAGAGGAAAACAAAGAACAAACAGTCTCGGTTTTGGTACTTTTTGATTATAGTCTAGTTGCAGGGGTGTGTGTTTTTTTGCATTTGGTGTATCCGGTCTTGGACCTGGTTGACTGTGGTCTGTTGTTTGGGTCTAGGACTTGTCCCCCGGAGGACAACTCCCCCGGGGACTACTCCCACCTGACAACTCCCCCGGAGGACGTCTCCCCCGGAGGACTATTCCCCCGGGGGATGTCTCCCCCGGGGGACGACTCCCCCGGGGGACGACTCCCCCGGGGGACAACTCCCCCGGGGGACCACTCCCCCGGGGGACCACTCCCCCGGGGGACCACTCCCCCGGGGGACCACTCCCCCGGGGGACCACTCCCCCGGGGGACCACTCCCCCGGGGGACCACTCCCCCGGGGGACCACTCCCCCGGAGGACCACTGCCCCGGGGACGTCTCCTGGGGGACAATACCATACTGAACAGTTGGTCAAGAGGTTGGTCAAGAGGTAAACACATTGACGGAAACACGCTTTTGAGGGGAGAGTTCATTCCTTACCATGTACCTGTTATTCTTCATTATTTTATAATATTTTAAGAAGTCCATTCTTTGATGATTTTCTTTTTCTTTTTGCAATTCATGATTATGATAAGGAATATGTTAAATGAGAGAAAGATATCATTCAGAGGGGTGAAGGCTCAAGTTTTTGAGTTTCTTCAGTTTGTCTCCCTCTACAAAGGAATATGTTGTTAGAAATACCCTTTTAATGGGGTTATGATTTTTATCTTAGATTCTTATGATAGTTACTATCCTGTATGTCACTGTCAGTAATTTCATTGTGCAATTTTCGTTTGTTATGTTGACTGTGAACTTATCTGAAAATCATTACAATTCTTAATGTCGGAGAAATAATTGACAGAAAAAAATATGAATATTCTGTTCCTGAAAAGACTTGAACGTGTAAAAAGGTAATATCTTACAACCGGCATTAGGCACTATAATGCAGAAACAGTATTAGCACTGGTTGCACAGTTACCATGCATCCTGAATGCACCAGCCACATACCGGTATCTACATGACACACGTATAACATAACCCTTGCTGTACTATTGTTGGTAGAAAACACCAGATTGATAGCTAGAACTTGTTATTAAAAGTATGATAGTCAATACTAAAAATGGCAGTTGGGGTAGGGGTAAAAGGCAAGAACATTTTATGCCTAAATATGGGCAAAAGGTTAGTATCATGATTGTGGAAGATTAGGTTTTACACTAAAATTATCATTATAATCCATTTCCTTGACCCCCAAAACATGGGGTTAGACACCAAAGCCATCACAATTGACCAAAAAATAGCCGAGTTATAACCAGAAATGTCTTTTTAAAGCCGAAACGGCGACCAGCTTTTCGGCCGGGGCACCCTGGATTTCGCATTTTTCGTTCTTTTTTTTTCAAAAATGGTGTCAGTAGGCACAAAGTCATCAAACTAAGGTGTGATGAGCATGTTCTGAAAATGTCATCCTCTTTAGCCCATCTCTAAGAGATATCAAGGGATGACGACTGTAATATTTAGCCTGTTATTTAGAGAGTTCCCTAGTTGTTTCTTTAATCAGTCAGAATAAGCACACGATCTTGGCAGTAATTTGTTGTATTACAATCATGACGAGTTTGAACAATGCAAATGCTTTAGCGATATCGCTTGCATCGGATGCCCAAGGGAAGAAACGGACACTGGTCAAAAAGTATATGTGCACATTTTGTTAACACGCAGGTGATAGGTTGATATGTTTTTATTCTTCTAGGTCTTGGGTGCAAGTAAGGAAGTTTGCTGAGGTAGTACATCTACCTCCGGGGTTTCTCGAGAGGGGTAACTATAGAGCATAGCAACAGCATCATCTCTGTGGGGATTGGTTGGTGCTGCATAGCTAGGCACTAGTCTCTGCGTTCAAACTGTACTAATTTCAAACATTTGGCATCTCCCTTTTTTTAGAAAAGTAAAGTTTCTCTTTTTACACAGATTGTTTCATTTATCAACTACCACTGAAACTTGATTACTAAGCCATTGTCTTTTTAGGATTATCATTGCAATTATTTGATACGTTGTTCACACAATATACTTGTCCTATTTGAGTAATAATGGAAATACGTCTTGTATGGGCGTGTTTGACTTACCATATCTTATATCTTACATTCAACTTTACTACATGTGTAATCATAGCAACACATCTTATAAACACAAACATTACTGATACTTGTAAAGTGAGTAACACTTCACTTCAATATTGAGATATCACGGCTTTGTATGACACATTACAACGCACTCTTATAACGACGTAAGTTCAATCTCGCTCTTCACACTTGGAGGAATACTTGTGATTGTTTTGTAAACTGTACTTTTGTTCACTTTTAGAAATGTGTTATTTTTGTCTTTGAAGAAACGTTAATCATTGTTTCTCTTATAATAATCGACAAAGCTGTTACTTTTGATAAGTTAGATGAAACACTTTTATTGCACTCAAAATATAACCAACTCTACTCTCCAGATGAATAGTTCAACATCTAAACATTATCACAATCCCGTGATCATTGTCATTTCATTTCCCGTCAAATTCCGGTATCTATCCTATAAAATAGATAAGTTTTTACACTGGTCCATATTTTTGACCTGATCTTGTGATACGATATTATGTTGAGTCATCTAGCTTTGTTGCATTAAGGATTGTTTTCCGCTGTACCTCTTCTGATGTCAATTCTGTTTTGACAGGAGCATTTTTCCTTCACATTCCACTATATGCAACTTCTTGGAAACTTTGTCTTTGAAACAACAACGCTTTTCGCTTCGATCAAAGTAATTTTACTGCACTTTTGTTTCTTGGTCAGCTTTGTTTGCACATTCTTTATTACTTTTGGTTTCAGCAGCTGACTAGCTGTTGGCAGGGTGGTCCTTGTCCTCCTCTGCATCAACAATTGTGCAGGACTAGCATCTAGCCCATCGATCGGTGTGTTCCGATAGTCAAGAAATGCCAAACCTGCATCTGTTCCATTGCCTTTTTCATTAGACATTGCGATTTGTACTGTCTTTTCAACTTTCCCATTGCTATGTAGAAAGTGATGAAGACGTGACATGCTTGAATTGATACTGACAAGCAAACTCTTTGAACTGGTCACTTGTAAACTGTGTACCATTATCTGATACCACAATCTCCGGTATACCATTACGTGCAAAAGTGTTGTTTGCATACTAACTTCAATTACTCTTACGCTAGACATTTTTTGTTTTGTTTTTGTTTTTCATGTTCAAACGTTATCAAATAAAACTATGTGAAACAAAACTCAATTTTCATTTAATTGAAACTCAAATCATCCCATCTTTGTGGTTGAGAGATTTGTGTTGGACGTGCGGGTGTGCTTTCCCAGGGCTGTTGGAAGATATTACCTTTTTACACGTTCAAGTCTTTTCAGGCACAGAATATTCATATTTTTTTCTGTCAAATTTTTCTCCGACATTAAGATTTGTAATGATGTTCAGATAAATTCACAGTCAACATAACAAACGAAAATTGCACAATAAAGTATTACTGACAGTGACATATAGGATAGTAACTATCATAAGAATCTAAGATGAAAATCATAACCCCATTAAAAGGGTATTTCTAACAACATATTCCTTTGTAGAGGGAGACAAACTGAAGAAACTCAAAAATTTGAGCCTTCACCCCTCTGAATAATATCTTTCTTTCATTTAACATATTCCTTATCATAATCATGAATTGCAAAAAGAAAAGGAAAATCATCAAAGAATGCACTTCTTAAAATATTATAAAATAATGAAGAATAACAGGTACATGGTAAGGAATGAACTCTCCCCTCAAAAGCGTGTTTCCGTCAATGTGTTTACCTCTTGACCAACTTTCAGTGATAAAATGGACCTGCGTTTCTACTTTTTTCGACATTACATGTAGCGTGTACAAAAGTAAAAACTTTGTGCTGAGATTTCGAAAACTTTGTTATAAAGATGGACGTGTCTTAGGTAACGTTAACTTTAATTTAAATTTTATTTAAAAAGAATACTATTTTACACAGATGAATTAAATTTTTATTTCTAGGACACGAATAAGAAACATCTCTTTTCAGTTATGGGATTGTCCCCCAGGAGACGTCCCCGGGGCAGTTGTCAGGTGGGAGCTGTCCTCCGGGGGAGTTGTCCTCCGGGGGAGTTGTCCCCCGGGGGAGTGGTCCTCCGGGGGAGCGGTCCCTCGGGGGAGTTGTCCCCCGGGGGAGTTGTCCCCCGGGGGAGTTGTCCCCCGGGGGAGTTGTCCCCCGGGGGAGTAGTCCCCCGGGGGAGTTGTCCCCCGGGGGAGACGTCCTCCGGGGGAGTAGTCCTCCGGGGGAGACGTCCTCCGGGGGAGTGGTCCTCCGGGGGAGCTGTCAGGTGGGAGTAGTCCTCGGGGGACTAGTCCTCCGGGGGAGTTGTCCTGATACGCTGTTGTTTAATTGCATGCGTGTGGTGCGCGTTTTGGTCCAAGTTCTCATTGTTCGAATTTGAGTAAGTGTGGTCTGTAGCGTCTGCTATAGTGCGCTTTTTGGAATACGTTGTTCCTGTATTTTGTGGTCCTTAGTCGTATTTTCGTGTGCGTCACTATATTTCTTTTTTGATTTGTACCGTTTTGGTCTAGGACTCGGTCCTACCCGCCGTGCTGTGTGATTTAGTGTACGTAGGGGTGGTGGTGCAACGTTGCAGCTACGTTTGGCTTGCTTTGCATGGCATCGTGACTTTTCGCGTTTCTCCTTGCAAAGTTTGAATTCGTTCCACGTGTTTTGCGCCGTTGATTTTGGTGGATTTACTCCCCTCGCCCCGTTTTAATCTGTGTTAATCGTGTTACGGTGTGTATCGTGCTTCGCTTCACGCGATTTCGTAGTACGCGGCTGATGCGTGTGTACTCACTGCCTTCGACCGTGGTCGTCTGGTCGTCCTGTGCTCCGTGTGTGCATTAGCACTGCTCGCTACTCTACCTTCGCTAAGCGTGTGCAAGGGGATTCCCCTGCGGTACGCTACACGCCTGTTGGAATTGTCCGGCATCGTGTTCTTCTCTCCGCGTCTCCTCTTCGTGTTTTCTCTCGCTGTCTCTCTTCACGTGTATAGCGGCGCAACACAGACGTTCTATCCTTTAGAGCTCCCTATTTTGCCTTCCTATTTTCTTCATAACTTCATATTCTTTTCACAAACGTAGTGTCTAGCATCATCTTATATATATGAGCGAACAGGTCTTCTTCATCTGTTTTGTTTTTTGATGCTGCAACGTGCAACCTTTCTTTCACCAAGAAAACGCGGGAAAGCCAGTCAGTGATCATATTGTCCCATCTACACACTTTGATGCTGTACACGCGGGAAAGCCACCCAGCGATCACATGATAGTCCCATCTACACACGTCTATGATGTTTGATAGTTCACGACTGCGCCATCACAACGGACAGCATTATTTGTTCTTCAAATCTTCAAATCTTCAAACCATAAACGGCAAAAAGTTTTACTGCGTCTGCTGAGCCTGAGAACTGGTATTGTATAACTGTGACTCTTTTGTTGGCTGTTGCATGTAACTGACTGCTGACGTCTGATTTTGTCCTCGTCATATGCCAACGTTCTAACTGATACCTGTTCCGTCGTTTCTTGCATGCTTGCGCTTGTTACCTGTTACCTGTTCCGTTGCTTCTTGCATGCTTGTCTGTTTCCATCACCTTTATGTAACTGACTGCTGACGTCTGATTTTGTCCTCGTCATATGCCAACGTTCTAACTGATACCTGTTCCGTCGTTTCTTGCATGCTTGTTACCTGTTACCTGTTCCGTTGCTTCTTGCATGCTTGTTTGTATTCATCACCTTCATTTTGCTTTATTTTGCATCACCTTTATTTTGCCTTATTTTGCGCTGCAAAAACTTGCATTCTGAAGCTCACTACTCACTTATTGCCATGCCTCTATCTAAAAGAAATAGCCTTGATAGTAGAGCCAACCTATTTGTGGTAAAGGAAATCACATCGAAAAATGGGGAGAAGCGCATCACGGCCACAGTTCCGCTTCGAATTTTCTCTGGCTTCAAAGATGCTATCACTTCTCTGCTCAAGGACAATCAGAGGATATACTCCTCAACTCTAGCGGCTTCCTGGTCTAACTTTGGATCTTCTAAGGCTAAGGCCCTAGATGAGATTGGCGTAATCTTTCAAAACAGACTGAAATCCGGTAAACCAGGGAAAATCAAACAATTTGATATACAATTACAGTGTACCACTGGAGAAGTTCTGATTACAGGGAAACACCTCTCTCAACTTGTGAGTATCATATTACCATGGATCTTGAACAAGCTGAAGCAAGACCATCCCAACTTCTTCCAATCGTCGGAACTTTCATGTCTCTTTCATGATCTTAGTCGCGCAGCCATCACTACAAATTCAGAATCTAACTCTCATCCTTGCACTTGCTCACCTGCGGACAGAGCAATATCATGCCTTCTCTGTAACAATCATGCTTGTCACGACGCAGTTCAGTGCTCACACTGCGGGAACTGGACCCACTTTAAATGTGCTGCCCTGTCGCCAATAGAGATTGATGACTTCTCAAAACAAGACAAAGATTACTTTTGTAATCTATGCTGTCAACCTTCTCAAAGCATGGAAATTAAGCAAACCTCACATCCTGCTCTCTTAATTGACACTGCCACATCTCCTGATTTGGATCTTCTCACATCTAGCACATGTAGAGGAGCCACTTTTGAAGCAGCATCCCAAACAAAGCTTATCAGTATTCCAGAGCCCCACGTGAAATTCTCTAGATCAACTGCTTCGCAAACAGAAACTCAGTCTTCGGACAACGAGATCGCTTCCACAGCATGCCAAACTATGCCTCTACCTTCTACTGTTCAGGATATACAATTACCGGTACCTTGTTCCCGGTGTCCTAAACTTGAAAAATCTTTGAAGATATCCAAAGAAAATTTTGAGCAACAGAAACGAACCTGCAGTACAGTGCTTGAAGAGCATAAAAGGATTGTATGTGAACATGAGCAACTGAAAAGGGAGTTCGAAGAGCTGAAAACTCGCCAGAAAAAAGACCGTGATATCATCAGTGAAAAAGAGAAGGCAATAGCCGAATTGAAATTAAAATGTCATGATGCTGAACAGCAAAATCTAAATCTTCTAACTGATAATGACTACCTGTACTCTGTCTGCCTGCAAAATGGTATTGCTATACATGGAAGTCTCACTGATCCTTCTCAGTCTAAGGCCGCTCCTTCTTCCCCATCTGTATCTGTCGCAGGACGTCCTGGTAGACCCTTGGCAGTAAAGAATGCATTCAGCATCCTTAGTGATCTTGAGGAGGATACTCCTAATATTACTGATAGTAGCAGTAAGAAGAATGTCTCTTATAAAAAGAGCTCACGTTCTGCAAATAACTCTGCTTCTGACTTTAAACAAAGTCAAACTGCTCCCCATAATCATGGCAACAAATTCGTTAGTAATTCTGCTAGCACCGGTAGAAGGAATTCTGGTGGGAGAAAGAGCAGTCCATCCACAAACGAAATTCGCACACCGATGAAACAGTCTACCCATATCTACAAACAGAGTTGCTCTTATTTGAACTTTGGGTCAGCCTATAACCACTCAAGCAATACTACAAAGAGGAGTAATGCCCACAGGTCACTTCCCTCCTCCCCATCCAGACAGTCTTGCAGGCTCTCAAAGACTTCTCATCCTTCTCCACCCAGGCTTATGTCAAGAACAAGATCATTACCATGTGACCTGGACATCTCCATAGGATCAACCTCTTTCCTGGACTCACACTGCACCTCGCAATCTGAAACAATGCAACATGTTCCCAATCCAAAGTCTGAAACAGCTTTTGCCAAGACTGAGCTCAGTCTACAAGCCTCTGTATCCAAATCCCTTTCTTCAGATGACAAGATCCAACAAAGCTCCAAGGCAGATCTTATTGCGACTCAATCCCTCCCATCCTCCGTCTCAGATTCTCAATCTCCAGTTGGTGATCTGTTACAGACTTCTTGCTCTTCCAGTGATGTATCACCTGTTAGTATTGTAAAGATCACTGCCCCTCCAAAACCTGTTAGTATTGTAAAGATCACTGCCCCTCCAAAACATGTTGTTCATGACAGTCTTAAACATACAGACAGGGTTACTTCGGGAGCACATAATAACTACTCATCTCTGTCATCACCTCATCTTGAGGATGATAGTGTTTGTGCCGTGGAAAATAGTGATGACTGTCACCCCAACGGTATGCCTCATAACAGTCGTGCTACTGAACCCCAGCAGAATGGAAAGAAGCCCGATAAGAACCTAGATATTTCCATACGCAATGAACCTCAGAACCCTTCCTCTGGGACTTTGAATCCTTCTCTCAGGGGTAATGCTCTTCCCACTGGACACCCTCACGTGCAGTCAGCCCAGGGTTTTCGCCATGGACGGGCCTCCAATCTCTCTCACACTACTCTTCTGGAAAGGGCCCATTACTCCCTCATGGCCACCTTACATCTAATGTCCTACCCCAAGGCGCGGCAAGATCCAGTGATTTCAGCAGAAATCAGAATGCTTCACGAGCAAGTGATCGAATGCACTCAGTCCAGTATGAAATTACTAAACCTTACTCAAGTACTGAGCAACTAATCGTAACAACCACCCTAGACATCTTGGATCACCTGACTTCACCAACTGACACCAAGCAGTCAACCTTTACGCCGGCCAATCTTACCACTTCCTTGCAACCAAGTTCTTTGACAAAGAAATTACTCATCCCCAACTCACTTTCCCTGGGTACACTCAATGTCAGGGGGTTTAACACCATCATTGCATATTCAAAGGAGCAACTTTTCAAACTAGATATCTTGGCCATTCAAGAACATTGGCTGCAGGAACATGACTATCACATGTTAAATCTTGTGAGTGACCAGCACCTTGTCTTCCACAAACCTGCCGAGAAACTAGATGGCGCTCTCAATTTCCGTACCAAAAGAGGGAAAGGTGGTATTGCCCTATTCATCAGGAAATCTTTGATCGTGGAGTGTAATGAGATCAAATGTTCCTCTTCAAGAATCCTTGCTGTCCATACCATTCTGAAAGATGCTAAGGAAACTTTTACCTTTATATGCTGCTACTTACCTTGTGGGTGTCCACTCCGGATCAAACTGATTATCATGCCTGTATGTCCCTTCTCTCGCAATTGCTTGACACTACAAGGGGATCTGCTCCTATCATCGCTGGAGACATCAATGTGGATCTGATCCATCCAAACACAAAGAAGACACTCCACATTCTCAAGGATTTTTTTTGTCTAGGGAGAATCTTTGTAGCCTTACTTCACTTCACTTCTGCACAATGGATTACATCTTTCACTCCGATGATGGAAGACACAAGTCTTGCATAGATTCTTTCCTCACTCCCTCAAGAGACAAACATCTATATAACAACATTGTGACAGAGAAAGATGATCCCACAAATACTTCTGACCACCTATTAGTCACAGTAACTAGGATTTATGAGGTCAAGGATTATGATGGCCACGCTTCATCTGCCCAGTCCTGTGTTGGTATCAACAGACTCAAAGTGAAATGGCAATGTCTCGACCAGACCACAATCAAGGAATCTTATATCATTCCGATGGAAAAGGTGTCAAGTGACCTTTTTCAGAGTATCAACGACATAGAGAATATACTTCCAGTAGAGGTTGACAATCTGCTTTCTTCACTGATTGACTCCATGATTTCACACTCACTGGAACTACCACATACCTTCCCCTCTGGATCTAGGAAAGGGAAGCCAGAATGGAATGCTCAGGTTAGCCAGGCATATGATATAGCTAAGAAAGCCAGGAAGACGTGGCTCCTGTCCAGCCCTGATAATAAAAATCAAGCTAATGAAGATCACGTCAATGCTAAGAAAGCTTTCAGGAGAAGTCTACGGCAGTCTAGAGCACAACTGAGAAATAACCTTCTGTCTAAAATTGAGACTGCTTCATCCTCCAACAGCAAATTATTCTTTAGTATTGTGAAAATGAATCGTGGTTCAGACACTGCTTGTGCTGAAGTGGACAAAATCTCTTATGGAGATCATACGTATGAAGGTGATGACATGCTACACGGTTGGCAGCTCTACTTCGCAGCTCTGTCCTCTGCAGGTACTGACAGTGATACCCTTCATGATGACCCTGAATGCAGGCAAAGTATGGAATGCAGTTCTTCTCGAGATCTTTCTAGTGCCCCAGGACTGGAATCTTGCAGCAGTATCCATATTACGTCAGTAGATATTGATGAAGCTATCAAGCGACTCAAGACGGGGAAGGCGGCTGGTGCCGATAATGTTTCTGCAAAGCATCTTAAGCATCTGGGTGAGACCTCTCGTCGACTCATTCTCGCCCTGTACAATGCCATCTTGCATCATGCACACTGCCCCAAAACATTCAAGGAAGGGCTCATACTCCCTCTACATAAAGGGAAAGGGAAAGACCCACACGATCCACGGAACTATAGAGGCATAACTTTGACATCTGTCCTGTGCAAGCTCATTCAGCTGTCTCTTAAGCCTCATATTGAACGTCAGCTCTATATTAGCAACATCCCAGATGAACTCCAGTTTGGATTCAGGAAAGGATTCTCTTGCTCTCTCACATCCATTTCACTCGAGCTTGTTATTGAATTGAATACCATTCGTAAACAACCAACATACTTAGCTCTTCTCGATGCGGAAAAGGCATTCGACACAGTCTGGCATAGAGGTCTTTTTCGTAAGCTAAATTCTTCGAAGCTAGAACCGTGTATTCTGGATATGTTGCAGTCAATGTACAATGGCTTAGAGAGCAAAGTATTCTGGAAGGGTAAGGTCAGCATCCCGATCCCTATCACCCAAGGTGTAAGACAAGGCGGGGTCTTGTCTCCATTACTCTACACAACATTTGTTGATGACTTGATAAAGGAGTTAAGAGAGAAGAATCTTGGATGCTCAATAGACGGCCGTTTCTCGGGTGTGGTAGTTCTTGCCGATGATGTAGCACTCATCGCTAACTCTCCAGACCAGCTGCAACAGATGTTAGAGGTCACCTTCAACTACGCGGAGTATTGGCATTACAAAATTAATCCCTCCAAAAGTGCAGTGATCGCTATCAACAATGCTAAGCAACCTACAAGATCATCTTGGTGTGTCAATGGATTCACTGTTGAGGAGGAATCCAGTCATCCTCATCTTGGGGTCATTAAATCAGGCTCACGGTATGATCCTACAGACAACATCATTGGAACTGGTCTCCGTACTTTTTATGCCTTGACTGGCTCTGGAGCTTATACGGGAGGGCTTATTCCTACACTTGTATCCCAGTTGTGGAGGATTTTTTGTATCCCGAGAATTTTGCATGGCACGTTGACCACTAAATTCACAAAATTGATGCTGCAGAAGTTGGATGGGGAACAGTCCCATCTCTTCAAGCAAGTACTTGGAGTGCCAAAATCAGCTGCCGACGAGATAGTCTATCTGCTCACCAACCTCTTGCCTCTCTCTGCCCAGATAGATCTTGACAGACTGTTGCTTCTAGGCCAACTCGCCAGCCTGGACCATAGCCGTTACGAATTCAGAACATTTCTAGCAGCTCTCAAAGCTCGTACACCTACGGTTCAAGTCCTACAAGAGACTGTGTTGAAATATAATCTTCCAGATCTACATAGCATCGTCTCTACACCACTCCCGTACTCAACTTGG
The DNA here is from genome assembly GCF_964275005.1 of Diadema setosum. Lineage (NCBI taxonomy): Eukaryota > Metazoa > Echinodermata > Echinoidea > Diadematoida > Diadematidae > Diadema > Diadema setosum. Next base: position 4,954,167 of record NC_092699.1, read on the forward strand.
AAGAGGTTGACTAAATACAGAGTCTATCAGGCTGTAAGACATCTTACCATACAAGGAATCCGCTCCAAGTCGTCCCTCAAGTTCTGGATAGATAACATTCCACCCGCTTCTAATCTCCTATATCCAAAGAACCCCCCGTCTCCTATCATCCATCATGCGTTAATAATTAGAGCCCAACTTCTGTCATCCACATACTTGACACAACATCGTCTCTACATACTTAGAAAGTCGTCCATATGTACTTGCCCCCTATGTGAATCTGAGGATGAGACAGTGGAACACTTTGTCGGATCTTGTCCCAGTCTTGTTCATCTCCGTCAAGAATTCATATGCAGAGTCAAGGAATGTCTTGTTGATCACCCGAACTGTCTGGACTTGTATGACACTGATTACCCACTGCAATTTTCTCGTGCTACCTTATTAACCTTTCAACCTTGCCTGCCATCTGTAATCCAAAATAGCCTGCTTCTTCTATCCCTCTTCTTTCTTCATAAAATCCATACTTGCCGTTCTACTTATGTTTGATACCATTATCTTATCTTGCTGGATTTGCATATCTGGATTCCAGGAATCTCCAAAATAGTGGAGGGATCAGCTAAGAGAGAGAGAGAGTTGTGCTCGGTCTCGCGGTTCACTGTGTTGCCGTTCACATACGTCCTGTCATACTCGCGTTTCCCATTGCGATTGCACTGGCTCGCAGAGTTGTTTTTCTACCGTCGGCTTATTTGTTCTGTTCCCTTTTCATCCGACTTTTCGGTATTTTCCCGTGGAGAATTAGTGGGACATTGATCTTGGAAGTTTTGGCCCGTGATCATTTCGCGATAGCGGGATTGTAAGCATTTTCCCAGCGGGGGAATTTTTCCTTCTCGTAAGGAGGTACGCATAGCCGATGTACTACATTTCCCTCTGTGTGAGGGGACCTTTCCCTTCTTTTATAAAGGAGAGGGGAGAATAGTGAGTGCTTCCCTTCAAGTAAGGGGTTCATTATTGTGTATAACCATTTTTGTATGGTCAGTATTCTGTTTTTGAATGTAGGCAGCAGTTTTGTTGCCTTAGTGGTGACGTACAGGGACTTGTGGTAAGTACATGATTGTTTTATTTTTATACTTGCCGTGTCATAGTATTAGTAGTCCGTTCATTCGGAAGGTTTCTTCATTGCTCGGATACTATTACTAGGGTTTTATTTAGTTTTGCCTTAACTGGCCAGATATTAGTTTAGGTTACAAATATGGATTTAATTTTGTGATTAATATTTTGGTAAAGTAAGGTGTGTATTGGTTTTATTGATAGGTTAGTGGTGGTATTGTGTGTGAGGTGTTCGTGTTTGTGGTGCGTCTCACATTGTTTTACGTAGTGTGATTGGTTTGCGTGCAGGTATTATTATTATTGATTAGTTAAGTGGTAACATATAGATTGTTTTTTAGGTTAGCAAGGGCTGCCTTGGGGTTTTCCTAGGTGAGTCCTACTTTTAGTGTGTGTGTTATTGGAGGGTATGCCTGACATGGGCGACCAGGAGGTTTTCTGGATTGCCATTCAGGGTCGCCTCCAGTTACTGTTATTTGTTATTGAGGCGTACAAGCAGGGAATTATTACTCACTTGGAGCTGGTTCAATTCTTGGTAGATTTTTTATACCAGGAATTGTAGGTTATTTTTTTTCTCACCTCCCTGCGTATTTTAAGCAATAGGGGGTGGGGTACGGTGTTACAACTGTTATTGTTAGGTTAATAGTGTGACTGTATAGTTTTCTGTACGGTGATTGACACTTAGGCTAATAGTGTGACTGTATAGTTCCTGTGCAGTGTTGTCATTGTTAGGTTAATAGTGTGACTGTATAGTTTTTCTTGTACAGTGTTGTCACTGTTAGGTTAATAGCGTGATTGTATAGTTTTTCTGCAGTGTTGCTACCGTAGGTTAATAGTGCGACGGTATAGTTTTTGTATACGAGGTGTATCAGAGTCTATACCTCTTGAGTGTATTAAAGGTAACTACCCTCCTTAGAGAGGGAGAGTGTACAGTATGGCTACAGGTGAAGCACAGGGGAAGGTCCCCATTAACACTTGTAGTTATACGGATTTGTTGGCGGTGGGAGCAACCCCTGCCCAGGCGCACCATCTCCTCGAATTGAGGAGGGAGTATGGGAGGGTTACTCCTGACATGGTGGAAGCAGAGGGAGAGTATGTGAGTGGGGATCTATTCGAGAGGCTGGAATTCAGCCCAAGGGTAGAACCAGGGGATAAGTCAGCAGATGTTGAATCGCCCCTTGTGATACCCGAATCACCCCTCCAGGCATCTCCCGTTGCTACTCACCCCTCCCGTTCAATAGCGGAAGAGGGAATTGGTCACGGTAAGCGTGATGAAACCTTTCGCACCCGCTCTGAGGTGGGAGCAACAGTCATGAACCCCTCTACTAGAGGGGATGGGGGATTGGCAAATTCAGGTTTGTCTGCATACCCACATGACTCATACCCTCCACCAGGGCAGGGAAGAACGGAGACAAGGGATGGGAGAAGACAGGAAAGGAGTGATACTCCATCTAGTTATAGACCGCAGAGTAATCGCAGTCGAGGTGACATGGGACCTCCTGCGTATAACAGGCCGTGGAGTTCCCACAGTGGAGGGGATGTAGAACCTTCACGGTATAATGCCCCATATGTGGGGAACCAGAGTAGTGGGTGGTTCGGAAGGAATGGAGGAGTGAGGGAGTACAATATCCCCCAACGGGATGTGAGGGAAGAATACCCTCCTTTCCGACATCAGGCCGCACAGAGGCAGTATAGGGAGGAAGATAGTGAATCCTACTCCTCAGGTGTGGAACGACAAAATCCTCCAAAGCACCAGAACCCACCCAAGTCCATCACATTTAATGGTATGGGTAGTTGGCGGGCATTTTACCGCAAATTTGAAGCATTTGCTGCGGACAGGAGTTGGACCCTTCCGCAATGCCGCAACCACTTGTGCTGGTGTCTGGAAGGCAAGGCGAGCGAGTACTTTGATTCGCTATTAGATAGGGAGCCCCGGCTGACCTATTTTCAGGTGATATCACGTCTTGCTGAACGCTTTGGCCAAAGTGAACCGCCAGAGGCAGTGCAAGAGGAATTTATGAGCGCAAAGCAGGATGCGGAAGAATCCCTAGATGATTGGGCGGATAGGATGCGCGACCTATCTGCAAGGGCGTTTCCTGGAGTACAGGATAGGCACCTGCTGAGGCAAGTGGTACTGCGTCTGTGCCAGGGATGCCTGGACAGGGACGCAGGGTGTTTTGCCTTGGACAAACGCCCGTCTACCATCGAGGAGGCTGTTGAAGCCATCCGCTGGCATGCGCATTCGCGTCAAGTCGTGTATGGGAAACCAAAGCACGCAAAAACCCCTACTGTATCTCCTGGGATGGTTGGGGAGTCACATGTGTGCAAGGTGGACGTTACACCTCACTCCTCTGGTCGACCAGGAGAGTCAAATTTCTCCAGGTTGGAGCAACGAGTCGCTGACCTGGAAGGCCAAATGACCAAGCTCACCCATAGTATGAATACTGTGGGAGATAAGGTGAGTAGGTTAGCAGAGCAAGTGACATCCTTTATGCAAAAGGAGGCGCCCGTCACTCCCCCTGCAGTAACCTGCTATCACTGTGGGCAGCCTGGTCATTTCAAGAAGAATTGTCCACAGTTGCCGTCACCTTCGCATGATAAGAGGGTGTCCTTCGTGAGGATAGATGAGGAGCCAAACTCCTCAGGGTCGGAGGATTAGGCCCTGCCCCGACCTGCACAACAGAAAGCCAACCGTCCGCTGATATCCAGGACAGTGCTGGAGATGAAGAGGGCAGTAGCCGGCCTGAATTTATACCAGTACTTCCTGTATTGTCACAAGAGGGCGTAAACCAGGTAGGGGATACACCCTCTGGTCAGGAAGGTAATACTTCCAGAGTGGGAGATAAATCCGTTGGTGTGAGTCCATTGGGGGAATTGGAGATTCACGTACCCATAGATGAGGTGGCTGTATGCAAGGTAAGATCACCTGCCTTGTTCGCAGTACCTGTAAGGGTAGGTAACCTTTCTCTCATGGCAGTGGTGGACACTGCAGCGGAGGTATCGATCATATCCGACAAGGTGTATGAAGGGTTACAACCTCGTCCACGGAAGATTAGGGATGTGATTATCCCTGCAGGTGGCCATGACCTGAGGAGGCCATGTATAATTGTAGACCTCATTCGTATCAAGCTAGGGGGTTGTGACTTCTTGACAGAGGTTTATGTGGCCCCTATTGAAGATGAGATGCTATTGGGGGCAGATCTCCTCCATAAGTATAGAGTTATTCTACACCTACAACAGTCACGGGTAAAGATTGGGAGTGTTCACATTCCAATGAAACATGGTGGACCACCACCATATGGGCGAGCCTCTTGCGTGTGCGTGTTGAAGCGCACAGTCATTCCTCCAAACACCTTGAAGAGGATAACTGGTGTAATACACCAGCCAGTGAAGGAAGCAACCCCCTTTAGATTTGGGGGAGTACTTTTTAGGTTTGGTTAATTTCATGAGCAGGGCCCATGAAGCTGCCCGTGAGACCTTGCGATCCACACAGAGGAGGAGGAAACGAGATTACGGGGTGCGTTCACATCGTAGGCAATTCTCGGAATCTCCCAATCTCTATCGTGTGGAATTAAGGAACATTGCTTTAGCCAGACACCATGATAAGTTGAAGCCCTGTAGAGACAGGGATATCCCTGCATGGTGTAGAAAGGACAGTCACCTTAGAGAGGATGCTCTCTATTGTACTTGTCATGGACCAGACGATGGTGCCTTCATAAATACCATGTGGTTATCGTGATGAGTTGTACCATGGTTCCTGTGTGGGAGTGACCCCACAGGAAGGGAAGTCATGAACAGGTACAAATGTCCCCCTTGTCAGCAAGGGAGTTGAGGTGAATAGGATCCCATGCAGGGGGAGTATTAATTGTCCTTTCTTTTCACTGGTAACCAGTGAGGTGGAATCTTGGCAATGTGGGTTCCACAATGCCCACTTTGGATTCACTTCCCGAGTAAGGTTTTGGCGCAAGCCAAAAGGAGGCATTGTGGAGGGTACCACTTGCCCGTCTGCTGTTGGAGACTGATTCTCCACACCTTCCTTCCAGTAGGGATTTACCCTACATGACCCCAGTCTTTTCAGGGAGGTAGCTTCCCTTGTAGCTGAGGTGTTGGGGAAGGAGATCAGTGTGACTCGCCTCCTGGAGGTGACGAGGGAGGATGCCCTTGAATTGTATGGAGGTTAAGCTCCATAATGAAGGTAATTCACCTCCTGGTGGTGAAGAGGGGAAATGCCCTAAATTGTATGGGATGGGAGGTACCTCCATATGTACGGAGGGCAACTCCATATGTGTTCGCGGGGGTTTATTTATGTGTATACCCGCGTTGCAACCATATATGTTTTTATTATGGTTATTGGCACCCTAATCACCCATTTATTGCAGGTAGGCAGGGGTATTTTATTATGTTAGGGACATTTTTACTTGTGCCTGCTGTACATAAAAATCGGTTATATTTTTGTAGCAAGGATTTCTATTTTAATATAACCGGAGTTTTTAAATGGAAGAGTGTTTCGCCAGTTGGCTGTTTTCATTGTTAAGCTCAGTTGTGTGTTTTTAGGCTGCTGTTTTGTTTATGGCTAATGCCAAAGATTCCCAGGTTTTTGTATTCAAAACAGTTTGCCAAATTGTTGCACGATAGGTGCGGTATAGTGTACATGACAGTTTTGGTCATTGTACATTTACATTAGTAGTAGTTATTCATCTTGCTTGGTTTTTGTTTTGATGCCAAGAGAGGTGTTCAATTTATATGTGATTGGGTGATTTGGGGTGATTTACTTGGGTTTTGTAGGATGGGCGCTTTCCCGTCCTATGGTCCTTCATTTTTGTTTAATCCCAGCAGGGGGGTTGAGGGTCGTAGGGTTTTTCTCCCTCCCAATATCGACGGTCCCTCGCACCCCCATTCGGTACATGAGTGACCTAGGCGGTGGTCCGCTGAATCGTCCCTGGCAGACCCCCAGGGACGGGTCAGATTGTGCATTCAGACGGGTGGGGCTCTGCGAGATCCCCGGTTGTGCGGGATTTGGGAGTTCCCATTGTTAGTTTTCTTTTGGTCTGGGGCCAATTATTTCTATTATGCCCCCAGTTTTTCAAAACGGGGGGGGGGGGAGGGAGTGTAGTAGGAGCACCCCTGTGGGGAATAGCGGGGCGTACCATACACCCGCTATGGCTTCCCATAGACCCCTTACGGGAGCCTACCCATATATAAGGGGGCCTACCCATATATAAGGGGGCACATTTTCCAGCATCCGCAGTTGGTGCGCGGGATTTCGTTGGATACAGTATGTGAAGTGATAACTACAGATTATAACCAGTGCCAACTCAACTATATACAAGACAGACGAAGGACAATACCACGAAAAGAGGTAACTACTCATTGTGGATGTGCGGTTTATTTACCGGGACTCCACGTCCACAACAGTACATTCAGACGTTTGAACAATGGCGATTGCATCATCACTGACAAAAGAACCCGGTTTCCCTCATTTCGGTCCTATTTGACTGAGGTGCCTTTCCAGACTCAACTACCTTTGAATAAACACCAATGATGGGGAGCAGCAAACCTAAAACAAGGACAAATTTTGCGTCACAAAATTTGTAATTACTGAAGCGGCCACTTGCGGTCATGCATGTCACATCCCTGAATGGCAAGACAAGCATGTCGTCTACTGTCACTGCCCATGTTTACTCTGAAACAATGTGCGACAAATGGGGAAAAATAGATAACAAATCACAGTCAACCTACTTAATTACTTGCTTTTTTTGTAAAGTACTCGCATTTCGAAAATGAAATTGCTTTAGCGATGATTTCGCAATATGCACTACAAATGCACGTGCATTTCTCTTGATTTAAGAGAGTTATAATCTTCTGCGCACGTAGTTTTTAAATTTCTCAAAGCGCCGTCTTGTTTTTATGCAGGCTGACTGTCGGTGGACAACACTGGATCAAAGCAGGAAAGCATGTTCAAAATATTTTTGTGACGCTTTTGACAGAAACAGGTGCGATGAACGAGCGATGAATGTCCATGTGTAGTAGGTCCATAAGTTAGGAGATATGTAGCACAGAGCTCTTGTAGTCTAGCGTGTTGTTCGCTGACCCATTGAGCCAGCGCTATTCTCATTCGGGGTCACTACAATACAGAATGGGGGAGGCAGCGTGTTGTGTTCGTCTCCGTGCCGCACAAACCACTCGCCACGATTGAGTGCCTTTAAAATAGAATGATAACTTACAATGACACCATTAATAATTGTAAAATAACTGAGCAACTTACGCGGTTGTTCTAGCATTACAGCAGCATTTGCTCTGATTGTTTGTTAAATCACTGTAACTGGTCTTTTCAACATCCATGTGGGGCAGAATGATTTAAACAAAATGGTATTTGGAGTAGATCTTACTTTTGAAGAGTTAACAGTTTCATGCATGTGAAATGAGCCACAGAAACTGAAATTTATAACTTGATTATAAATACCATCATTATACATACACAGTCAAAGGATGTTGAGTTGTCATTCAGAAATAGGGGTCCTGCAACTAGTGATGCATATATTTTTTTTTCTTTATGTTGAGAGAGATAATCATATTGCGGCCATGACAGAGACATATGTAACAGTTTAAAGAATGACGAAGATGAATGTACGCAGGCATATCAAAGTGGGGAAAAAAACTGATAAACATTACCACTTTCACCCGTAATCTTTTCCCAGTAAGTGCAGAAAACTAGATGACCGTCACGGCATAAATCTCCTATGTGGTATCCAACTACCTTCATGTGACATGCGATCATGCAGTTTCCAAGTTAGAAGATAGTTGTTCGGCCAGTAGGAACTCTTTCCCAATAGTAGACTGGCTAAGGGGGTAAACGCTGCATTTTTTAGTACATATGTCCTACTTGGCACAGATGTTCCCTAGGGCAATTGAAAAATTTTCATCTAAAGAGACACTCTGTATCTATGCAAATAAGCCTTAATTTGTATAATTTATGCAGAAATACATATGTGCATCCAGCAGGAACACCTAATTTGATAGAAATACTCTATAGAGTAAGTGGAAACAATTCCTGCAAAAATTGATTTCATACCTATGTAAATAAACAAAATTTGCATAATTATGCAAGTTATTGTGCAAAAATCTGCATTTTTGAAAGAATTTCTAATCTACTATAAGTACTGGATCTTGTAGCACAAAGTTTGAACCTGGGATGGATGTTTCCTGGGTAAAAAAAAATATTTATCTAAAGAGACACAATATCTCTATGCAAATAACCTGTTACTTGCATAATATGCATAACAATACCTACACTTAGATAATCAGAACAAACAAAAACAATGTGTGACAATGTCTTAAATCGCTTTGAACTTGATATCCAAAAACCTAAAAGAATAAGACAATATTCTCACACCAACACTTTTCAGCTGCTTAAATTGTTTCCATGTTATTTAATTAACTTAGGCTTTTTATGCATAAATTATGTAAATAAGTATTAAAGATGTGAAATTCCGAAAATATTGATCTTTGAAATACTTTTTCCCTCATTGCATAAATGCTTTGCAGGGTGGAAGAAATAGCAATCGATATAGTGACACTGTTTAGATGATCTTGAAGCTTTTTCCGAAAAATAATTATGTTAACTGGTTTTGTGTAAAGATGTCAGAGGTTAAAATAAAAAAAAAATACACAGGTAAAAATGTAAAAGGTAAGAATGTCAGAGGTTACACATGTGTGCATCAAAATCAACCTCATGCTACCCAAAGATTAAATGCAATGACGGTGATTACTATACCATGTCACTGAATTCCATGTCCTTTCCTGCTTAGCAAGAGGAAACAAAAACACTTGAGAGGGGAGGGCTTAACATTTTTTCGATAATCAACAAGAGAATCACTGTCAGGTACAACATGCACAAATATGTACTAAGTTTCATGATACCTTGATTCACATTCAAAATATGGAAGAAAAAGTGAAATGTAGCACTTTCATCAGAGCTTTGACCTTTTGGCAGGAAATTTCTCAGAGAATCTCCATTTCATAGGTAATACATATATATTAAGTTTCAAGAAAAATCCTACAAGCATTGCAAAAATATGAAGAAAATAGTGAAATTTCGAGGGACCATCATTGACCTTGATCTTTGACCCCTGACCGTTGACAAATGACCCCTAAATTCACTAGAAAATCCCTGTCAGTACCAAGTTCCATGAAGACACCTTGAACCATTTGCTAGATACAGAGAGAAAAAGTGAAATTTTAACATTTTCAACTGACCTTTGACCTCTTGACCTGAAACTGTCAGGAGAATCTTATTTTGGTAGTACATGTATGCAGTCACTAAGTTTGAAGAAAATACCTTCAGGCATTACATAGATATGGGGGAAATAATGAAATCTTAGCATCGACCTTGAACTTTTTGACCTTTGACCTCTAGTCGATTTTATTTAAAAACTGCGAAATTAATTGCCCCATCAAACGTCATCCTTGGACCAAGTTTGGTGAAATTTGCTTAAAGCCAGTCTTGAGTTAGCGCTTAAACTGATACAATTTCTTAAGTCGACCTTGCCCATTGACTTCTGGTACATTCGGTTATTAATATGCACAATATGCTAATTAGGTTGTATTTGCATAGTGAAATAGTGTTTTGATATTACAAACCATTTCCTTTTGACTAAAGGATATGCATACTACTGTGGTAGTTTTCAACATAAAATGCAGTTCTTAGACTGTAAGAAATACTTTAAAAATAATGTTTTTACTCTACTTTACTTAGTAATTATGTAAATTAGATGGTAATGATGGTTCAATTATTCAAATTCTTTTCTCATTTTGTTTCATAGAGTGTTTCTAACGGTTTATATCTATCTAGGATGAGATTTAAGGGAGTTTCATTGTTACCAAATGAATTTGCATAATTTGCATAATTGTACATATTTTTTGTATATTACATAGGTATAAAACCAATTTTTGCAAGAATTGTTTCCAAATACTCTATAGAGTATTTCTATCAAATTAGTTATTTCTGCTAGATGTACATATATTTCTTTATAATTTGTATATGTATTTTTGCATAAATTATGCAAATTAAGGCTTATTTGCATAGGTACAGATTGTCTCTTAAATAAAAAAAATTCCAATTGTACCAAGGAACATGTGTGCCAAATCGGACATTTGTACTATAAAATGCAGTGATCACCCCCTTTTTTCGCCCTTAGCAAGCCTGCTACAAGTCCTAACAGTAAAACGTCATATTTTGTACAGCTTACAAACAACACAGCTACTCCCTACTTAGCTGTAGAATAAATCATCTGTGAAAACAAGCCTGCTTTACATCCTCCTTGCGAGCTTCCACCACCGATCTACTCAGTAGTTTGGTTTCCAGACCCTTTGTCAACCGGACTCTGCGACGGAAGTCGACTCCTTTGCTGAAGTCAAAGCCACGGGACAAAACCACCTGACAATATACCAGTTTTCACCGTTGAGGGCGTCAATATCCTGAAGAGGAAAATAGAACGAGTAGAGGGTCTGGAAGCCAGACTACCACCGATCAGACACTCCAGACAGATTTAAAGGGACATTCCAAACGATTTTCTAAATTTCACATCATGTAGTATATAAATCAACAACTCCATGTATTGATTTGTTGAATTTATTGTGGTTCTTGATAAGAGAAACAATGCTTTGAAAAACCTTAACCAAATTACACTGAACAAGGATGATGACATAGGAGGTTCACATATTTCAGAAATGCAGCAGTGTAATTCCATTACAATGCTGCTTGTTTGTGAGTTCACCTGTGTATAATCTATGCATGCCTTCTTCTTTTGTTCTGCTTCCTTGAGCCCCAACTCATGCATACTTATGGTGACTCTGCCATGTCATCATCCTTGTTCATTGCAATTTGTTCTAAATTTTGAAAATATTCTTATTCTTAATCCCAGCGATCATAAGTTCTGAAACTCTGTCCTCAGTATAACTAATTTATAGTTGTTCAAATGCAAAAAATCTAAAAATCATCCGGAGGTCTCCTTTAATAGCGATCATTTCCCTGTACTTATTGAGTTACATAATATGGGAGATGATTTTATACATAAAGAAAATGATCAAAATGCCACATGCAATATGAAAAATATGAATTGGTATATGTCTAAGATGGAATATTGAACAAAAAAAGTTGCATCGCAGGGTCATGCACTGCTTGTTGCTCCACTAAAATTACTGTTTTCTCTCTGACAACGTGGCTGAAATGACATCTGAGAAATAATTTTCAGCCTGACGTCGACGGTGTCGAGCTCAAGAAACATTGGATAAGCTCTGTTACCACCAACTCCGTTCAAATAACTGAATTTTGTGACAACTTTGAAGTGGTGACGATGCCTGTGACACGACAAGGCAAGGAAGCACGACATCGGACCACAACTGGCCCCGGCAACTCTGCGGTAGATTCCACTCCCACCGGTCCTGAAGGGAGTTCAGCTGGTTACCCAACCGACACCACGGACAATCAGTCAACAGACAAAGGAGACAATGACCTAGATTGTCTCCTATCTGAAAAAATACGGCGTGCCCTCCTTTCTCAACCTGTCATGGCGGCCCTCATTCAAGCCGTGAAAGAAGCCATCTAAGAGGACGTCACTCAACAGGTATACGAGTCCCTCCGCTTGGACATGGAACGACAAGAGAAAGAAGTTCAGGTTCTTTCCAACCAGCTAAAACAACTTCATCTCAGACTTGATGAAGTCAACGAGGAAATCGACGACCAGGAGCAATATAGTCGTCGAAACTGCTTAGTCATCCATGGTCTCCCCAAGAACGAGAACGAGAGCACAGACACCGTCATCTCGCAGATCGCCAAGACTGAATTGGGCATCGACCTCCACGCCAAGGACATCGACCGCAGCCATAGACTTACACAGCGACCTCGACAACAAGCCGACAACGCGCGCACAAGTCGACCTCCGAAACCGAGAGCCGTCATTGTCCGCTTCGCCACGTACAACGCGAGGCAACTCGTCTACAAGTCCAAAGCGAAAGTGAAAGGGAAGGGAATCTACATCAACGAATCTCTGACTTCCTACAGGCAACGACTCTTGATGCAAGCAAAACGTCACAAGAACGTACAAAGAACGTGGACCCAAGACGGACGAATCACAGTTCTAACCACAGACAACAGGAAAATACCAATAAACACTGTAAACGACCTCGAAAAATTCAGAAACGTGTAAGTCTGAGACTTCTTTTTCCCTCTCTACCTTCTTCTACCTCTCTCACTCTCTCTATATTTGCAACTGTACATACACATTTTGTAGTCACATTCTCGTCTAATTGGTTTCAATTTCATAAATGCCTCCGAAATACCCGTGTATCGTTTGTAATACCTCCGTGCGAAACAATCAAAACGCACTCCTCTGTGTCTCGTGTAAGTCATAGTACCATTTGAAATGTACACTCTCAAGCGTCGCCATTTTTAATGAAACATGTGATTGGATATTTGACAAATGTTTGTTTTGTGAACTACCTTTTTCCACTGCTGAGCGAAATCCTGGTATTGTCAAATCGAATCCGTTATACCCTTGTATGTATTGTTCCAAACAGAACTGTTTACGCTATAATTCATTCTGTTGGACATGTAATTCTTAATTTTTTCATTTAATCACTACGATAGTAATTAAACGATCAATTTCTGTGGTCATTATTCTCATATTTTAAGTTAAATGAAATTGTTGATGAAGAAAGATTCTGCACCCTCTCTGTGAATCCAATGAGCATGAACAAGTTTAATCCGATAACCAATGATTTTAATGCTGCATTGAGTGCCTACGACAGTGTCAATGACTCCAAATTTTGTAATTATTTGTTCTGTGAAGATTTCCTTCATAAAACTAAGGCAACTTCTGATGATTTTGCATTATTACACGTAAATGCAAGAAGCCTTGTCCGAAACCATGAAGAATTGGAACTACTCTTATTTGCTGTAGACTACAAATTTACTGTCATTGGTATTTCAGAAACCTGGTTTCGTAATGATACATCAATTGAGTCTTTCTCTCTCAATGGCTACACACTCGTTCATGTTGACAGACCGAACAGGCAAGGTGGCGGCGTCGCCCTCTATGTAAGAAACGGTGTGGAATTCACACTTTGTTCTAGAATGCCAGCCAGTAGTAGTGTTTGTGATTCAGTGTTTACTGAAATACCCCAAACGAATAAATCCATTGTAGTAGGTTGCTGCTATAGAGTACCCAATACTTACATCTCTATTTTCATGCAGATTCTCTCCGACTACCTAAGAGATACCAATATTGGCAATAAAGATTTTTATTTGATGGGCGACTTCAATATTAACTTACTCAATTATGAAAGAGATAACGAAACAAATAGTTTTCTTGAATCACTCTTTCAGTTTGGTTTGTTTCCCTCTATTATAAAACCTACAAGAATTACGCCCCATACAGCTACTTTGATTGATAATATATTTTGTAATTGTATTGATATAAATTACAAGCATGACAAGAGTGGTCTTATTCATTCTGATATTTGAGATCATTTTCCCATATTTCATGTCAGTAACCGAAACAAACCCCAAATGTCCAACAAAAAATGGACAAAGACAAGATTAATAACCGTGAATGAGATAGATCATTTTATCCAGCAGCTCCAGTCGGTTGATTTGTCTGATATCTATGACACTGACAATGTTAACAAGTCATTTTATATGTTTATTCAAAAATTCCGTCATTTATATGAAATGTGTATTCCGTTAGTTCGAATTGCCATAAAGAATGTGTTAAAGCCTTGGATAACTCCGGGAATTTTGAAATCAATAAAACGGAAGCAGAGATTGTATAGAACTTATATCAGAAACCCAACTGATAAAACACGCAAGGTTTATGTCATGTATAAAAATAGTTTGACGAATATTATTAGAATATCAAAAAAAAGAGTATTTTCACAATAAGTTTATCACTGTTAAAGGTGACATGAATAGACGTGGAGACACATAAACAATCTGCTTGGTAAAAAGGGTAATAATCTTCCTACAACTATATATCATCATCAAGATAAACTGAACACCAAAAAGTCTATTTCCGAAGCGTTTAACAAATACTTTTTGAATACTGGAAAACGTATCCGTCAGCATATCCCAATGACAAGTAAGAATTTTGATAAGTTTCTCCCAAAACAATCCTTCTCTTCTCTTTTTTTGAAACCCACAACAGTCTCCGAAATAATAGATATTGCTCGCTGTATGAAATCATTAGCATCGTCTGGAGCTGACGAAATCAGCAGTCAAGTTATTAAGAAGTGTATCCATTATATTGCTGATCCTCTTTGTTTTATTTTTAATCAATCCACGACTCAAGGTACGATTCCAGATAGTTTGAAAACAGCTAAAGTAGTTCCCATTTTCAAGAAAGGAGACAAAAACAGTATAGAAAACTACAGACCTATTGCCGTTTTACCCATTTTTTCCAAGCTCCTTGAAAAAGTACTCCACGCCAGACTACACGGTCACCTTGTTCACAATGACGTGTTGATACCACAGCAATTCTGCTTTAGGAAAAACTACTCAACCGAACTCGGTGTACTGAACTTGGTGAACTCAGTATCTCGCGAAATAGATGCTGTTAACTATTGTGTTGGGGTCTTTATGGATCTTTCAAAAGCGTTTGACACCCTCGACCACCACATTCTGTTACGTAAACTGGAATATTGTGGTGTATGTGGTATTGCTCTTGATTGGTTCACCAATTACTTGACAAATAGAAAACAGTACGTTGCGGTGGACGGTGTTAAATCCAGTTTTGGTAATCTTTGTTGTGGTGTGCCACAGGGATCAGTTCTAGGACCCCTTTTGTTTCTTGTTTATATTAATGACATTGTATATTCTTCTAATACAGTCAAGTTTTTATTATTTGCCGATGACACAACAAATTTCGTATCCCACAAAAATCTGAGCGATCTTATAACATTAGTTAACGCAGAACTGGTTAATTTATATGAGTGGTTTAATTGTAACAAATTATTTTTGAATCTTGATAAGACCAAATACGTTTTGTTTAGAACAAGAAACAGAAAGATACCATGTAACCACCCAAATGCATGTATAGGAGGTCACGCTGTGTCAGTGGTGGATAATATAAGATTTCTTGGTGTTGTATTAAACGAATATCTTTCCTGGAGGCCTCACATCAGTGCCATTTCACTCAAGATAGCAAAAAGCCTTGGTGTTTTAGGAGATTGAAGCACACTTTACCCCAAACTGTATTAAGAATATTGTATAATAGTATCATAATGCCACATTTGAATTATTGTAATATTATCTGGGGTCATACATACAAAAGTCAACTTCGAAAAATAGAAATACTCCAAAAAAAGACAGTTATAACTAATTCTTGTATTTATGCCCACACGAGCAACCTGTTTTCTCAGCTTCGTGTATTACCTATTACTGATTCGATATCGTTTAATTCTTTAGTCTTTATGTATAAGCTTCACGCTGGATTATTACCAAATGTGTTTAATGATTTATTCGTATTAAATAGTTCTGTTCATTTGTATGATACCCGTCAGAGAAACTCACTGCGACAACCAAAGGTACGCACGACATTTGCCCTGAACTCATTCCAAGTAAAATTCCCAAAACTATGGAATGCTCTTCCAAAAGATATAAAGCATAGTTCTACTTTATCACGATTTAAGAGATTGTCCTCTAATTTGCTCCTTCCGAGGGAAAATTGAAAAAAAAATCTATTGTCATCCTAGTCACACTTGTACTCACATGAATGAAAATCACTGCTTGCGAGCACTACGTCTATTGTCTATAGTCCATCTATCGCTTATATACTCTCACCTTTCCAATCATACCTTGTTTTCTACTCTTCTTTCATCTCTCCTGGATTTTCGCTGTTGTTTTCCATGGTATCTTTGCATATATATGTATGTATATATGCATGCTGGTTTTTTTTTCCCTTCCCCATTCCCACTAAACCAAATGTACAACCTTGAAATGTATATTAAATCTTTTGCTTGTTTGTTTTACATGTATATTAATATTTAAGCATTACTGGGGCCCCTATTTATAAGCACTGCTTCTCCTGGGGTTCCCACCATCAAGTTGAATTGTTTTCTGCTTTGTTTTTGTTTGCTTTGTATATAGTTATGTATCTTTGTGTATGTTTTTTATTGCATACTCCTAAATTGATGGTGAATAAAATTGAACTGAACTGAACTGAACCTAGTGTGAAAACCACATTAATATTTACGAAGATGGTATGAGTGTTGTCGATCTTTCTGAATCTTTCCTCAAGAATTTGTGACTGTGCACCTCAAAACGAACATAAAGTCGCACACACTTATTTTGCGTGAGGACTGAAAATAAGTGAAGTGGGTCAACCTAGCCGAACTTGACTTTTTCATATTTTCTGAAAGAGTGGGTCTTCTTTTACATTATGCTAAAATTTGGTATCATAAAACGGGCAGGAAAGTGTGTTTTTTTGTAGTTTATCTCGAACATTTTTAGTAGAATAGTGTGATTAGGTGTGTCTTTAGAATCCCTTTTTCATTTCTGAAAAACCTTGTCCACACTCTTCACTTTCAACTCTAATAACTTTTGAAAGGATAGTGCTACTGCTTTGAAAGTCGGCATTAATTATGGACAGAATGTGTTAATGAGGCATGCTTAATTTCACTTTAATCTGATAATCCCTTCATTGTTGTTACTCTGGTGGTTTACTTCCTGTTTTTTGTCCCATTCATCGCACAGCCAGCACGGTTTGGTAAAGATTAAGCGCTTGAATAGACACTGTACTTCAGAGCCTCTTTTCTTAGTTCACACTTTTCCTGAGTTTGTGCTTTCTTTCCAATATTTAGATGGGTTAGGAGAGTCCATTTGATTTGAGTTAGACATCATTTTAAAGCTTAAAGTCTGCTCTTTCAAAATATGGTCTTAACTAAAATTTCATGTCTGGCGACTTTTTGTTTGTTTTGAGGTGCAGGGTCACATTTTAGAATTATATTTGATAGAACAGTAGGAGTGAAACAAAAAAGAAAGGTTTTGGCGAAAGCCAGTCCCGTGGTGGACCAAGGAGTGCTCTCGCATAATAAAAGAGAGAAAAGACTAAAAAATAAACTTTTGAAATTTTGGTTTCAGTATGTTACTTGTTGAAAGAGTGCATGCTCGATTAACATAAAAGTGCTGGTTTGCCTGAAATGCATAATAAAGACGTACAGTGTGATGGACTAAAGAGTCAGAAAAGCATTAACATTAAATATTGTTGCTTATAGAAGGCATGTACATTTCTTTGGTAGAAATGTTTCCACATTGTGTTGCACATCAGACTACTTATTAAATAGAATGATAACATACAATGACACCATTAAAGGCATAAAGTATCATTTGCAGAAGATACAAAAAATACAATATTATTGTTTTAAAATAGTCTTAAAATGTGAGTTAGGAATAGAAACAACCACTGTAAAAGAATTTGAATCCGTATTATCAATGTAAAGTAATGTTAACCACACACTAAAAAAAATGAACAATAGTTATGATAAGAATGTTTCATGACTAAACCGTCTACAGTTAAGGTTTTATGAGAAAAATATTGATATCTCCTTATATTTTAGAATTTATTGCAAACATTTTATATAGTAGGATGTATTGTGATACAGTAGACCTACACATATGCATTAAACGTGATATCTTGAACATTCTGTTATCATTGCTCCCAAAGATAAACAGGACGTTAAATAATTACAAAAATAACTGAGCAACTTTCACGGTTTTTAGCATTACAGCAGCATTTGCTCAGAGTGTTTGTTAAATTACTGTAGCTGGTCTTTTCATCATCCAAGTGGGGCAGAATGATTTAAACAAAATGGTAAGGAAGATCTTATTCAGGAAGGGATAAAGTTTTATACCTGTGAAAAATGACACAGATATTAAAATTTAAAACTTTGAAATATACCATCATTATACATACACAGTCAAATGGGTGTTGAGTTGTCATTCAGAAATAGGGGTCCTGCAACTAGTGATGCCGTTTTTTTTTTTTTTTATGTTGAGAGAGATAATCATATTGAGGCCATGACAGAGACATATGTCACAGTATGAAGAATGACGAAGAGGAATGTACCCAGGCATATCAAAGTGGGACAAAAACTGATAAACATTACCACTTTCGCCCGTAATCTTTTCCCAGTAGGTGCCGAAAACAAGATGACCGTCACGGCATAAATCTCCTTTGTGGTATCCAACTACCTTCATGTGACATGCGATCATGCAGTTTCCAAGTTAGAAGATAGTTGTTCGGCCAGTAGAAACTCTCTCCCAAGTGCTAACAGTAAAACGTAATATTTTGTACAATTTACAAACATCACAGCCACTCCCTACCTCGCTGCGCATAGAAAATCATCATCTGAAAACAAGTTTGCGAACTTCCACCACCAAGCTACTCAGTAGTCTGGTTTCCAGACCCTTTGCCAACTGGACTCTGCGACGGAAGTCGCCGCCTTTGCCGAAGTCAAAGGCACAGGACAAAACCACCTTAAACTATACCAGTTTTTGACGTTGAGGTCGCCAATATCCTGAATGGCGAAATAGTAGTAACAAAGGGGCTGAAAGTCAGACTACCACTGATCAAACATTGCTGCGTGCCTGTGAAAACTGTAACCCGACTTGGAGGGGAAACGCTCAACCCGCAGATCTTCCTGCTCTCCCAACCACTCATTTCCTGAACACCTTTCACGTTAGTATCTATTCTCCTCGTATAAGTTATGGTAGCACAATAATTGATTTCTTTACAAGCAAAGATACGAAAACTAAGGGGAGTTCGGTTTAAAGTAGTATGGGAGGTCACATGTTACCTTTTGTCATGTATTGTGTTGTTTGTATTATAGAGCATAGACATCTCATAGAAAGAAATGGAAAAAAGATACATTAAAGCAAAGTATATCTGCCTACTTCTTTCAAATACCAGCATGTTTTCAAACCTATCTCGATCTGGAATTATATTTAAAGACATATCAATTAGACGACTCTGAATAGTTAGAATTGGTTTTAAATGAGCGGATACAGTGCACTCCCGTTACAACGAACAAGGTTATAACGAAATTTTATCATAACGAAGTAAAACTTCTGGTCCCAAAATTATCGCCATTAAAGTCTATGGTACAAAATTCGCTTGTAACGAACACGGTTAGGGCGAAATTTTCGTTATAACAAAGTCTTTTCCGAGCACCACTGACAAAGAAAAGCAAAAGAAATGCGCCCCGTTATAATGAAATGCTAATCGCTTTCAAAATACGTAGCAGAACAAGGCATTTACAGCGTCTCTGCATGGGCGAACGCGTTACATCACTGTGTTTTTGCTTGGTGTGTCACGCACACTTTCCGAGGGGAACTTGCGTTATTGTAATACATTAATCTGAAATTGATCATTTGTTTAATTGTTCACATAGCTTTCCAATGTATGACGAGTATTCAACAAACAGAATATCATATATGCTGGCTTACTTGTTTTCGTTATTTATTGTATTTGTTCGATTGTAACGAAATTTCGTTATAACGAAAGAAAACTGCCGGTCCCGAGCATTTCGTTATAACGGGAGTGCACTGTACTCTGTTTTGGAACAACTGACAATTAGTAAAATCGACTCTTTTCATC
This sequence comes from Diadema setosum, assembly GCF_964275005.1. NCBI lineage: Eukaryota > Metazoa > Echinodermata > Echinoidea > Diadematoida > Diadematidae > Diadema > Diadema setosum. Next base: position 4,973,900 of record NC_092699.1, read on the forward strand.
CTGATCCCGCGTACACTCGAATGAAGATGACAACACGGCCACTTAGCATCGATTTTAGCACCTTCACCCGAGGAAAGTAACAAGGGATCAGTATGCATGTAGTTACAGGAGAAGAAATCCCTAAAAGCACATCAGCGCAAGAAAATGGCACTGAAACACAAGTATGTGAATGAATAGTTAACAGAAAGTTGGGGATCATATACCGTACAGTTCAGCTGTAATTCAAATACTTTATTATCTTCAAATGAACTACTTGTTCTATCTTTGATACAGAGCAAACTCTGAGAGTGGTCGAGATCCCTGTACTGGAGGAGCGGCATTTACAGCCTATCATCGGGGGAAGAAAATCATCGACATTTGGGGTAGATTCGCGGATTATGAGAGCAAGTGGAAATGGCAGCAAGACACTATCTCCATTTTCTTCTCATCAACAAAAGGTGAATTCCATTCTTTTTTTTATAGTTGAAATGGTCACAAAAACATTATTGATTGTATGGTTTTCAATTGATAATAATGTTATTCATGTAGAACCAAAATAGCCGCACTGTATATACACGCCCTACAGTTTCATGCATGATGATTGTTGTAAACATGCCTTTATAAAGCATGCTAACAGAATTTGGAAATCAAAAGGATCTTGATCGGAAATACTGAGCTGAGGTTCAGGAACGCAACCATGACAACAGTGACGTCAAACGATACAAATGACCTTTTGTTTCGTTCTTCTTCTTTTTTGTAGCAGGAAAAGCTGCAGGAAATTTCAGAAGAGAAGAAAAAATTCTCCCCATGACCTGTGTGCAATCGTGTAATGCCAAACTAGTGTTCTAATTCAAATTCAAATAGTGACTAGAGCAGTATCGTTCTCACACGATGGGGGGGGGGGGGTGTAACCCCTGCTGCCCCCCGCTGGGAGTGAAGAGGCATGCTTCTTTCTTCTAAAGTTATTACCCTGGAGTCATATTAAAAAAATTGTAGAGGGGAGTGGGGGACAGAGAAGGAAAGTCTTATTGCACTTGTTCGGTGGGATAAAGGGACAACACCTCTTTACTCCTACCCCTCGCTCCCTTATGGGGTCCGGGGCCCGGGAGAACGGTGGGTTTCAGTTGGTTTTTGTTGCTTCTTTTTCAGGTTTTATGAAGCCCCAGAGCCCACCATCCCCTCATCCCTCTTTTGCGCCTAAGACTCTTACTCGTTGTCTTTACTGCATAAAGAAAATATACCCCCTGTTTCTTATTTGCTGTTTTGTTTACATCTCCACGTGAACCGGGTGCAGTATTTGAACAGTTTGATCGGTTTGCGTTCATTTAATCACTGGATATGACCCATCTTATCAATCAGTCAAAGGCACTGTTTCTTAGATCCACATTTCCCTTGTTGTACAGAATATTTATCATTTTTTTCTCTCGCCGTAGGAGTTACGTCAGTGTGCGTTGCCATGCTTGTAGATCGAGGTTTGCTGGACTACAACAAACCAGTCGCCCCCACTGGCCGGAATTCGCACAGAATGGCAGAGAGAACATTACCGTCAAAGACAAATGATGAAGCATAAGGTAATTAAACTTTGTGTGTGTGTGTGTGTGTGTGTGTGTGTGTGTGTGCGTGTGTGTTTGTGTTTGTGTGTGTGTGTGTGTGTGTGTGTGTGTGCCTGAAGGGCCTGATGCAAAATACGTAACAGAAATTTCCTACCACTTAACAGTTAGTCGTGTAAGGAGTAATATTTTATAAACATAACAGTGGGAATTTTATTACAATCGGATGAAAATTAGAGAAGTTATGAAGTTATTAAGATTTATAAATTTCCTAAAACAATCTTTTCAACAGTCCATAATTATTAATATGCAAATTAGTGGGTTAATTTTTTTCAAGATCACCTCAAAACTTGTATATTATGGTTTGTAAACAAAATTTTAAAAACATCCAGTTTTTTATTCACACGTTATTAGGACCCTGTTTTAAATCCTATTATATTTGATTGATCTTTGAAGTTATTCAGCAAGGAAAACCGCTTTCTTTTTAACTTTTATACCAGGAGAAACAGGTTTCTTAGGTAAGGTTTGTTTGTTTGTTTGTTTGTTTTTTGCAAGATCAATGGACAATATTGTAAAGTGACACTATCGTTATCATCAATTATTGTGCTTATTCTTCTGAGACTATTTGTTGAATGGTCTTAAATTCAAAATCTAGTGTCTAGAATCGATGTCACATACCCATGTAGAAGTTACCTTATTATCATAGGCTGCGTTTATCAACTTTCCCCAGTTTAAACGACTTTCGAAAGCCCTTTCGATAGCCCTTTCCATAGCCCTTTCGAAAGCCCTGTCCACTCCCTGTACTATCAATATGCCGCTTGTTTTCGTCGGCTGCGTTTATCAACTTTCGATAGCCCTTTCCATAGCCCTTTCCATAGCCCTTTCGAGAGCCCTTTCCAAAGCCCTGACTGCCTGTACTATCAATGTGCCGCTTGTTTTCTAAGAAGGGACGGCGAAAAGCAATTACATGTACCATCATAAAGACATATCTTCCTTTGAGAGTGAGGAGTCATGATACAATGCCACATGAATCAATTGTCTTCCTATCTGTGAGGCAGCTCCAGTTTAGCACATACTTCAAATATTTCTGAGTAGCGGCATGAGACATGGGATCAAAGGGAATGAGACTGTTGTTACTTTATTTCTCAAACCTTGTTGGTGAGAGAAACATCTCCTTGTTCCAAGCATATGCGTGCATTACACACAGCTGTATGTATACACCTGTGTACACGTACTCGTGTGCACTTTACGTGGCGCGCGTCTTTTCAGAAACTGGAAACGCATGGTTGCGCAACCGCAGTATAGGGCGACCTAAAGGGCTTTCAAAACAGCTTTGCGTTTATCAACTTCGAAAGGCTTTTACAAACAGGTTTCTGATAACCTGTTTAGGAAACCTGTTCGGATCGTCACAAATTTCGGGCTTTCGAAAAGGCTTTCCTAAAGGGCTTTCAAAACAGCTTTGCGTTTATCAACTCGTGAAAATTCCTTGAAAGCTGTTTGGATAACCTGTTTCTGCCGAGAAAGGAGAGTTGATAAACGCACCCTTTCGTAAAAGGCTTTCCTAAAGGGCTATCAAAACAGCTTTGCGTTTATCAACTCGTAAAAATTCCTTGAAAGCTGTTTGGATAACCTGTTTCTGCCGAGAAAAGGAGTTGATAAACGCACCCTAAGATATTTACTTCTAACCCGCTGAAAGATTTAACTCCCGTCATGTGTGTAAGATGATAGATTAGCATGTTTTAGTGTATTTTGATTTTATGCTATGTTTATTTTATTAGGGGTGAGGGTCAGCGGTCTTTTTCTTGTACTAAAGTTCCTTCACGCCGGACAAAAGATGTAATGTATCTTGACACTAAACTTAAGAAAACACTTCCAGTGCACTTAACTTAATTGTCTTGCCTAAGTATCCAGTGTCCTGATGCAAGTAAGCAAGCAAGCAAACAAACTAAAATCCGAACAAAAAAATTAAAGGAGCGAAAGAAAGAATTTTTCGTATGTGGGCACGTCTCCGCCGGGCAGACTAGTGTCTAAATCCGTAGTTTCAGGAAACAACCAAGTTTGCTATACTTCCTGTTTTTATCTGCATGATATACTATTCAAACTGATAAACAATACTGAACATTTGTAAGTTTAATAGAACAACGAAATTATATTTTTGAAACACTCAATCATAAATGTAATAGAATAACTATGCAATTGAAAATAATAGGCCCGCTAGGCCCAGCGTTTCATAGAAATGTCTTTAAAGTTACGCACAACTTTACGAACGACAGGAATATGGCAAGCCAGGCGAGTTTCCTTATCATTGTGACTTTCAATAGCTAAATTTGAAATTTGCAGATGATAATGATTATTCCTACATATTAAAACACGTTTTTAGTTTAAGTGATTTTTGCCCCAATGAGATGAACTAAGTGTACTCGTTATTACATAAACGCAGGTTTACAGTCGTACTTTGTCAAAACGTAAGGGGGAAAATGTGTACACATATTTGTACTTTTTGACATTATTAGTCGACTATGTGAGCACATTGTGGAACAGTGTTCTTTGCAGTAGGGAAGGCCAAGGATTTGCTGTTTGTTTACAAGCGTTGTTTGCCCTTGTAAGTTTTTCTCACTCCATTTAACTGTTCTCTAAAAGTTGATGACAGATCGTATAGCAAGTTACGAAATGTATATTTGTCAGAAATCTGAATTGGGCTTACGTGTCACAATTACATCTAAGACTAGGAGTAGTTTACTAAAACTTGATTATCAGGCTGCAGCCCCATCTCATCCTATGAGGAAACCTTCGTATATTTACAGCTTGTTCTTCCGTCAAATCTCTCTTTTCTCTGCAGGATAGCCGTGCTGGAAAGTTGTACACAGTGTCCCACAACGTGAAACACTATGTGAAACGCAGTGTAAGAACACTGTGTGAACACAGTGTGAAATTTCTTCAAATTATTAAATTCGAACATTTTAACACTGAAAACACAATGTGAAATCTTTTTACCCCGTTAAATTCGAGCGTTTAACATTGCGAACACATTGTGGATCATCAAGTCAGAGTGTGAAACAGAACATTACTTTGAGAACACAGTGTGAAAAACGAGACCACAATGTGAAATGATCTTCACACTACTAAATTCGAGAGTTTTCACGCATCCGACAATATGAAAAACATTCTGAACACACTGTGGGACAATGTGTTATTTACAGTAGGGTATTATGCTACCGAAGGTCTCAATTACTCAAAACAGTTGCGTACACTGTGAATACAACGTGTACATACCAATTGATGTCCTTCTCATTTCAGTGAAACATGTACCGTTCTGTTGACTTATACATATATACTGATAGAGAGTGCTCCACGTTAGCTTTGCACTTTAGCCAGGATAAGAGAACTAATCTTTCCGTCGACTTTAAAAGTCTATATGAAGAAAGTAATTTGCATGTAATACCAACTTTGGAGAGGTGCGCCTAACTATAATTCCACGAAGTATGCATTCACATCCACACACGCTCTTCTGTTCGTTGCATTATAAAATTTTGTGTTGTTTTTGACAGTTGTTACAGAGCCATAGAATTGTCAGTAAATGGGATCGGGTCTGCGGCTGGTCTTGCAAAGGTAATGATGGCGACTAATGACTGGAATCATTATTCACTATAATGTTGTCATGATTTTGATAAGGGAAATGATAACCATATCCTCCTGCTAATTATGATAATGATACTCATTTGCATTAGATGGTGGTAAAAAAACAGATAATGCCTTTAAGAGATTTGTATTCGTTGTGAAGTCTTCAGGATGTATTTCAAGTCTGCGATCGTTATCTACTGCTTGCATGGTGTTATTTGCGATTTGTCGTGATTTGGCCAGCTGGCTTTCGATACACGAAATTCCCTGCTAAAATGATCACGAGTCTTGATGGAATGTTGGCACTTTGTAAAAATACTACATGTTGATTACAACGAGAAAGAACGCATAATATTCATTCAGGATTGCCGGGGTCCGATACTAATCCCTGTCATGCCTGCGGTATTTGACAAACATTCTCCAAAGCGAATAAAAAGAAAAATAGAACGAGCGAATAGAGAGAGCAAGTTCTATCAAAAGCAGACATAATATTGTCCCCTTATAGCACTGAACGCGCCATCATGTCAGGAAATGTAAAATCATAATCAACATTTATGTCTCATTAACACCACCTGTCCATCAAGTTTGATGCTTCCCCTACGATTTACCTAATATTGTGTACCTTAAGCTTCTCTACGTGCACTCGCAAGGTATAACTCAGACTTATAGTAGGTGGATATTGATTTGATCGAGTGACTCAACTATACAATGTATATGAATCTCATATCTGCTCCATTACAAGCTTTGAACGTGTTGAATCGAAACACGTAGTGATGTGTATAATTATGTCAATGTCATGACGTTTTGTTTTCAGCTCTATGGAATACTTTCATCTGGTGGCATAGACCCAGTTACTAACAAAACTCTGCTGTCGAAGGAGAGAATCAACGATTTTTTGAATTTCGAACCTCCTTCTGTCGACAGAACTCTCGGCATTCCTCTTTCCTTCAGTCGCGGGATGATCAAAATTGATAAGTTTGTTGTGAGTGGTCAATCAGTTCATATCGTATAGCAAATGACTTACGCTACTTATTTGCTAGTTTCTTGCTTGAACATAATAGGGAGCTTTAGATTTTAGACGCGCGGACGTCCAAAGGAAAAAAAAAAACATGGTCTGTGCGTGCGCAGTAACTTGCGCTACTGCGCACGCTCAGACCACGTTTTTTTCTCTTTGAACGTCCGCGCGTCTAAAATCTAAAGCTCCCTATATTGTCCCCCAGAGTGACTAAATTTTGTCGACCATTAATAGTAATATATACGCCTTATGTATTTCGTTGATATCTATCGTTTGCATTAGTTTGTACGCTTTTCCACACATTGGTTCGTCAAAGTTGGGACATACTTCAGCTTTAATAATGTAGGTTAGCCTTCAGGTGGACAACTGTCTCAGATGGCCATTGTGCATACAGTATCAAGGCCCTCAGCGCTGGTATTTGATAAGATAGAGAAATGGGATAAGAATTACAAAACACATGTATTCAGAAGGTCTTAATAGAATGTCATAATTATGTTTTTGTATTATTTGGTACTCATTATATTCTCTGTAATCACGTTCGATTGATATACAGGGAATAAAGCTAAAACATTGTGCTTTGGAGGTGCGGGTATCACAAATGAGTGTTTTTTAAAAGAAGTTTAGTGTTTAGTATGTTCATGGATATGTAGGAATATCAACTGAATCTGGAACCTGATTACGAGAGGTATTGGCAAACACCTTGGGAAGCCTCTTTGTTCTCCATGGTGTACACAATAACATTCTGGTTACAAAGACTGTATGTATAGCTATAGCAATTTAATGAACATAATGTATACGTGTAAGAACTATTATTTCATAATTATTTCTAAACGTACATCCAGGATCGGATTAATACCTGTGCTTGTAATACCTATAATGAGTTTTACTGATTTCTCTTATAGACTAGCCTGATTTATTCTTCTTTTTGTAGGACGGAGTGACAATGTTTGGGCACCCAGGAGCTGGCGGACAACACGGCTGTGCAGACCCGGGGCATCAGGTTGGATTCTCCTACCTCAGTAGCACCATGCTTCCATACCTTCTGGGTGAAGATCCTCGGTCTAATCAACTCGTTCAGAGTCTTTACAGATGTGTTCAAAAACTTGAAAATCAGTAATTTCTCATTTTTGCAGTCTACACAGACAATACTTTTTTTTTTCTTGAACTGATCAAGCTGTTATGTATATCTTCAATTCATGATAATTGAAATATTACCCAACCTACATGATCTAAATGCAATATTGGAGACAATGTATCTTCAAGCAAACATTAGTAAGTAATAACTACGTAAAACCATTTCTTTGTGAGCATCATTCTTAAGGAAATCAAGTGGCCTAAATATGCACGACGAATTTCTCTGAAAAAGTAAAAACAACCAGAAACCAACGACTCATACGATGAGCTTGAGAAAACAATGTCGACATTAGTTGCTTTGTGATTATTTTTTATAGTTGAAATGTTTACATGAAAGAAAGGATACAATGTACAACATTTATTTTGAAAGCGTTTCAACGAGCACGTATAAAGGCGTATATTAGATCATAATGATTCTTTTGAATAAACAAAAGAGCTGGAGTCAGTGGGTGTTGTTTCTTTAATTGCGTGAAAGAAAAGGACATACACGTAACGAAAATGAGTTCATTTAGAAGTAATAAGAAATACATTCATCACGGCTTTCTGAAAGTGCAAACTGGGATGTACACTTGAGAAAAGACCGCAGAAATCCCACACTTCTCCATACAGAAAGAACAAACTTGTATAGAGAGCAATGAAGGAAAGGGATGGAAAAAGGGTCGTTGTAGTTATATCTTGAAACGTTTTGATATTGTTAATTTTATTATACGGTATCTGAACATCTCCAAATTTTATGAATCATGAAAGGTGCCTCTGAAGGCTATGCAAATGAATATGCCACTTCCATGAATTAGATTACAATAAAGGTAACTGTAACTAGAGAAGTAATGAAGTGTCGGTATGAATATCGTTGAAATAAAGTAAGGCTTCGTCCTATCTGCCATTATGTATGTTAATTCATTTAGAGTGCAAAACCTAACACACTTTACCACAGTGATACTAATACATTATCTATCACCGGAGAGATTTTCACAGTATCTACCATCATGTCTACAGATGTAAATACGCTTACTAAATCCATCGTGCCTATTTTATACACTAAGATTGATGAGTGATTAGGCGACAATCGCAGTGAGGTAACAGTAACGTGACCCCTTAACCATAATGTGCTTTTCTTTACTTTGTGGCAAACGAGATTGGAGAAAACTGGCATTCGGCATGGTGCACTTCTGAATTGCCTTATAATCACTGCATGGTATGGTGACCCACCATATAATACGAGCACAATACTGTGTAATACACCGTACACTGTATTCATTTCCATCCTTAAAATAATCTTCTACTCCTGATAAAGTTTTTCTTTGTCACAATTGCCCGAGTCATCTCTGTCATTCTAACACAACAGAAAATATTCGACCTACACAAACCAAAAATCTAATGATATGAATCAGTGAAAATGAGAAAGAGAAAGTACAGCAAGCATCACTCTGTTCTACTTCACATACCTTTCAGATATGCATTATCTCTTTCCCCTTACACTGTCTTACTCCATCAATTCCACATCAGACTTAACTGGATATAAGATTCACTTTGTATCGTTAGACGATCATAAATGAAAATGCCTGGATTACCACATGCTACGTGTATGTACATCATAATCTGGTAAAATATCATCAAAGGAATGACGTATCGTCTTTGCATGTTTCCCTGGGGTAATGATGAATCCTATTTCAGAGCTGCTCAATTGTCATACACTTCATTTTCATTATACATATCATTCTATTACCACGCTTCCCTTTTTTCTTTGAAGGCAGAGGAGGTCATACAAGTTGAGGAACAAATTATACTCATGCAAGCAATATTGCCTAAAAAGAATACGACATTGACAGACTAAGAGTGGATATCTCAGATATTGACACGTTTTGATAACAAAACTTGCAGAAAACAGTGTACTACAGAAGTACAGCACATGAAAAAGTGGTAGAGTAATGACAACCTGATTTTACTTTTGACTGGGATGTAATCACTGGAATTTCAAATCAGTTATTTTCATTGATTGTTGTAAGTTTTAAAACATATGATCACATATCAACGTCATGTGATCATGTGAATGAACAAGCCACATATTCAAGTTACCCTGTATATAGACACAACATGTTTATATTAAGTAGAACGATTGTGTAATTTAACGGGCCATGATTAATCAATATTTGCCAACGTTTGTGAGGATCTTCAAAGACATTTGAAAATTGAAATTCACAAGTTTCATTCAATTTGGCCAATGTTCTATCAAATGAATTGTTTAATTTGTAAACTTATACAAACCAGGAGCTCAAAGCACGAACAATGTTTTCAATATAGTGGTTTTTTTTCTCTAAACAAGAAATCAACATTTCAAATATATACTGCAGTTTGCCTTCGAATCATTATAAATGGCAGTTCAAGACCATAATACAGTGCACAACCATGTCAGTTGATCGTACATTTTAACTGCCCGTGAAGGGTACGAAGTTTTCGTGAAATGTTAAACAATTTCACCAGAACGTACTATACAATTTGTATAGTTGTAAGGCAGTAGGAAGGGAGGGGTGAGAGTCAGCATTAACACAAGCAGTAAAATAAAGTTCCGTCAAGAAACGTATGCAGCCCTTTCGAATCTACATCCATCCATCTACTCGTAACACACAGGGTAGAAGCATTTGTGGAGACAGGATGCATAGATGCATAAAATATGCCGGCACAAAAATTTCATCTAGGAGAATAAAAAAAAATATCTTTAAGTTCCATAGGTCAGAGGTCAACTCTGCCTCTGCGTTGGAAGCAAACAGACGTGCCAGATAAGGGACTATATCCGACATGATCGCAACAAACCCGAACAGAGATTCTTGATTTGTCTTGGTTTGAATAATTTAAAGGCATACTTTACCATTTGCATATGAAACAAAAAGCCAGCATTAGTGCTTCAAAATGTTCTAAAATGTGAGTTAGGGGTAGAAACAACCACTGAGGAAATTTGAATCAGTACAATGGATGCTAAGTACTGTTAGATATAGAAAATGTGGCCAATAGCTATAATAAAAATGTTTCCAGACTAAACCGTATACTGCTACGCTTTATTGAGAAAAATACTGACATCCCCTTATATCTTACTCTTTATTGCAAACATTTTATATGGGAGGGTGTTTTGTGGTACAACAGACCTGCACATATGCATGAAAGGCGATATCTTGAAAATTGTTCAAATGACTGCTCCCAAAGGTAAAGTGGACCTTTAAGATCAAACCATATATAACAAAATAGGATATTTTTTGCACCTTTTTTTTAAATAATTAAATTCTGAACTGCAAACCTGAAAAATCACACCTGACTATCATCAGAACCCCCTATGACGCAACTGAGCACCCACACTGATAGCCCATGAGTTACTCGGAATGTCTTTGCATCCTATGGTACAATGAAAATACGTGCAAGCATTCATAGAAAAAGGATGAGAGTAAAGCCGGCATCTGATCATTGACATAGCTGTCATGTCATTACTGTCCACAATGTCCGTCCTACCCAGTTCTGACTGCGGCGAGACTTCGTATAAAAGATCATCAAAGGTCATCAAAATCTGAGAATTTCAAACAATATATACTGCAACAATAAGGAGAGTTACAAATGATCATAGCATCCACATCCATACGTGACCTAAACAACATGTTTGGGTGCCCGCTATTCATTTCAGTAAAACTGTCTTTAATTTTTGATAAGTTACAGGGAATTAAATCTAAGACTGGAGTTTAATTGTATGTAATTTTAACAAAGATGTGTGTCATATTTGGCATTCTCGTTAAACAAGTGTATAGGGGTAATATTAGAGATTGTTGAACCAAAAGATTAAATCACTCATGAACCAGGATTTGTGGATTTGCACTGTCTCTACAGGGAAAGTCTTTGGTAATTCTATAACCTATCAATGAGAAGGCAGTCGGGACTGAATAGAAGCAATAGAAAAAAAGGAAAATCAAATTCCGTTATATCTAATTGAACTCCAGTTGGACCCTTCATTTGTATGTATAACTACAAAAAAAGTATGACTTTACATAGAGTACCCCACAAAGAGAAGTCGATATCTTGCTGTTCATTGATATAATTTGAATATTTCGTGTTTTGTTGTTGTTTTTGGGAGGGGCATAAATGCGCATAAACACAGACACACACACATGCATGCACATTCACATGGGGGGGGGGCGAGAAATGTCCTTTCACGTATTTGAAATGACTTTGCCTCAGTGGGCGCAATTATGATGGGAAAATACAGTGTAGTTGATAAAAAAAGATTGTAATGAATGTACACATTACACAGACTTGAGTCTGGCATACTGTATTAACTAGAAGCATACTTGGTTCCCCATGCTCAACAGTAATGAAGAGTTTCCCTTCTGCGTTGACCTCTTCACAGAACTGGTCCAGCTCCTCTGAAGTAGCACATCTGATCAGCCTGGATGAAAAGTCGAAGAGTTCGAACAGCGGCGATACAGTGAACTAAAACTAAAAACAGTGTCTAAGTGGGTAGTTATCATTTATACCTTCTTTAATTACTTTGTTGCCCTTTCTTCACCAAGTTTATTAATATTCAATCCCTCTTCTATCCACACGATGAATTTTTTTTTTCCTAAGGTAGAGAGTGGTTTCAATATTCCTAAATACATAGAGGTTTACACTTGCAGATCTTTCAGCTGTGATTGAAGGTGATGCTAATTCTTTTTCAGAACAGTTGCGATTTCTAAGTGATTTATTCACCAAATAAAAAAAAATGTTAAAAATTAAAGAATTCTAAAAGTTTAAATATAAATTTCCATTGAAAATAACCCAAATTAAAGGCAAAAAAATGATTTTTTTTTTCAAAGTAATTTTGAAAGGAGCATTCAATCAAGTAGCTAAATCAGCAAAATAAAAGGCACATAAAAATATTCAAGTCAAATGGAAAAAACGACCAAAAAAAATGAACTCTCCCTATATCAAGACTGTATAAACAAGTCATTAGCATAGTGTGCATAGCACCCATTACCCGATGACACAAGAAAAAATAAAAATAAAATGCATACTTTTCCCCAGTGGTGGATAGGGGGGGGGGGGGGACAGCAAATGCTCACTCCCCCTTGAATTTCGTTAAATGCTTGTCAGCCAATAAAATTAGCCGGAAGTGGAACGAAAACCAAAATATTGCAGAGGATCCACTGTAGCTGTTATTCTTGTGGCCAGAAGTGGCACCTTTTATATATGATACAATATTATATATTCATTCTTTTTTTCCTGAAGAGTGTAAGAAGAAATGAATGTCGTCATGCAAAATAAATGCAAATATAGGAAAGACATGCATCGATGCATAATAAATACATGAAATATCATGATTGTGTTGATGATAATAGGAACACAACATCACTGCACTAATTTGAATTCTCAAAATGCTACATAGATTACTCCGAAACAAATTTCAATGCTGGAATCAACTCTCCCTATATATTGAAATACTTTCTACGACTACAGATGTTAGCAGTTGAGATGCATTGATCGGTAAATAAACACTTTTTCCCCAGACACGTTTGTTAAGTTTTAATTCTTTTTCTCTATTAACAATGTAAAGGTACCATGATATTTATTAACAATGCCCGTGCAAGGTAACAAGGAATCGATAAAAACTTCCACACAGCCAAGCGGTCAAACTATCAAGAGGCTTAACCGATCTTTCTTTCTTTCTTTTTTTATACGACTGTGTCACAATACAATATCCAAAAATATACAACCATTTACCCTGTCACGAGTAATCATTGTAATGGTGACGTTTTCTGTAGTACATTTCAGAGTCACTGTTGACCGCATTTATTGATGTCCGATGTGTTGGAGAACAAAAAATGGCGTAAGGTCTTCTTTACTCCTGCAATTTTACAAGATATTGCTCTCGGTGAAAGATGAGGTGCAGTATTCCAGTTGACTTCGCCTTGTTGAATAGTGCGCTTCATCTTTCACTGCGTTCGAAATCTTGTTACAATCCCACTCGTGATTGTTCTCTTTTTGTACACTGTACATCTGCAATTTATAAAATATCCAGGGGTCACCAATGAATGTGGTATACAAATGCCTCAAGAAAACCGATATCGAGAGGGCTTGCTGAACACCATGACTTTCTTAAAGGTTGATAAAAGCGTACAATGACGCGAGTTTCATGTGAACTTACGAAGCATTCTTGAGATGAGGGTAAGATCTCACAGATCTGATCAACTCCTTAGCTCCTTCATTGAATACATATGCATCTGTTATAGACAGTCCGGTTATTGTAGGAGGTGCAAGTAAGGACTGGCGTAATTGACCGTCCTTTACAAATTTCGTCAAATCGCCCCGTAGGTCGAGCTCCACATTGTGAGAAAAAAGCGGCCACGCCTTGTCAATGTTCAGGAAAGAATAGGACTTGAAACCTAATATCCATACAGACACTTTCTTCACATTGGGGCAAAGGGAGGGCACATTTAATTGCCTGAGAAGTGGGACAGAGTTGCCTTCTACACAAAGATGGGTGATGGGACTCCTCACGAAGCCATTCTGTAGAAAGATCAACAAAAAAGATGAGAATATTGTCCATACCGTAGTATTAGTCATAGATCTTGTGACGAGATGACAGCTCATCAAAATAATTTACTCAATTTTTCATTTAATTAAAATATTGTCAATACTATATGTAAAACACGAAGGAGAATATATATGATGCATGCAAATATATGTTCATAGGCCCATATCTATATATGAAGAGTTTGTTCGCACAAACCGATAAGTCCATTTTTGAAGATTTTGAAGTACGGTCTCTGTCATAAAGTACAAAATAATACCTTTTAAATGATATATTGGTCACTACACATAAAGGTACATTTTTGAAGTTATGGTCAAAAGAAGCAAACCTTTTTCTTTATTTTTCTTGACCTTTAATCGCAAATATCTCCATTTGGCAAATATGGACTTATCGGTTTTTCCGAACCTGGCAAACTCTTCATATAATCTAAAAAATTATTTTTCATTGGCACAAAAAAAAATAAACACTTCCAATAATTCGTGCCAGAGAAACGAAAAAGTTAGCTATACTCTGTTCTTGTCTGCACCTGAAGCTAACATCACACACAATGATTAACTTTATTCATAGTGCTCCATTAGGTATGGGAACATAAAGCGAATTCCAGCTATCATTCATAGTGATAGTCATTTTCACCATCACAAGAGCATTTTTAATCATCATCTTCTCATTTGTTTTTATCAACCCGGCTTAAAACCTTATTGTTCCAAAGAGTCAAATGTGCATGATCTCACACACTTGCTAGTTGTTCAGATATCAATGTGGCAAGCAGAGGGTTATTACCAAACTCGCTCGCTTTTCTAAATGTTAAAACGACATTTTATACAAATGTATCAATGATAAAGAAAGGCTTGTCTACGTCACGTTCAACTCAAAGACAACACTATATTTTGGCTTGCTTGATTCTCTCCCCCACTTTTACTTTTATCGCATGCTTTATCATAACGAACAAGTAATTAAAAAGTATATTACTTCATATGAAGCAAAATTATATCGTGTTAAATCCGAACAGAACAAAAAGCTTTGTCTAAAATAGAACGCGAAATAACATTTTGAATATGATTAATTTCCAATTTATTTCAACAGGATTAAAAAAATCGTCTAACCTACGAAGCGGAGTACCATTTTCGCAATCAAAACAAACATTTTTCCTTCGCTCAATTACCGAAAACTGTTAAAACTATTCTGCTTTGAGTGATCATGAATATAAATTTGCCTTTATGAAATATTATGAATGAAAATCATGACGAACCACATTGTGTTTTAAGTGAATAAAAGTTTAATATTTATATTACAAGGAATATATGTGGGCCATTTCATTATCTATTCATATGAGAGTTGAGTGCGCATTAGATTCTGCAAATACTTCTCCTTTCTATTTCACTGTTGAAAACTTATCATAATTTTTATCCAGAAAAGTGTTGTGACAGGTGAACAGGTAAATTTTCCTGATCTGCAATAGCAATTCATACGGAAGTGGAATAGAATAGAACAAACCTCATGCTCAGCATCTTCCTTGTCGTCTGGACGATGTGACGTGGAAAGCTGAAGTTCAGAGAATAGAATACAAGTTATCTAAATAAACACACTTAAAAATGTATCCAGGACAGGGCACTTGTACCAGAAAGATCTGCACAATCAAAATCAGTTGATAATGTTTGAATATCTCACAAAAAGAACAACGTTTTTATGGGGGAGGGGTACGGAAGAGAAAGAAGGGGAAAGAAAAAGAGGAGACGACGAATAGCTTCCGAGAGGGATACAAAGTCCAACATCTTGTGAAATTAGCAGCAAAACAAAAATAAGAAAACGCTAAGATAATCAAAATGTCAGTCGTCATTTTTGGTATAAAAATCTCAAATGTGAACCAATCAACAAGGGTGGATACGCATTGATATATGGCATTTCAGTATCTTTCTCTCTCTCTCTCTCTCTCTCTCTCCATTTATCTATCTACGTATCTATCTTATCTCTCTGCCTTTTCAGGACATTCAAATATTGGTTTATATAAAATTCATGAGAAAAAAAAAGCCACGTAGTTATTTTTCTATTATTTTTCATAGGACATGGCGTTTAAGTGACATTACAAAAATGGTATATCCAACGAATATCGCAACACAGATCGATAGTACTATCTCTGCCTCAAAAAATAAATAATAGAAAAATTGCGTCACATTTCTTCCAACTCACCTTATTCTGTATCAGAGTAAGCGAATTCAGACAGGGTAGTTTCAAAATGGATTGAATAGTACTTGCTGATAATGTAGCTCCCCACAGTTCCAATCGCCGGATCTAGTGATCCCAAATGAAAACACATTCGTTGGAGTACTGAGTTTAGAAGTCAGGGTCATTGCATGTACAATCACATGGGCGGATCCAGAAATACCGTAAAGGGGGGGGGTCCTTTAAAGAATTAAAGGGAGGGCGCACGCTCCTTCCATTTTTTTCTTTTTCTTTTGTTTCGTAAAGGGCGGGTGCGCACCCGCTGTGCCCCCTTCTGGATCCACCACTGAGTCATGGTCTAATGTTATCATTACATAGAAGTAACTACTACACATTGTAATCCATTGGGATTCCACAGGCAATTGAAGAGTTTGTTCGCAAAAACCAATAAGTATACAAATCTGCCATATAGAGATATTTGCGATTAAAGGCCAAGAAAAATAAAGAGAATAATAAAAAAAATTTTGCTTCTTTTGACCATAACTTCAAAAATGTACCTTTATATAATGTAATGTCCAACATATCATTTAAAAGTTATTATTTTGTACTTTATGACAGAGACCGTACTTCAAAATCTTCAAAAATCGACTTATCGGTTTTTGCGAACAAACTCTTAATTACATCTTACATTTCAGTCATGTCCTTGATTGTCCGGTATTTTCCTTAGCTTTAGTAGAATTCTGTAAAAGGCTTGATATTTACCGTGTTTCATTTGAGGACTCTATGTTGACAAATAAAGTGACTCGAGGGAAAGGGTTGACCTCACAGTGCGTTTGGGTTTGTTTGTTTGTTTGTTTGTTTGTTTGGGTTTTTTTACGAACAATTGAATATTTGCAGTCAAAGATAATTATTCAAGTGAAAATAGCGCAATAACAATTAAAAAAAAAAAATATCGATGCCTTCACTTTGATAATATGTGTTGGCTCTTCATAACAGACACTAATTCATCCTATACTAAATACTGTTGTACAGTCATGACAATGACAGCCTTCAAGGCATTTTTGAACATGCACCAAATGTTAATGGAAGAAGATAAGGGGGAGGACTGAGGACTGAGGACTGAGGACTGATAGTGAAAAGAGTACACTTTGTTGTTTGCTCTACAAAGTGTACTCTTTTCTTCGGACCTACTCAGGAAGTGACATTAGACTGCTAGATAACTAAAGAAATTCGACTCTTATCGAAAGGGATAGTACAGCAAAGGTTGCGATGGGGTCGAGGTTTTCAACATTTTTTGGATGATATTTTTAGATAATAAGAAACATCTTATGACATATTATAGAGCATATAATACTACGAGGAATTCAAAGTTTATTTGCTCACAAAATGGTTTTGAAATAGCTTTGAAACCCAAAATAGAGCAATCCTTATAAAAGGGGGAACCCACCTTTTTATGCGAATCGCATTGTTTTACATTGTTCTTGGATATCTCAGCATTTTAAACCAATCTTTAGCAAATAAACTTTGAATTCCTCTTAAATTTGTACGCATTTTTAACATTTCATAAATTGGTTGCTGAGTATCTCATAAAGAGTTAAAAGCTGAATTCTCACGTCAACCAATAACGTACCACCCAATGAACTTGGGTGTATGTGCTTGTAACACGATTATTTTATCTGGCCGTCATAAACTCAAAGCTATATTCACATACATTTTGGTGAAGCTCCTTGATCTTGACCACAACCCGAAATTGGAAATTTGCCCCTCTCGGCGCATAGGTATTTTCAAATTATTACTTGAGCTCTTACACCAAATGTTGTTAGCACGTAACTGATCCGTGTTAGAATGAGAATGCATGGCCAAAAAAATCATATTACAACTTTTTTGATGACTTTTGTGCTTGACCTTTGATGTCTCATTCTCGTCGTAAGGTTGCTTTGAAAAGAATACTGTCGAGGCCATGACTTCATTGCCTTGTCTCGTCCGAATTAAATAACTGTCACTGACAGTAATATGTCGTGACACCTCTTTGGACTACTTCAATACACCTTCGCTCTCGGATCACTGCGTTGTAAGTGTTGGTTTTTTTTTTTTTTTTTTTTTTTTTTTTGGGGGGGGGGGGAACTGGACGTGCATTGGACATGTCATTTATGGAAATCAGAAAAGGGGAAAATAAAAACCCTCCCTTCTGGCGATATTGCGGTGATGGCGAAAATAAATACTGTGTGAAGCCTGTTTCAACAGACTTTATCGCGACAACATCGCGACAACGTCCGAAGAACAAAATTCCTCGCCTCGGGCAATAAAGCAGCAGGAAAGAGCGAGGGGTACCGTTTTAAGAGACACACACTGAAAACCTCCTCCGGGTGAATTTCCAAGAAAGGGGTGTGTCCACTGGTGCGACTACCCCGCCCACTGTCCAGCGCTGCTATTTGTTCGAGAAATATTCACATCTAGGTGGGCAATTGTGATAGTAAACAAAATGTGGTTAGAATCACTGATCTCAACTACGTAGATGCGAGATCAGTGGTTGCAATATATGCGCGTGATCGGTGCGCGGGGTGTCAATCATTCTCTGTCTGCAATGCTGCGCATGCGTGTTTTTTGTTTCAAAGGAATGTTTCCCCCGGTTGAGATCTACTAGAAGGGTTCAAGGGTTATAGAAAAGTTTCCATGACAACGTCCGAGCAACATTTTGCGAAAACCCTTTTAACAAAAAAAAAAAAAAAAAAAAAAAAAAAACCCGAAACAAAACAAAAAATTACCCGGACGCTATCTGGGGCATAGTGACAAAATGTAGCTTAGGATTTTCAAGGTTTCGCATGGAGCGATTACTCTTGGCGCTTGGTGCGGACTGTGAGGCAGTGACCGAATTGCCAGATGTTCCATGTCGATATAGTTATTCAGTGCAGACTTGCAACATTGACGGAGGATTCAAAATAATGCGAAATGTTTTAGCAAGATTAGGAACAGAGTAAGGACATGATCCATTCTTATCATAACCAAATGCATACTTCTTGAAATTATTCACTTCTCATTTAAAAGAGGGAACAATAATAAAACGTACTAAATTAATTCTTCCAGAATAGTGAAAACCCGCTGTCAACTCTAGGGGCCATTACATCATCGCCTTATCTCTTTATGTGATTATCATTGATATCAACCTGATATGAAAACACGAAAATCTAACATCATGTATTTCATAATGAAAAGATTTCACTCCTTTCTCGGGGCACGACATTGTGAGCATTTTTTTTTTTTTTTTTTTTTTGCTTGATTTAATTGCAGTAAACTTTTATGTGCATTGGAGTTCCTCCTGTAATGAAATCATACAGTGCAAAGACAAAATAAGATACCTTTGCTCCTGACGCTAAATCGGCAAGGGTCAGATAGAAATCGTCTGTTGTGCCGACATAATCTAGCTTCAAAGTCTGAAGGTTTGGCATTGTACAGACGCTCTTGGCGTAGGCCATCGACGCAGAAGTCGAGAGTTCAGGTCCTTTATTGTGGCGTATTGATTCCAGCTATGCAGCATAGTAAGGAAATGTGGAATAATATGGAATACTATGTAGAGACTATACGGTGGAATGGAAAATATAATAACTCATTCTTTTAATCCCCCATTCCCAAGACAAGACAAGACAGAACAAAACAAAACAAAACAAAACAAAGGACAAATCACACATCATGCATATTTGTTATTTAAATCTAAGAAGTGACAAGGAATGAATGCTAGTAAGGCCGTTAATATGAACGTACTAATAGAATACTGACGTAATAGCGTACAGATAAATACGTTCTCTTGTGTATGGATGGAATGTTTTTTGATAGAATTGACATTCTAAGGACATGAAATAATTCCTCTCATTTAATCCACATTTTGTGATCGTCACTTTTATTAATGTATCATGAAAGAAAAAAAAAGTCCAGTTTACCTTTTTGTTCTGATTTAATATAAACATTGATAAATGTCGCGGATCACTAACCTAGATGATTTTAATCATTACTATCTGAAATTGGTTATAATGTTGTGCTCTTCTTTCAACCCTGATAAGATTAAAAAGGAAAGACAAAATAAGATACCCGTGCTCCTGACGCTGAATCGGCAAGGGCAAGAAAGAAATCGTCTGTTAGGCTGACATCAACCAGGTTCAGAGCCTGAAGGTTTGGCATTGTACAGACACTCTTGGCGTAGGCTGTTGATGCAGAGGCCGAGATTCCGGGTCCTTTCGTGTGACTTATCGATAGCAGCTATCCAGCATATAGTGCAAGGATGAATAAAAGGCGAGCAAAGTACAAGAATTAATAAAATGATATGAAATGTTATAGACAGACTGTATGGTGGAGTGGGGAAATGATTATGATAACTCATATTTTTTTCTCATCCCCCATCCCCCAAGCAATACACACACAAAAAAGACTTCACACATCATGTTATCACAAGATTTTTGTCACTGTTGGCATGTGAGCTTTCATCAACACTCTTCTTTATAAAACTGCCTGCGCAAGCATAGTCATATTCTTATAAATTCTGAACGGATTTTTTTTTCTCTGACTCATTCATTACTACAAACTTCATTGTGTTGATCTTTAATATCAAAGGAACAGTAAATAAATAAGCTTATTCCTTCAAAGGCAGAAGAATACAAAAAATATTCATGAATATGATCTCTTATGTAAGTTGCCTAACCAGTTTTTGTTGTTTTGCTACAAAAATGAAATTTTAAGACAATGACATCATAATTATCCAACTTGCATACCGTCACTGTCACTGTTATCATTGTGTCGTGTAAAAAAAGAAGAAAAAAAGCCTTCTAGTCTTTTATATTAACTATTGATTCAACTTCATGGTTTATTCACTCTTTTGTGTCGTTGCATCTATTATAATCGCACACAAGTCGCACATATAGGCCGACATTGTACTCTTCATTAAATGGAAGAGAGATTGAGCAAAGACAAAATAAGATACCGTAGATCCTGACGCTGAATCGGCGAGGGCAATAAAGAAATCGTCTGCTGTGCTGACATTCTCAAACATCAGAGTTTGAAGGCTCGGCATTGTGCAGACGCTCTTGGCGTAGGCCATCGACGCAGAAGCCGAGAGTGCAGGTCCTTTAATATGACTTATGGATTCCAGCTATGCAGCATATTACGACGGTGAAATATAAATTAAAGTGATACGGTGAGACCACATGCTAGAGTGGGACATATTATGACAACTCACCTTTTTTTCATTTCCTCCTCCTCCCCCACTCACACACACAATGAAACAAGATTTCTCCAAGTTGACCTGTAAGTTTTAACCTAAAAGTTTCGTTAAAAGTCTTTATGTAACATCAAATTATGTTCTTAGCAGCTTTGAATACCATGACTCATTACTCAACAAGAAACCAATAATGAATTAACCTGTTATCACAAAAGGTAATACATTACGAAAATTGTAGGAAAATACGATCCCTCTTAGGCCTATATTGGAATGTCAAGGTTTTGATATTATCCCTTCTTTTCATTTTCTTTTTATTATGTAATCGACAATGTTATGAAAAAACACGTCAACCTTCTTGTCCGTATTTGATATCATATTTCTCTTCAATGCTGGATCACTAACCTTGATGTTTCTTAATATATCATTGTTGCAGAAAATTGGTCATTATAATATCGTACTGTTCGAAAATTGAAAATGAGATTAAAATCAATAGAAACAAGAAGATACTTTTGCTCTTGAATTTGAATCGGCAAGGGCAAGAAAGAAATCGTCTGTTGTGCCGACATCATCTAGCTTCAAGGTCTGAAGGTTTGGCATTGTACAGACACTCTTTGCGTAGGTCGTCGACGCAGAAGCCGAGAGTTCAGGTCCTTTCGTGTGACTTATCGATACCAGCTATGCAGCATAGTACAAGGGTGAACAATAATACGAAGTAATTAGAAGACTTCATGGTGGAGTGAAGAAAATGCAACAACTCATTCTTATTCTCACCCACTCATCCCCCCCCCCCCAAAAAAAAAAATATATATATATAAAAACATTATATATATACAAAAAAAAACACACACACAGAAGAATCATACGTCATTCCATAAGATTTCTGTCAGGATAACATGTAAGCTGTCACTAAAACTCTTCGTTATAAAATTTCATGTGACATTATAGTCATATTTTTAGAAATTTTTGAATCAAAGTAATGGGAAACATTGTACGACTCTGTACTCAAAACGTCATTTGTTTTAATCATTCAAATCAAAGGAAAAAATCAATCAATGCACACATCACTTTCAATGCAAATAGAAGGCGTAAAATATTGATGGATGTGACTCCTTACGTTAGTTGCAGTGCTTATTGGTATCAATGATATTTGAAGGCCACGACACGATCCTCACATTTTATATGCACTACGGAAAAAAAAAAAATATATATATATATATCGATCAAAATAGCACAATTCTTATATCGATAGTGCAATCGTTATGGTTATCGCTTCGGTGCAATCGCCATCTTTTCCCGTATTTCGCTGGTTCTCATTTGAGTTTTACAACCTTCATCATATAGTTTTATATATCTAATCCGCGTGTGAATTAGCATCATGTATTTTGAGAACATTCTGTCGTTTTCACAAGTTTTGTTTGTTTGTTCTTTTCTTTTTTGTACTCCACCAGACTGGAGTCGTACACTGTTTGCTTCACTGCAAAGTGCGGCAGTAAACAAAGAAATAATAACAAAATAAATCGACCTTCCTACCATGTTTTCATATGGCTCGTTACGACAATACACTTTTTTTGGGGGGCGGAGTTATGTGATCGTCACTGCTATAAGCGAGTTGTGAAGAAATACCCATACCTATACCTTCTCTCCTAATTTTAATAATAGGCCCTACTATTGCTTCAGTGTTGGATCACTGTAACCTAGCTGCTTTTATTCATACTATCTCAGGTGCATTGGTCATATATATACGTGCTCTTTTTCTAAAAACGAAATCAAGATTATTCGAGTAAAGATAAAAATAAGATACCCTTGCTCCTGACGCTGAATCGTTGAGGGCGACGAAGAAGTCGTTTGCTGTGCTGACATCATTTAGCTTCAGGGTCTGAAGGTTTGGCATAGTACAGACGCTCTTGGCGTAGGCCATCGATGCAGAAGCCGAAAGTTCAGGTCCTTTCGTGTGGTATATTGTTTCAAGCTATGCAGCATTTTACGAGAGGAAAAAAATATGGAATATCATTGAGAGACTATACAGTGAAGGGGAGAAGATATAAGGACTCATTCTTCTTCTCCGTCATCCACCAACTCAACAACCACAAAGAAATCACGCATCATGTCGCAATTTTTCTCTCAGCTAGGCATAAAGCTCTCAATGAATGGTCTTTTATATTGCATTTTTTAATTGCTTATGAATAACCGTTTCCTTTTGTGTGTGTGTGGTTTTTTTTTTTTTTTTTTGGTATTTGTATGATTCTGTGTGTGATTTTCCCCTTTTTTACCAAGTCTGTCAGCTTGCGTTTTTTGTTTTACTCAAATTGAAGGGGCCTAACTTGTATGTGCTTCAGTACCGAGTGAGCTGAAAGGGTTATCCTGCCAAAAGAAAACAGAATAAAGAAATAAATAAAGATACGTAAACAAATAAAAAGTAAATATAAAACCAGCTGAGACCATAGTCATATCTTAAGCAAGTTTGAAACGTTGATTGTCTGATTCAAAACACTTAAAACTATATGCGTCCACTACATCACGCGTTATTCTCCAAATACGTCGACAGAGCATCTTGGCAATGTCAGACAGTGAATTCAAATGATGGCAGAATTTTGCAAATAATCACTTTCTTTTAAAACACCAATTTTGGTGACAATACTATGTGCCATTTTCAGGATATTGACAAAGAAAGTGACGTTGTAGCATTTTCTTTTCACCTTTGACCCCATGGATCAAATCTTTCCCTACAAAGATTAGATTCACATAAGCCACATTCCTGAGATATGGAGAAAGCATGACCCTTCACTTTCTCTAGAGAATCTTTACCTACTAATACATATAATACAATAAGTTTCTTCAAAAACCTTCAGCCATTGTAGAGATAAACGAAATAAAAAAAGTTCCTAATAAGCTAGAGGTTTTATAGATCCAGAATGGTCTGTTTGTATAGCGAGAGACCACCAAATGTGTGAAAGATCACTAGTCTTTAGAAAGACTTTACAGACAAAGATTAACCCATAAGCAGAGTCCAAACGTTTAATGATTACTTAGTCTGGTCAAGAGTAAAGATGCGATAGGTTCAACAAAATTAACTTCTGTTCTTACAAAGTGTACATTATTCCTTTATAGTCAGACTCATTACGTGACAATACACAACTAGAGCAATTTGAATTTTTCGTCTGGTCGATTCGGCTGCATCCGATTCTCACCCTATTATTAATCAGCCATGATATAAAAAGACCTTTCATTATTCATTTTGATGACGCTCATTGATCTTAACCACCAACAGGAGACTGTCAATCTCTCTCCACATTAGGAAGCATTGCATCATCTTTTCCCTTAGACCATTAACGATTCTTCTATTGGACTGACACTTAAAAGAATCGTGTTTTTAGTTGAATTATGACTGTTGTTTGCTTAACATAAAGCTTGGCATTCTGATGTTTTATACCTGTCATTATAGGCAGTGATAAAAACAATTGTGTTATTACATTGTTAGCGGGTTTTTGGTTAGATTCAACTGTAGGAAATTGTACGTGCATTGTAGCTTCCCTGTAATGAAAGTCAGATGAAGCAGAGAACAAATCAATATACCTTTGCTCCTTCTGCTGATGAAGCAAGGGCGAGAAAAAAATCGTCCGCTATACTGACATCCTTTAGCTCCAGAGTCTGAAGGTTGTGCATGGTACAGATACTCTTGGCGTAGGCATTTGATGCAGCAGCCAGAAGGCCTGGTCCCGCAGTGTGACTTATTGATTGGAGCTTTCCGGAAACAGAGGGAAAAGTGAAATAAAAAACATAACATGGAATGAATAGTAAGACCATGGCTTGCGATGAAATCTTGCATTTAAGCTTTTACAAGTACATTTCTTTCCTTTTTTGGGAGTGATAAGATCTACTCGGTATATGAATTTCATTAATTTTTGATAGAATTGACCTTTTTATAACAAAAAAGTACATCTCGTAGTATGTCATAGTGACATTGACATTCTGTGACCATCATCGACATCATTGTGAAAACATTGCTTTGTCTTTCTCCGATAATGAGAACACTTTCATTTTTTTGCTTGATCACTATCTTGTCTGCTTTTGAGTATGGTGGTTTTTTTTTTTTGTCAAATCGGATATGCAAATGACTTTTCCCTAATGTTGAAAAAATGAAACAAAGACGGAAAAAGATACCTTTGCTCCTGATGCTGATGCCGCAAGGGCTAGAAAAAAGTCGTCTGCTACGTTGACATTGTCCAGCTCCAGAGTCTTAAGGTTTGGCATGACACAGACACTCTTGGCGAATGCCTGTGATGCAGCAGAGGACATGTGAATTCCTCTAGAGAGTCTTATTGATTGGAGCTTGGGAATCGCAGGAGGGAGACAAAAAGACGAAATACATGCAAAAAGTATGTAATTAGACACCATCGCCAGTGGCGTATCTAGGGGGGGGGGGGGCAAGGGGGGCACGTGCCCCGGGCGCCACTCCTTGGGGGTGCAAAAAAAAAAGAAGAAAAAAAAAGAAAAAAGGAAAAAAAAAGAAAAAAGAAGAAGAAGAAGAAGAAGAAACAACTCACCGAAGGGGGGGGGGAGGAAGAATGGTTGGGGGGGGGGGCAGAAAACCAAATCAAAAAAAGATAAAAACAAAACATAATGATGACTCGGACGAAATGACAATGTTTATTGTGTTCACACAAGAATTCCATGTTATGTAAGCTGAAATACAACAATTTTCGGCTCGCTCGCTGCGCTCGCTCTCCAAATTTTACATAGAAGAAGAAGGTGAAAACAAAATGTGATGATGGCGCGGACAAAATGACAATGTCTATTGTGTTCACACATGTCATTTTATGTTTAGCAGGCAAAATGTTTCATGGAGCAGCGGCTGCAATTTCTTTCGTTCTAAAGCGATCGCCAATTGGATCAAAACAAGGCGCCAACGGTTTTGAAAATACGGGGGGGGGGGCGCCAAAAAATCAAACAAGATAAGAACAAAACGTAATGATGACGTGGAAATATACAAATTTCGGCTCAATCGCACGTACTAATTTAGAGTATTTCTTCAAGTCCTCAGTTTGTTGGTAAAAATCGTTATCTATAAGGCCGTCACTATATCTTGATTAGAATTGTAAGATTTGATAGGCAAAAAATGACAAGAGTTCCATTTTTTGTAAGCTGAAATACAAAAATTTTCGGCTCGCTCGCTGCGCTCGCTCGCCAAAATTTATCAAAACAAAAAGGAGATAAGAACAAAACGTGATGATGACGCGGAAATATACAAATTTCGGCTCACTCGCTCGTACTAATTTAGAGTATTTTTTCTAGTCCTCAGTTTGTTGGTAAAAATCGTTATCTATAAGGTCGTCACTATATCTTGATTAGAATTGTAAGATTTGATAAGCAAAATCTGACAAGAGTTCCATGTTTTGTAGGCTGAAATACAAAAATTTTCGGCTCGCTCGCTGCGCTCGCTCGCCAAAATTTATCAAAACAAAAAGGAGATAAGAACAAAACGTGATGATGACGCGGAAATATACAAATTTCGGCTCACTCGCGCGTACATGGGGGCATTTCATGAAGCAAATTGTCAGATATCTCGTCTGAAAAACTGTTAAAAGCTACGGAAATCCTTGCTTCTGATTGGCTGAAATGCTTCATGAAATGTCCCCCTAATTTAGAATATTTTTTAAAGTACTCAGTTTCTTGGTTTAGATAAATCGTTATCTATAAGGCCGTCACTATCTTGATTAGTTATTGTAAGATTTGATAAGCAAGAAATGACAAGAATTCCATGTTTTGTCAGCTGAAATACAAAAATTTTCGGCTCGCTCGCTGCGCTCGCTCGCCAAAATTTATCAAAATTCATTACATTCAAATCACCCTCAAAAGACCCCTTTTAATAAGGGCTTGAAAAGCATATCATGTGGACTTTGCTTAAAGTCCCTACCGGGATCGGGTTGGGGTTGGACACTAGTCTTTTTCAGAAATTAGGGGCGCAATTTTCGCACTTGCCCCGGGCGCCGTTTTCCCTAGATACGCCACTGACCATCGCCTGATATTTTCTTGCACAACTACACATGTCATTGATCACAATGTTCCGAATTTCAACTTAATTGTTTTAAAATGAGAGAGTAGTTTGATTCACAACATTATGTATGATTTTTATGAAAATTTGCTGTTATCATTGCACGGCATTACGCGATACTGATAATAATAAAACGGATCTAACACATCTCCCTATGATAGCAGCCACACGCAAAAACTTATTTCACTTGCTTGAAAAATGAGGGAGTAGTTCGACTTACAAGATTTCGCAACGGACAAACAGACCAACCGACAGCCCAACCGCCCAACCGACTGACCGACCGACCGACCGACCACCCGGCCACCCGACCATTGATTATAGGCCCTGTATACCTCAATACTGTGTTTGCGTGGAGGTATAACTATTCAGGACAGGGATCTACAAGTTAAAAATCTAGAACAGCTAGGCCGTGAAATTATCGCCTCAATGCATCAGAGTCATGTGATCGATACTGAAATCAAAGTGTCCTGAAACAAAAAGACAACCATACACTTCGACTTTCTGTGTGATCATAGATGATGTAGATAGTGTAGATACGTTAATATATATACGTGTAAATACCTTTTCGCTCTTTTGTTGGCCTACCAAGTTGTAAGTCTTTTTTTTTTCTGTTGTGTTTATGGTCAAATAGGACGTGCATTGGTGTTTTCATTGAAATGATAGAAATCGAAAAAAGGCAAAGAGAGAACAAGACATTCTGGTTCCTGGTACTAATGCAAAGGGAGAGCAAATCTACTTGCACATAATTTGAAGGTTTGGGATTGTAAAGCGAATGGCAAACTCTATTTTTGCAGCTTTTCTGGAACAGCTTTTTTGCAGACAAGTGTGATTGGACATATCTTATAGAGGCTTCTTTTCATGCCTTAAAGCTCCTTTGCACACTTTTTATATTCAACTGTAATAACTTGTGAAACCATTTGTGAAAAGTAGAATGTGCTTATGAAGTGAGCAAAATTTTAGCCTACAATGATACTCCTTTCGTTGTGATTTGCTTTGAATTACACCCTATTTTTCCCCATGCCGTGACTGAAATGTCAGGTGGTGAGTGATATGTGTGTTGGTATTAGCACAATATTAAAAAAAAAAACAACATCGTACAATTGATTTCAATGCGCAGAATTATCGCAATTCTTACTGGGCCATTTTCACCCCGTGTTTACTCAACAGTGAAATGTTGTGCACAAGTCACATGGTACGATAAGAAGCACATAAATCATACATTGCATGCCTTTTTATTCTGGAAAATTGAAATTTGTTCTGATATCACCAAATTAAAGTTGCAAAATTGGGCTTGTGAACTTCAAAATGTGACTATTTTGATTTTAAGTCATGCTCACTCAAGCGTGGCCAAGAGAAATCCACTGAATTTCACATGAAGGGTAGCCTGATCCTCTATTCAGATTCCCTCAAAGGTTCCTGATTCATTGATTACAGAGGTTTGTTTTAGGGGGAACTTACTTTTTGTTTAGTGTTAAGTTTGTTGTTACAGGTACAACCTTTAACATTCCATGAATTAATTTCAATTAAACCATTAGTTTCTGTTAGACTGACTTTACAGCCAACTTTATATACATGTATAATTGTGACCTTGCACCTCAAAACAAACAAAAAGTCGCCAGACATGAATTTTTAGTTAAGACCATATTCTGAAAGAGCATACTTCAAGCTTTAAAATGATGTATAACTCAAATCAAATGGACTCTCCTAACCTATCTAAATATTGGAAAGTAAGCACAAACTCAGGGAAAGTGTGAACTGAGAAAAGAGGCTCTGAAGTGCAGTGTCTATTCAAGCGCTTAATCTTTACCAAACCGTGCTGGCTGTGCGATGAATGGGACAAAAAACAGGAAGTAAACCACCAGAGTAACAACAATGAAGGGATTATTAAATTAAACTGAAATTAAACATGCCTCATTAACACATTCTGTCCATAATTAATGCCAACTTTCAAAGCAGTAGCACTATCTTTTCAAAAGATATTAGAGTTGAAAGTGAAGAGTGTGGATAAGGTTTTTCAGAAATGAAAAAGGGACTCTAAAGACACACCTAATCACACTATTCTACAAAAATGTTCGAGATAAACGGCGAAAAAAACACACTTTCCTGCCCGTTTTATGATACCAAATTTTAGCATAATGTAAAAGAAGACCCGCTCTTTCAGAAAATATCAAAAAGTCAAGTTCGGCTGGGTTGACCCATTTCACTTATTTTTAGTCCTCACGCAAAATCAGTGTGTGCGACTTTTTAATGTTCGTTTTGAGGTGCACGGTCACATATAAGAAAACGTCTCTTTGGTTCACTCGTCACTCTAAAAATGAAGAGAAACAATACAAGGAAAAGATACCCTTGCTCCTGATGCTGATGCCGCGAGGGTGAGAAAGAAATCGTCTGCAAAACCGATGGAGTGTAGCTCCAAACTCTGAAGGTTTGGCATTGTGCAGATGCTCTTGGCGTAGGCCTGTGCTGCAGTAGCCGAGATGTCTGGCCCTTCCCCGTGGCTAATTGATTCCAGCTATACAGGGCCGTAAGAGGGTGGAAAATGGTAGGATTTTTCTACAAATGCTTCAAAAGAATTTTGTCAAACGCTAAACAGTGACTCCTTTGTTGCAAGTTTGCTGTCGTGGACAGGTGGTGGAAGGATAAAAGATAAAAGGACAAGAATATTGGACGATACATATGCACTCTGTGTTCTATCATTTTCATTTTTTTTTGTCACCAAAGGCACAGATTATAGCTAGCTATGATGCTTTTGCAATGTTGATATGCCAGGTTACGAAAACGTTACACGTCATAATGCAGTGTAGTAATATTTAGGATATTCTGCAATGCATCCGACTTTTCCATGGAACAAAGATACTGCCGCAGTGTTCAACATGGTTCAGCAAAAAGAAAAACAAACAAACAAACAAACAAACAAACAAACAAAAAACTGTGTCGTGCATTGTAGTTTCCCACTCCGATAATCAGATCATAATAATAACAAAAGAAAATGTTCTTTCGTACACAATTGGATATCACTTTAGAAACAAACACAAAGAAAACAACATACCCTTGCTCCTGGTGCTGATTCGGCGAGGGAGATGAAAAAATTGTCTGCTATGCCTACATCAAATAGTCGAAGAGCCTTGAGGTTTGGCATGGTGCAGATACTCTTGGCGTAGGCCTGTGATGCAGCAGCCGAGAGGTCTGGTCCTCCCCCGTGACTAATTGATTCCAGCTATGCAGCATCAAAAAGAGGGAAACGTAGAGTTAGAAGACTAAGAACGATGCTCTATCAATCTCCGCGGATTTTTTGTTTTTTGTTTTTAGATGCTACACAGTGACTAGTGTCGTATGCGCAAAGGAGGCCCAAACTTCGAGAACTTAACATCAAGAAGATTAGCTGCCAGTGATAACGGACTACCAATTTCGGCATAGAGTCATTGTACTTTCTAAACCA
This sequence comes from Diadema setosum, assembly GCF_964275005.1. NCBI lineage: Eukaryota > Metazoa > Echinodermata > Echinoidea > Diadematoida > Diadematidae > Diadema > Diadema setosum. Next base: position 5,004,600 of record NC_092699.1, read on the forward strand.
GCAGTAGACCAGCTGAAAAGATCCTTGAGTCACCGCAATCCAAGAAACAGGTACAATCACTCCTAGGTCTTACAGGCTTGTGGTACTACATCCCCAAATAAGCTCAAATCGCAGTGTACCGTCTTTGGCAGACCTTACATATATATATATGTAAAGGCAAACCGAAACTATAGGACCTATAGGTCAGGTGGGAAAATGGGAATGAGGCAATATCATTCGGGATTAATGTCCATATTTACCCTTTTATTCCTTTATTTCCCTTGTTACGAACTTTTGTTCGTGATGAAGGTAGATATTATGTAGTTGCCCTGCGCATGCAACACATTCAGAGATATATAGAATAGAGAGAGGTGTAGTGATCTTTCTATAAAATGTACCCCGAGTTTTGTCATGTTGGGAAAACCCCTCTCCGAAGCTAGATTTTTAAACAAAAACAAAAAAAAAGGAATGCGCACAAAAAAAAAAAAAAAAGTTCTACCAAATGCTCCCCTTTTTATTTTTTTTTATCCTCTACATCCTCATTGAGTCATAAGGAATATCTTAAAACATCTCCTAAGAAATGCATATTATGAATATTAACTAGTGCGACAGAAAATTATTCAATATAAGAGACGCAAAATATAAAAAAAATAGCTTATCTCAACGACCACACAAACACACACACACACACCCACACACACACATTTCTACCTATTCATTTATTCATTCATTCTGTAACACTTATTTTCCCTGCAAATGGCAATGGAATAGGAAAGCGTCATGGAATAATAAACTTGGCCATTTACCAGCCAAATATAAATCATAACACTTCAAATTCAGAAGCTGGGAAGATGGGCACGCAACTCAAAGACAGATCGTTTTTCAGGTTTTCGAAATGAGGAAGAAATTATGCTTTACACCATATCTTATAGGCAGATGTTGAACCTCTTTAATTTGTTTGTTTGTTTCATTTTCTTCCCATTTTAGAAAATGGCTACAGATAGCCTATGTTCAGCTGAACTATATAGCTGGTCTTCTATAGGGTCAATTTGGATGGGAGGCGGGACTATTTCACTGTGTGATGCAATCTGCTCTTTGCTATTTAATGATGAAAGGGGATCTTTTACAAGCATGTGTTGTGACTCTCTCACACAAGGAAGCTCAATTCTACGTATTATCCGAGGGACAGCGTGTTTTGTTTGTTAGTAGTGGAGAAATGACGGAATGCGTACACACGTCATTGCTCAGTTAGACTCAGGAATCGAACCCGGGTCCTTTGAATCTTGACGATGACTGAATTTAGCAAACTTACGGCCCTGTCTGTCGCATTTGTTAGAAGTAATGCCAAAATCAGTGAGAGGATAGAAATTACAATATGCTTGCTTTACAGAAGAATCTTACCTTTGATTGCGAGGCCATAGAAGACATTCCTGTGAAGAAGTCCTCATGCAGCTGGATGGTCGTCAAATCCAATGATGTCAGATTAGACAGTAAGCAAATGCCTCGACCAGCATTTCGAGCAGCAATCGCAGTGCTATTGTCCTTTTCCGTTAGGCCAGGGTATTCTGAACACTCTGATGCCTATTGATAGAAGTAGGACAAAAGAATTCGTCATTTTCAGTCTATGGTGATGTTGGATTTGGATTCTAAGTGTGCAATCATCTGAAGTGAGAAAAAACGTACTCAAAAAAGAAAAAGAAAAAGGAATTATGTTTACTTAGAAATATGATCCATTGTTCAAACGAAATTGCATATTTTATTTCATTTCCTTTTTTTCATGTCGTTTATATCATTCAGAACAACTGTATACACATAGGCACACAAAATCAATACAAAAGTGTTATCATGTTGTAATTATTATTATATTATTATGTTTATCAAAGGTTATACTATGGATTGAAATGCAATAATGTCATGCCTTTTATGACAAATACAAAACTAAATGGACTGATAATGGAGGGGAATGACAAACCTAATAAAAATAAATAAACATTTACTAATAATTGCTAACTGCTGATGTTGTTTAATGCATGGTAATTTTTAGACACGTGCTATTGATATCCCAATCTACTCATCCACACCTATCATCACTATTTCCGTTACGCACACAACTTACTGAAATTAAATGTTTCTTCAGATATTTACAAAATAATCATAAGAGGTCATTGTATTATGTGCCTTATAATGTTATGACGTTCAAGACACATTAAGTCATTCTAGTTGTCTTAATTGTGACAAAAATGAAAGCATAATAATGTGCCATGATGCTGTGTCTACCGGATATTAAAATACTGACAATTAAACAACAGCGCACTGAGGCGCTGGTGACGTGAAAAGAACTTACAAAGTAACCACATGCCTCCCATGCATAGACCCATCCCGAGGCTGTATGGTAAGGACCTCTGATACTCAGAGACTTCTTTTCATTGAGGTAAGGAATTAGAGGCTGAAGAGCATCCAGTCTATGGCATTCAAATGCTACATCAATGATAAACTCAAGTTTCTCTTCATCAGGTAACATCTTGCATAAGGAACTCAGGACAGCCTTTCCGACATCTACGCCTTGCGCTGCAGTGAAGTAGAGAAGGTAAGAAAATTTTTCAAAGTCTTCAATCAGTTTATTGTTCAGCTGGTTGAACTCTTCTGGATTGTTCTCATACAGCCACGCCAGATGCAATCCTGCCATGTACTCCTGAAACAGTTTGTGGGGTATTCTATATTCGACCAAACGCTTTGTTCTTCTCTTGTTGTTTTCCCTTCTGGAAACAAAGTGTTCCTCTCTTGTAAGAACTCCAATTTCACATGCCGTCTTAACATCGACGTCACTTACGGTGAGGTCTTTATCTCCAAATACAAGCTGGTTTCTGAGGAGGTTAGACAAGGCGTCTTTGCCAAAATTCTGTAAACAGTCGTCACCTCGCACCAATTTTGTTTCTTGCGCCTCTTCGTCTGTCTCCTTTCCAGCAAAGTGGACTTTAAGATGATGGATCAATTCGTCGAAAAAATTGGCGAAAGTTTCCAGCCCCTGAATTACACTGCGGTTTCCTTCATTCTGCCAAATAAAACAAAGCATGCTGCAGTAAATCGGGTAGGGTGCCATATTCTGTGCTACGATGCTCTCACTGTCTGTCATCAAGCTGATAAGACTGTTTCTGGCTTCTTCGTTGTGGGGGAAGAATTTTGAAATATAGTACGAAACATCATCTGGCTTGAAACCCTCAATCTCTACAAATGTGTACTGTTTCTCGAGTTTAGTGTCGGATTTTATCCGCTCCTTTTTCCATGGTCGAGTGGTAACAATGACTCGGACATTTTTGAACTTTTCGCCTCTGATCACAGCAATGGTAGCATCATCATTCGAAGCACTCTTGCTGATTTCCTTTGCGTACTCATCAAGACCGTCATAGAGAATCAAAACTTTTTGTTGGTTTGTTCGAATGTACTCGTCCAATTCAAGCCCCTCGATTTCTAGTTCATCAGACAAGTTGCCCATGATGGTATCACCGAAACATATGCTCTCCTCAATTTCTCTCAGATGTATAAGAAAAACGAGATCAATAGTCTTCAGGCGTTTCCCCAAGGCCCAGTCCAATGCAAGCTTGGCAAGGAATGTTGTTTTGCCAACGCCCGCTTCTCCATATATTGCAATTCGAGTGGGCAAACCTATTTCAGTGCCAATTCGCTCCAAGTGATCGATAAATTCATTGTAATTTACGTCTGTTTTTACGTCCCCATCTTGAGAGCACATCACTAAATTTGTATATATTTCTTCAAGCTTCATTGATGATTTGGAATGAAGTGGAGAAGTGCGCACGTCTCTGCATGATCGATGACAAAAACCCCGTAACTCATTCTTCAGCAATTGCAGAATTTTGTCATCAGGAAACTTTGGTTGTACCTGCGGAACACTGGCTGAAAGAGGGCAGAATAAGGTTCGTTCATGGTTACTAAACTGGAATATTCCTGATTTGCGACGTTACGTCTACTTTCACCAAAATTAAGGGCTTAATCATCTCATCATCAGGCTATGGTAAATGCACATGTTCATTTACCTTGACATCAGAGATTCCAAATATTTGAAATGTGATAGGATCATTTACATTTTGCAGCACTTGTGAACTTGAAGAGGTTCCAGAACAGAATAAGCTTCTAAGCTAACGACTGAGATCTTGTCCAGGCTTTTTACTAATGACCGGAAATAAAAAATTGCTCTTCACAAAGTATTGTTGCCATTTCTAAAATCTGCATACATTCCTTGTATTACTGCTCATCCTAAAAACAAGAGAAAAAAAAGATGAAAATATTTGGATATATTGAAAAATTAGCTAATCAATAAAGTACATCGTTGAATGTGATCTAATCGTTTAAATTCTGGTGATATGTATTAATATTTCGCGATTCCTATAAGAAAATACCTGTTGCTACAGTATTGTCAAGAAAAGTTTGATTGTAATCCAACGCTATTAAGACTGATTATATGACCTTGACTTTATTAGACTTTTATGCTTGTTCTTTTTCTACATATTTGGATATGGAGCAACGTGCTTCTGATTCCCTATCAGATTACATCACACATAGTAAACATCAACAATTTGCTTTTTGAAATTTAATGGGGAAAATATGCTTCTGTGAGTTAAAGCTATACATTTGATTATCATTTTGAACAAAAAGTCTGCCAGCTTCTAGAATTATGTATTGACTGCTATATCATTTTCAGTCTCTAGCTAGAAAATTAGTTCCAAATCATGCCTTATATATGCCAGCATGTACAATTTGTGCATTTGTGAATTTATGCATTTGCATATATGCGCCTGTAAAAATCTCTTCTGACTGGAATGCTCCCCAGGGAGCGGAAAGTGAGCATTTTCACTGCTGATGGGAAATAATGTATGCGTAGACCGGGATAATAATAATTTGTATGAGATTTGAGTACTCTAACAGAGTTGATTTGGCTGAATATCAATGAATTTTATTATTGCTACTATCATAATGATTATTATTATCAGTATCATTGTAATTAGTTATTGTTGTGAGACAGGATACTCTAATGACTATAAGACAATGAAAAAAAAGTAACAACATAAACTATAACAGAGTGTAAAATAGTATAAAACAAGATGCTGCGGTGTCGATCGTTTCCCGGTTGTCGCCATAACCGTCTTTGAAGAAAAAAATGACTATAATTATAGTTGAAATACGACTGTCATGACTTCAGTTTCTTTCGCTTAGTCCTTCCTATGCGGTTTGTTAAATATTGTTAGTTGAGTTAGATAATGAAAAAAGAAATACTGCTTAAGAATGCCTCATTAGGACTTTTTTTCAGTTTTGCTTTTCTTTCTAATGTTTTTTTTTTTTTTTCTACAAGGACATGCTTGTCTGGCACTAGTCCGTACAGGCTCCGTGACAAGTTTCAATTTCTAACACTTGCATTATCGCCTTCAAATAACATATGATGACAAGAAAGTGCATTCATTCAAGTTCAGTTACAGTGGAAATAGGGCCGGAGAATGATGATTAATTATGTGGGTATAATTAAACTGTACATTGTGTATTAAACTTATATATTCCACTTTTTTTCTGCCTACATCAATATATGACGGATAAAGTTGATATAAAATATCTAGGCATTTTCGCATTTTCGTGTGATTAAGTGTGGGTTCTGTTTTTGTTTGTTTGTTTGATTTTGTCATGGTGAGCTGAAGTGGAAATGAGGGACCGATCTTTAAAGAGGAGAAAACAAAGGGTTGTAAACGACAGCGTGCATAAACAGATTGAATTCATTTTCCAAAACCAGCCTATGATATTAAGATGTCACAATAAATGATTATAACTATTGCATTTGTTTTCTAATGAGCTAAGTCCAAATATTATAGACGACTTTTTCAATAAACATGCTTGTATTCTAACGTCTTAATCACTCTTTTCACAGAGATTTAAGGCCCCTTTTTAGGACAACATTGTGAAAGTGCATACCCTTCACCTTGTAATCTTTAAATGGGTATAACATGGCGATGACATACCTAATGGTAGATGTATATCAGCAATCCGGACTAGCCTGGCTCTCTTCAGAGCTTCTCTCAGGTCTGATCGAAGTGACGACGGGCTCACTCCCGTACTCCATTTACGAAGCATGCAGACAGTTCCTTCATTCGTTATTTCATGGTGACGATAGTTAGTTTTGATGAAGTTCTGGCATTCCGCCACAGTGAAGCCCAACCCTTTCCCGAGGTTCTCGATGTCTTCATTCTCTGAGATATCTCTGGCAATATCTCTCAAAATGAAATCCACATCACCTGACTGATCTTCAGGCATTCTGTAATGTATGGTCAGGAAAATGATTACTTGTAGTACTCTTCATCCGTGTAAATTACAAGAAATCAATTCTGATATAGCTAGAAAATTAGTGCCAAAATTATGCCTATTATCAGCCAGCATATATACAGTTTGTGCATTTGTGAATTTGTAAAAATGGATCTGTAATCTGTTAAATGGAGACTGGCTGGAAAGCTCCCCATCAGGGAGTGGAGAGTGAACATTGTCTGTGCTGGCGGGAAATGATGTTTCCGTAGACCGGGGTTATAATGCACTTTGAGCACTCTTACAGAGTGGATTTGAAGTAAATATAAATTCATATTATTATTATTATTATTATTATTATTATTATTATCATTATTATTATTATTATTATCATTATTATCATCATCATCATAAATTGTTATTATTGCTAAGTTTTGAGACACGATATTCTAATGACTATAAGACAATGAAAAAAAAAAGTAATTGTATAAATTATAGAAGAGCATAAACTAGTATAAAACAAAATACTGCGGTCTTCTGTGCGGTGGGGTTGCTTACATGCCTCTCAATTTGCAAGGGAGATGTGTGAAACAATTACATCCAAGATCTGCTCTGTGAACTAAAATGTATTCATTTCTGTCGTATAATCAGCTTACATTAGTATTTCGTCAGAGTGTTATGACTGAAACTTAACGAATTTAAACATCCATTTATTGTACCTTTCTAACTACAAGACTACAAAATCAAGGCCTATACCATCGAGTAGGCCGGTATACTCACCACAATAGACAATAGCACATCCATTTACATTGCAGTGATTAAAGGCATCACATGGTTATTTCTGTTAATGATGAGCATCTTTTGTGTGTTCCAGCTATTCATTCATTTTCAACCGGAGACTTATTGGCGGGTGCTGTTCGTTATTCCGAAGGTTCGCTATTCCGAAGGTTCGTTGTTCCGAAGGGTCGTTAATCCGAAACACGCAAATTCCCTATAACTAGAGGTTCGTTAATCCGAAAATGAAAAGGGGTTCGTTAATCCGAAAATTTGTGGTGTTATTCCGAAGGTTCGTTATTCCGAAGATCGGTTAATCCGACAATGAAATTCGGAACAATGAACCTTCGGAATGACGAATCTTAGGAATAAAGAGCCTTCGGAATAACGAACCTTCGGAATAACGAGCTGTAACCCTTATTGGCATGCAAAGAGGTAGTTCAGGCATTTCTTTTTAAATTTCTGATCATCAATGAACCAAATTTGTAGTTGTTGTTTTCCTTTTTAATAATTTTTTTTGGTGCACTGTACTTTGAAATGAGTAACCTTCAATGGAGTCCATAACCAGATCTTCTCTTCTTCGTTAATACCTGACAATTAGGCAATCTCCTATGTGACGAATCACAAAACAGGAGAAAGTCGATGTAACGTACACAAATGGATATAGGTTTTCCAGATGCTAACCTTATCATGCAATCAAAGTAGTCGATCAATTTGTACAATGCAAAACAAAGTTCGAATGGCTCAGAGAATAAAACCAGCCCTAATCCAGATGCCCTGTTACGTCTGCGAATCATTGTAATCATGAGTCGAAATGTGCCTTTGAAAACTCATGTCAATCACGTGAAAATTCCCGACTGGTTTTCCTTTTGTGAAGCAATCACAGCAAAATGTTTTTCAACTGAACTGAACATGATTTTACAAAGGTCAGAAACATACACTTGGAACTTTCCATTTTTTTTTAAAGAAACCCGGTATGCAAGCTTTATCCACTATCCTGCCTGTCATCAAAACTGAAAGTCATACGGACGATTTGAAGACATTCCTGTCTAATTATAATTTCCTGTTTTGACTGTGATATGGTTTACCTCTTCTCATGAATTTGGTGTTGTAACTTGGAATGTTTTTCAGCCTTAGCTGGCTGTTCTTCCCTCTCACGCTTTTTGGGCATGATTTCCAGCGAAGTATTGACGCCCAGAATGCATGAAGTCGAAATGGAGGATGGTGCAGGGTTGTAGTAAGTTTGTCCTATACTGGCGATTCCACGTCATAAGGCGACTAGACTGGGAGAAGGGCGTGGCTACATGTAAGACAGGTTAATCGATGAACTGATCATCAGAACCTCTCACCGGACTAACTTCTTAGTTCATGACCTGGAATGAATAAGGCATATGATCACTCTTTTTGCTGTCATTGATCAGTGTACTTTATATTTGTGTAGGATAGAGAACTGTCTCCTGGGCACTGTTGCAAAAAAGTTGAGATCTTCATTAAACATTAAACATTAAGCATACATAATATTATCTAAGTACCAAATTCTGATTGACCAATATCTGACTCTAGTAAGATATTCTGACTTGCATTTGATTGCATGTGCTCATCCAAAAGAACGCAGAATTCAAAAAAAAAATGAATTAGAGTAGTTTGATTACTATCGTGATTATGAAGTGTACTTTTAGTTGTATTATAGACCTACCTGCATCGTTTGTGTAAAGAAATAAACGATTAAGAAAAAAAAAATAACCAAGAAGGCCGATTACACTCAGGAACTAATCATAGTCCCGGAGCCTTTTCTGTTTGCGTGCTGCGCTCACTTGTATGTATGTATGTGAGTGTGTGTGTTTGTGTGTGTGTGTGTGTGCATGGGTGTGTTTCAGCTTCAGTTTCAGCAAGTTTTATTTATCCATTGAATAGAACAAAAATGATTATGACAATATCACATATTCGCAAGTCATGGACATATGAACAGGGGTTCGTGGTATAATCATGTATTAAAATAATACATTCTATATGTCATGACGACAAATCTTTATTGGTATTAAGGTGGAGGAGTCCGTTTGTCAATTTATTGGTATAAAGGTGGAGGAGTCCGTTCGTCAATTTTCAAATCGCTTGAATTGGACAAGGGCGCGTAAGAATTACGGCTTGGAACAATTCTTCTTTTTTTTTCTTACAGAAGGAACACAACACATACGTATATATAGAATAACTAACACAAAACTTTCATGTATTTTGAATGTCACTTGACCGAAATGGACATCACAAGGTGGAAAATACAAAAGGAAAAATAAGAAAAATGAGAATAAGGGACAAAAATAAGAGGTACCCATATAGCAAAAGTAAAGAGAAGAGGAAAGAAGGGAAGGCGAAGAAAACGTATTTAATGTTCAGGAGTTGGGAGCTAAAAACGGCATATTTTTAATTCGAGTGATATATATTCTTCTGTGCTGCAAAAGCTTCTGATGTGTTTGATGATAATGAACAGTTAAATGAAAAGATGTGTTTTGAGCCGTAATCTAAAGACTGCCACGGTTGGGGATTTCCGGACTTCTAATGGTAGATCATTTCAGAGTTTGGGAGTTGCACAGGCAAATGCTCTGTCTCCCAGTTTTACTTTTGTTGTACATGTTGGAATTTGTAAGAGAAGAGTGTCCTTAGAACTGCGCAAATTGTGAGTGTGTCTATGGGATTTAAATACGAATAATTCGAATATGTACATGTACCTGGGGGTTTGACCAATGAGTGACTTATATACAATCAACAAAATCTTAAACAATATTTGTTTACGAATCGGAAGCTAGTTTAAGTCTTTCAGAAGAGGAGTAATCCTTGAAAACCTGGGTTTGTTACAAATAAGCCTTCCGCAGGAGTTTTGGACTCGCTGCATGCCCCCAACTTGAGAATCAGGGAGTCCATACAATAACCCATTGCAATAATCCACTTTGCTTATGATACATGCTTGGACAATCATTTTCATACTATTCTCATCGAAATATTTCCTAACACGTCTAAGATTATATAACATAATTATGGTATGATGATTTACACACATTTGTGATGTGTGCTCCCATGTTAAGATGTGTGTCAAAACACACTCCAGGATTCCTAACAGTGGAAAATGACTTTATGACGGTACTTCCAACTGATATCCCATCAAAAGAAAGTTTAGATATTTGCTTGGATGTGCCAATCAATAACAGTTCAGTCTTACTGTCATTCAGCATGAGTTTGTTTTGCAGCATCCATTCACGTACATAATTGACACATATTTCCATGTGAGTGATGCTTTGCTGTTCAGCAAGTGCAGCGTCAGGTGTGAACGACAAATACATCTATTTGTGCGCAATCGTTCATCAAAACATTTTTTTTTTCCGGAATCGAATGTAAAATATAGATATAATTATATAAACAAAAAAACTTAAAGTATAGAGAGCAAACACCACAATTTTTTCTTTTGTTTTGTTTAAGAAACTATTTTTTTTTTGAATTTATTATAAGCTTATACATTTGGTATGGATAACGCCCATTACCATTTGGACGACATTCCGAAAATTCGGGTAGGAGGCAGTCGAAACAACAAGGACTCGCACCTATCGTGTTGGAGCTCAGCAATCTTGTGTAATATTTAGGCTTGAAAATATGTGAGTAAATTAATGCCCAAAAATGTATTTTCAGGGGCGGAAATAACAATGCCGGCTAGAGTATTCCATAAGAGCAGGATTTATTCAGACGAACGATCCTTAGCCAGTATCGGACCTTGTGAGGGAACGTGGCCCGTCCTCCATCCTCCTCCCTGACAATTCTGACCTGAAGACTACAAAACTATTTGCTACTCATTTTGAGAACTGATTAATGAGAAGGGGGTCTTTGTGGTCTCACTTTGCAGATCTGAATGTTGCATTTTCATTTATTACTCAATTCTATATCTCTACTTTACGGAACTGAAATAGAAAGAGCTTCGTTAACACGTTTAAATTTATTTATAATAGATGAGCACATAGATGCCTAGTTTGGTATCGGACCGGGTATGAAGCAGGTTGACAGTGCATTGAAGCGACGAAGCTGTGTCGGAATTAGTTATAAGTCGCCTTGGTTTCCATATAATTCGCACGTAAAGACTGATTCGAATTCCACAATGTTTCCTTTACAACTTTACATACTAAAAACAGTAAAAATCTGTGTAGAAAGCACAACAACTGTCCTTCCTGTGCACGTTTCAATCCTTCCATAACCAGTCCTAACCCAATTTCAGCTTCGCACGTTTTGTTCTTCCCAGTTTGCTACTTCGACCCTCTGGAACATGGCATATTATGCTTTTGAATAATGTTGTGACTTCTTACGGGTACAGTAATTATGCTGGATTATACCGAATGTATATTTGCCAGTAAATTGTGAAAATGCAGGTTCGATAGACTGACACCCACAGTCCTTCGGTTCAAACAAAAATGCTATTCAACGAAACAGCCAAGAGTAAATCTGTAAAATTTGCATTTTATCCCTTTGTACAGTAGGAATCTAACTGAATATCATTTTTGTGTATGCCGTTGAGACCCTGCTGTGTGTAAGTATAGGTTTCCCCGGCCAATTTCGCACTTGTGTCGTGTGTGTCAGTCCAATTCCTAATTGCTGCATTCAATTTAGCCAAATTTAGCGTAGATGACATGTTCGGTAGTTCAATTTTATGATCTCTTCATTCAAATTCATTTTGGAGCATTCAAATTACCTTTAGCGTCATTCTAATTAACACTTTTTCAATTGAAATTCGTAAAACTAGCACCATTTCGTTATCCGTTCATTCAATTTAGAATGATATAGTCACGTGATCACGGACATGCCGCACTCGTTCATTCAAATTCATTTTTGGGCATCCAATTTGACATCTTTTGAAGTCAATTTAGCACGCATGTTTATGCTTTGGTTCTTTCTTTATTTTTTTTTTTTTTTTGTCAACACAGTTACTGTTTTGCAAGCGTCATTACATTTCATGTTTTCGTACTTATTTGAAAGATTTTGGCAACAGTTTTTTTTTTTCTTCTTCAATGTGCTTAGTGATTCTTCCAGTCCGAAGATTTAGTGCATCATGTGGCCACAACTTATCTGGCAGTTGAGTGCTTTATTCCGAGTGTGTCGGCCAGTTCTAGGAAGTCAAGGTTATGATCATCAAATGTTTCTATAATTCTTTTTCTGTCTTCTTGAGAAATACGTCTGTATCTAATTTGTGCTGTCATGACTGTAAGAAGATGAAGTTAATCTGTAGTATTGGTACATGTAGGCCTAAAATGACATGTATGAAAGAAAAGGGGCGTTACAGAACAACAAACCCGAGTTATGTATGGTAAAAAAATATGATACTTTTACTGCTTAACAGTGCGTGGATGAAACAAAAAGTCACATAGAAATACGCGTTTAAATGTTATCACCTTTTCAAAAAATAAATAACATGACGTTAATTTGAATGAACATGTTAGGAATTTGACTGCCCATACGCGAAATTGAATGACTGAAATACCCCTTTCGGCCAGCGTTGGCGAATTTTAATGACTGAAGAGCACGTGCCAATTTGAATGCTCGTTTTACGAATTCGAATGGCACATGTGCAAATTTAATTGATCGAAATGCTAAATTGAACGACCAACTCGCAATTTTGAATGACAGAATGTGCAGTGACGAGGATTTTCGCTAAATTGAATGAACCTTTTATCAAATGGACTGACAAAAGTGCGAAATTGGCCGGGAAAACCTATATTTACACATATATATCTACATTTATGGCACAGCCCTCACAAGGATAGAGAGCTACGCATAGTGCTTTTGAAAAGAAAATCAAGGAACTATAGGTAAAGCGTACGATTTACTGAGCAAAATATGAGAAAAATTAAAATCATGCGTAGTAATTACCATGAAGGATGTGGGATGGGGAGAAAATTGAGAAAGTGCAGGTCTTTATCTATTAGTACTGTAGACTAGTTATACTTGGAGAAACCAAAAGGCATCGGTATACTACTAGAGGTGTGAATTTTATGACCCGTAGCATTTTCCACTGCAACATCTTCCAGTGCCTATACTCCATCCGAAAACTTGGACAATGAAACAGGTTGTATCCAAGTATATGGACGCACAATGATTTTTTTTTTCAGGAGATGGTGAAGAATTTCATAGAAAGCACACAAGGCAATGATTGCGTGCCAGAGAAAATTGGATTAGGGCTAGTCATATACGTAAAAGGATAGTGAGTATAGAAAGCTCCTTTAAGTAACACATCATGAAAAGAAATAATTATGGAACAAAGAAATCTTATTCGAGGGAAAGGAGAAGGGAAAAAGAAACGAGTGAAACAAATAACAATTTGGACTGAAAACATCACGAAATAGACAATACTGGATCGGATGCATCCCATCGGGCAACAGACCCATGTTGCAGCAACATGTTTGTGTCAACTAATGTGACGATTACGATAATTTACCTATAGTATACAAGCTCAATACACGAGAACATGAAGCGAACAACTTACTTGTCATTCACGTGGAAGATCTTAATCAAGAACAACGTAAATTCACCTGGAAAAACGACTACATACACTTGTATTTTGATATGCGAATCAGTAACATATTTGAAAGGAAATCTAATTATTGATAAATTGTTTCAACTCTGAACTATTCATATTTTTTTCTTTTATTTTTATAAGTGGGGCGGGGGGGGGGGTAAATAACGATCAAACATGGAAATTCGAAACTTGTATCCTTGTTTCATTTGTCAGTAAAATTGTGCACAATATTTGACAGCTTAGATGATAAGTTACAAATTTGTTCAAAACTTCTTCTGTTTCTATGCAAATCTTAGTCGTGAATTTCTAGAGTATGACACAAAATGACGATGGTAGCTGCCGGATCGCGTCATACCCATAGCCATGCTGGAAAGAACACAGTGTCCCACAATGTGAGAAACACCGTGTGAAAACAGTGTGAACACAATGTGTACACAATGTAACATCTCTTTAAACTGTCAAATTCGAATTAATGTGAATCACAAACTCGCAGTGTTAAACAAAGCATTACTATATAAATACTCTTTGAAAATCACACCACAGTGTGAAATCATCCTCACACTGTTAAATTCGTTTTCACATAGTCTACTATGTGAACACAGTCACAATGTGGAACACTGTTTTCTTTCCAGTAGGGGAGTATAGAGATGATCCCGATCTGTTTCAAATGGCTGATGTGCCACACTCCACACGAAGAGAACTAAAAAGTAAGACAAAATGGTAAATGTAATGTAACAACAATAACCTTCCACATTCTTTTTAACTTCACTGCATCATTCTGTATCTCGCTTTTGTTCATTGACATTTATTTACATTACCTGCCCTCGCAATCTGCTTTAGTACAGTATATTGAAAAGTGTCCATCAAGTTTGCCGGGCAAGCCTGTCAGTTTCGTCAATCCAAAATGTTCTGTCGAACACGTGAATTCATTAAAGCTCCGGGCAGTGACTGAGAATGAATGGTTCGTGAATACACGTGACGATGTGCAGGGTGAACTTCACTATATTTGACTATAATACACTCGTCTGACTTACTGATGATGACTGCTCGATTCCTCTATGGACCCGTACCGTAAATATGTCATTAATGTTAATTCAGCCCTGTAACATCATAGCGGGCAGACTTCATTCTGCAATCGCATGTGAACATATATAATGCATAAGATAATACATTGAAATTGATTACTGAGATAAGACTGTTGTCAATATTTTCGTGTTAAGTCTCTTGAATCAGCCAGTTCTCGTGCAAACAGCCCTATTGGAAAGAGCACAGTGTCCCACAGTGTATTCACAGTGTGGTCACATAGTCGACTATGTGAAAACGCTCGAATTTAACAGTGTGGAGATGATTCTACACTGTGATTTGGTTTTCACAGAGTGTTTACATGGCATTGTTCTGTTTCACACTGTGGATTGATGGTTCACAATGTGCTCACACTCTTAAAACGTTCGAATTTAACAGTGTGAAGAGATTTCACTCTGTGAAGAGATTTCACAATGTATTCACATTATGTTCACATTGTGTTCACACTGTGTTTCTCATACTGTGGGACACTGCGTTCTTTCCAGCAGGGAGTGCCAATCAAGTTATAACTTATATAACGCATTGATTTCATCTGCACTTGGCAAAACAAACGGTCGCAGATTAATCAATGTAATCTATTTAATTTCAGATTCATGATTACAAATATCTATATAATCATAATCATATAAATCATGTACACGTATATAATGACAGATTATAATTTCTAAGGTTATGTTAGTAACGTAATGATTGGGATTTAATTAATCATTATTACCTCCGCCAAGGGAGGAGGTTTTGTTTTCGATACCGTTGGTTTGTTCTTCTTCTTCTTCTTCTTCTGATTAAGTCTGCCTCCTTCAATAGACTGAAGATTCTTGCAGACTGGTGCTATTTACACTATAATACAATTTATATACAGATATTTACAAGCACATAGAAAAGTTGACGAAAAAACTAGCCACTGTGATCAACAGTTAGACGGTTTCGAAATGATCCCACAGATGGCGCTGAAACAATTTCTGACGACAGGGAATTCCAGTTCCTTACAGTTCTTGGGAAGAACGAATGGCGATGCGATTGTTCGTTCGTTCGTTAGTTAGTTAGCTTGAATTGAATTCGAATTTATTCATTTCATTTACATTTACATTTTACATTTACATTGCATTGTCGTTTACATATTGACACATAATATTACAGTAATATATCAGCATGAATTGACAGAATATAGGGTACTTATACAAACGGAAATGGGGTGACCCAACTAAAAGCATAGCTTGTCAAATTTGTAGGTCACCATGACAAGTAATTATTCATAATTATGTACAGAGTAATTGAGAATATAATACAGACTCCTGAAATATATTTACATAACTTGTCCATATTTACATCTTAAAGGTAGTAAACATGAATGATTAAAAGAGGGAGAGAAGGAGAGAACGAGAGAAATGGAGGAAATAAAGTGAGAACCGAAGGGGGAGAGAGGGGGAAGAAAAAGAAAGAAAGAAAAAAAGAGAAAAAATGAACAGTGAAATTAGGATGAATAGGAATAGTTTGTCCGTGTGCAAAATATCTCAAAAAAGTAGTCAACGGATTTGAATGAAACTTGCAGGAAAGGTTTAGAAAGATACAAGTTACAGACGATTAAATTTTGGTGGTGATCCGAGAATATTGGGGGAGTTTATGAAGGATTTTAATATTTTGCAGGTAGGGTCAATGAACTTGGGAGTTCAGACTGCGCGTATTTGAGGTTTGCATGCGCGTACTAAAGTGCGTGTTCTAATTGTATTGTGCTTTTGTGGATTATAAAAAAGCTTTTGATTTAGTTGATCGAAGTTCGCTTTGGATTAAATTATTGAAGGACGGGATTGATGGAAAATTATTGCGTGTAATAGTCAAAATATACGACAACGCTAAATCTTGTATTTCATATGGTGGTAAGAAATCCGATTTTTTTCAGAGTAACGTAGGAGTAAGGCAAGGTGAAAATGTGTCTCCAATCTTATTTGCACTGTATCTGAATGATTTTGAATCTTTTTTACAAGAGAGATACAATGGTCTGAGCTCTCTATCTACATCAATTCACGATTGCTTTTATGAGAATGAAATGGATGTTTTTATAAATTTATTCACTCTTTTGTACGCTGACGATACTATTGTACTTACTGAAAGTGCGAATGATTTACAAGATGCTCTTAACGCTCTTTCTGATTATTGCCAATTGTGGCATCTTACTGTTAATACCACAAAGACGAAGGTTGTTATTTTTTCTAGAGGAAAAGTTAGAAATATTCCAAAGTTTTATTTTGCCAATGAACTTTTAAGTGTAATTGATGAGTATGTGTATTTAGGAACAATTTTCAACTATAACAATAGCTTCAAAAAAGCTATAAATAAACAAGTAACTCAAGCACAAAGAGCTATGTACTCCATGAAGAGCAAAATTGCATTTCTTTGTCTACCTGTTGATATTCAACTTGAGCTATTTAATCAATTGATATTACCAATTCTGTTATATGGATGTGAGGTTTGGGGTTTTGAAAATGTAATTCAAATTGAAACGTTTTATTTGAAGTTCTGTAAAGAATTGCTTGGTCTGAACAAGAGAACTCCCAATTGCATGACTTACGGTGAACTTGGGCACTACAAATTAGAAAAAAATTGTCACTAGTCGAATGCTAATGTTCTGGTACCGTCTTGTAAACGGGAAATCAGCTAAATTATCAAGCATCATTTATAGCTTTGAATTTTTCTCCTTTTTGAAGGGGAAAAATCAGATGGGTTGGATTTTCAAAGTAAAGAATACTCTTGATAGCTTAGGCCTTTCTGACGTGTGGAAGAGTCAAGCAAGTAATCTATCTTTATCTTCATTCAAAAGAATGATAAATACAAAAATTAAAGATATGAGTCAACAGGAGTGGCACAGTGATGTTGAGTTAAACAATCAATGCACTGTTTATAGAATTTTTAAGCAGCAATTATGCTTTGAAAAGTATCTGATTCGTCTTAATGAAAATGATAGGAAATCATTAACACGTTTTCGTTGCCTTAATCATACGCTTCCAATAGTGTCTGGGCGTTACAAAGACATTCCAAGAATTGAACGTTTGTGTACCTATTGTTCTCAAAATGATATTGGTGATGAATTTCATTATTTGTTTGTATGTCCCTTCTTTACGACAGAACGTAAAAGATCTCTCGAAAAATATTATAGGAAGTATCCTAACACATTTAAATATGATCAATTGTTCAATTCCACTAAGAAAAAGACTTTGTCAAACATTTCGAGGTTTTGTAAGGTAATAATGTCCTCTTTTAGTTAGTTACTGCACTTTATTATTTCGTTTGATTTAGTTTATTTTATATACCCTTTGCATGATTATTTGCATCAGGCAGTGCCTGCATCGTTCGTAATTCACGTGGTAGATTTACATTTGTATAGTATATTATATATAACATACTTTTATGCAAATTATATTTGAAAAGTATGTTGATATCTTGTATATATTTGTATTATACATGTATATATGTTAATTCTTATTTGAAATTTTTCTATTTTGTGTATTTTCAATTGACATTGTACTCCCATACCCCATGAGGGTCGTTGAGTAATAAATCAAACTTCAAACTTCAAAACTTCAAACTTCTGCTAGGGCGAGGCGCGCCGTGTAGCTGAGGGTTTATGACGTAACAAAGGCTTCTAAATTAGGAAATCGGGTGACTTCTAGCACACAATGCTATAAGGAAGTATGGGTGAAAATCACTGATAAAGATCAGTGGTAGAAAATATACTGCATGCTTGGCGGAGGTCTGCGCTCTCAGAGTACTTCTCTAGTTGTATGATAGTGACACACCTGTGCATACACTGAATGACACTCCCTCATGACACACAGTTCGAGTTCATCCCCAGTATAGCTTCATGCATAAGCTGCTTCAAGGGATTACTGCGTCAAGGTATCAAGGTATTACTGGGTTTACACGTAAACTGACCATAAGGTGGATAGGATAATAACAATGAATCAGTTATCTTTAAAATCTCAATAATAAAACGACAGTATGAGATTTTCAAGATACATTGGACATTCAAAGGACTGTTTCTAGAGACGTAACAGGCTCTCTTCCAGATGCAGGATACCATACTTAAGATAAGGCAGAAGCAAAGTTGAGTATAACATCAAAAGGATGGCGTGGAGTATTAAAACTTAACTTCGTTGATGGTAACATCAACACTATCATTACGTGGCTTCCACTAGTCTGATTTCCAGACCCTTTGCCAACTGGACGAAGTCGCCGCCTTTGCCGAAGGAAATACTACCTTAAAATCTACTTGTTTTCGACGTTGAGGGCGTCAATATCCTGAATAGCGAACTAGTACGGGCAGAGGGTCGTGAAGCCATGCAGACTAGGCTTCCACAAGACTTTGTTGTTGATTGTCAGACCTAAGAACTTCGTTAATGTGAACTGTGTCATCTAATACTACATTATAAGGGCGACTATTTAAAGAATTCATACTACATTATAAGGGCGACTATTTAAAGAATTCTGAAATTATTCAACCTGGAAGACCATAACATTTTATACTTTAAAGCAGAGAGTAATTGAATGCTTGTCATATTTTTTTTTACACGATCAATGGAAAATTGCAAGTTGTTGACATCGTCTGATCACTCATTTGCATATTTCAACTGTGCGAAAACGGTTCTGCAGAATTCCTTTTTAAGAAATTATGAATGTCATAACTTCCCGAAACAGAGGCTCCTCCTTACATGTCTTAGTCTTGCAACTTCATTTAAAGCCGGTTTGGTCTGTGATCCAGAGCATAACGATCAGTTTTGACATTCAGACATTAGTGCTTTATATGCCTAGACCCTTTACTCTTTTTTTTTTTTGAAGTTCCATGTGTATAATATCGGTACTTCACAGCTTCTCTCATGTAGCGTATTGGGATCCGATATATACATGTATATTTAAAGAGGTACGTTGAAGGACTCACGTGTGACACAGTGAATATATTTCGAAGTAAGGCATGTATTGGAGAGGTAACTTTAACTTGTCCTCTCTCTCCGAGTGTCGAACCTCCAACCCTTGATGATTCTTGCAATTCTCAATACTAAGCTTCTAATCAGGGCTTCTGGATAGTCATTGCTAAGTATCATTTTAACCTTATATATCTATTTCCTTCATTAGTACATTTTACATCGTGTCTAACTTACTTTGTGAGACCTGAGCTTATATAGGCATATCTTTCTATATAGTGGTCGAAATATTTTAAACTCATTCTTCTTTTTTTTTTTTACATTTTTGTAACACATTTTACATAATCTACTTCAATTTTTTAGCTTAATATTGATTGACTTTCGGATAGTTGGGCTCGATTTCTTGAAATCATCGAAATGTCTGACACTTGGCTGCAAAGTCGATACAACAACCGACACGATAGAACAGATTTCATCATATTCAACAGATGTACACCTTGATTCAGGTTTTTTACATTCCTATAAGTGATATATAATGAGAAACCTCTTATGAAATGTGAAAGAGCATGTAATTTTAAGAAGGATTCAATGTTTATTTGATGAAAATTGGTTTTCACATGGCTGAGATATAAAAAAAAAGTGATAATAATTAAAAGACTACAGGCCACGCCTTTTATTAGGATCTCTTTGTTTCACCTTGTTTTGGGATATCTCAGGCATTTCAAAACCGATTTTTATCAAATAAAGTTTTTATACCCTTTAGAATTGCATGCTCTTTAACATCTCATAGAGTGGTTTCTGAATATCTCGCAAAACGTTAAAAGCTAAATCCTAACCTCGACCAGAACTGTACGCACCCTTTAATATTGATTGACTTTCGGATAGTTGGGCTCGGTTCCTTAAAATCATCGAAATGTCTGACACTTGGCTCCAAAGTCGATACAACAACCGACATGATAGAACAGTTTTCTCACATTCAACAAATGACACTTTGCACTTTGTACTCTGTTTGCATGTACGATGTCTGATTTTATTGCTGCTTTCTCATGATTTATTACAAATTTGTGACACATACGGAAAGGAAAAATTTAGAACTTTGCACGCAAAGGCGTCATCATTTTGCCCCGTCAGGCGAGTGAAATATACGTTGGACTTTGCCAGACATTGTTTGCTGAATATGTTGGAGTGTTAATCTTTGCCCACGTACAGTTTATGAAACTGACATGAATAAAAAAAAAAAAAAATGCTACTTCATGTTATCAGACATCAACAACAGATTTTTACATTGATTAATTTGCTATTTCAAAGTTGAACTTCATCGACAATTCAAATTATTAATGATACTGCGTGAAGAATCATAACATGTATGAACGCATCACTATATGCTCTAGGTATTTGTAGCAGACTAGTTCTTCTATTCGGAGGTTCAGAAATTTAACTTTTTCTCAAAGGTGAACCCCACTTGGAGTAAATAGCACCCATACAGGTCCAATATTCAACTCCAGTCTACTCAAGGGTGCACTGGGCCAAACTGAACACCAAAATAAACCACAATTTCTTAGTGTGTAGGGTCGACATATTTTAAACCCGTTCTATGCCCCGTTTTTTTTTTTTTTTTACATTTTTAATACATTTAACATAATCTATTTCATTTTTTTTACCTTAATATTGATTGACTTTCGGATAGGTGGGCTCGATTTCTTGAAATCATAGAAATATCTTTACACTTGGCTCCATTAAACGATACAACAACCGACATGATAGAACAGTTTTCTCACATTCAACAAATGTACACTTTGTACTTTGTACTCTGTTTGCATTTACGATGTGTGATTTTATTGCTGCTTTCTCATGATTTATTACAAATTTGTGACACATACGGAGAGGACAAATTGAAACTTTGCACGCAACGGCGTCATCATTTCCCCGTAAGGCGAGTGAATAATGCGTTGGACTTTGTCAGACACTGTTTGCTGATGATTTCAGTCAAAGCGAACTTTGGCACTGTCGGCAATGAGTACCCTTTTGGTGTTATTAAAGATATTCTTCGCTTGATTATATTGCTTGTTGACATATGACCCTTTTGGAGACAATGTATTACTAATGCGGGCAGTTAGACCTAATTCTACATTTTACTGTGCTCTTAATTTCTCTCTCATGATCCCCAACACATGCACATGTTTATATTATGAATAGATGATATATTCGACATACATGTGGAATGGAGTGTACAGAACAAGACCTCCCTATTTTTCTTTATTCTCTCTCTCTCTCTCTCTCACACACACACACTCACACACACACACACACACGCACGCACACACGCACACACACACACACACACACACACACTGATTTTCACCAACAAGACCATCACGTACAGCCCATACTTCTCTATATTTGCATGCATTGTGTAGTCGTTGCATATACGACAGAACATGTCCTTCATTAAGTTGGATAAAAGACATTTCATGCCGGTTCTCATACTAGTCACAGCTACAACCTTACGTTTTGTTTATGGCAATATCGTCACACTTTAAGGTATTCATTTGAATGATAAAGTCTAACGTTTGCGAAAGCCCGTAAAAAAAAAGGTCAACTATAAATGCATACACCTGTTATCAGTGTCAGTTACATAAATTTAACGAGTTGTGATATTACAATACAATCTAGACGCAGCATGTTGATGGTTCATGCCTTCAAAGTATCAAAACAACTCAACCAACCATCTGTGCGGTATACTTACTGCGAATAATAATAAGGCATTGGCAATCCTGCCATTTTAAGAATATCGAACAGGATATTCACTCAGTCTTGCGTGTTTATTTTTCAATATCCTTCCTTGATGAATATAGACGTGCTCCTCAGGGTAACATTAAAATGTGCAAAAGGTTTTAACATTCCATAGGTTTACTGCTAATGGGCCGTCGATGAAGGTACACGTTGTCTAATATGTGCTCTCCTTGAGGATTCCTTAATCCTTATTCCTTAAATTTATTGATCCAGCAGTAATATATATGTATATATATATATATATGAAGAGTTTGTTTGCAAAAACCGATAAGTCCATATTTGCCAAATGGAGATATTTGCGATTGAAGGTCAAGAAAAATAAGGAGAATAATAAGAAATGTTTTGCTTCTTTAGACCATAACTTCAATAATGTACCTTTATATGTAGTGACCAGTATATCATTTAAAAGGTATTATTTTGTACTTTATGACAGAGGTTGTACTTCAAAACCTTCAAAAATGGACTTATCGGTTTTTGCGAACAAACTCTTCATATATATATATATATATATATATATATATATATATATATAACATAGGAGAAATAATGTAGTTAATTTGGCTTAGACGACATGTGTATCCTCTTTTAAAAAAATAAAGTCTAGATATCAGCGATCAAGTCAATCATGACAACAAAACACCCCCTCTCTAAAAACACAAAATGTGGGCCTATTTCTTTCAAGAAACAAATGAATGGCTGCGTTTATGCATACCTATGTTCTCTAGAAAAGGATGATTTGTGTTACTATCTAAGTGTTGATCTTTATTTTTTGCCATGACGGTAAAACAGCTAAAAAACGTTGTATAATATGAATAACGTCTCAACTTCCAATCAGATTTCGTCGAATGAGCTATGAAATACAATATGAACGTCATTTTCCTCGTCTCAAATTACCTCAGGCGTAATACCTTTAAAGCTCAAAAAGCAGCTGGTCATACAGTCGTCACCTACCTATATTCACGGTCGGACCCGGAAATTCTGTTGACGTCTTCCATTAATATCTCCTCCGTCAGATGACATGGACTCGGTGAAGTTCCAATTCTATCAAGTTTTGTTGATGTTTAAAAAAAAAAAACATTATTTTTTGTTATAGTTTTGACCCTCGTGATACCCCATCCTCCGAGATGTTTCTGTAGTCACGCTCAGTAGGAACCTTTGTCACCCATGACGATCGGATCAGCTATAATAAAAAGACGATGGATTTTGTTGTCTTTAACATTTCTTACATATTATGACCATGAGATATCATGTCAATGATGATAAGCATCCATATTACTCCTATTGGTTAAGTGGGAAGAAAAGAGAGAAAAAAAAAAACCCGTCACACGGTCCTCTGACTATCATGCATAGTTTAGGGCCTGCAAGTACCTCTGACGGCTACTCCATGGTCTCACCTTGTGAGGAGGTCGACGCATGACTGTACTAGTACTCGCCAGGAGGACGCCAGACACTCCAGAGAGACACCTACGGAGCGTGTGTTGAGTACCAGTATTATAAGTCGTATGACCGTTATGCGTCGTATGACAGTATGGGTCGTATGACGGTAAGCTGAAGTACAGCTAACACCAGACTAGCGCAGTGTCCCTCCTTTGAATAGCGCGCTTCTCATGCATTTCCAGTGAACACACAGCAAATATGCAGGGAGTGCTGAACGAGTGCTGAACAAATCTCAGCACACCAAGAATTCTTCTAGCGCGTCCTAAGCATGTACGCAGCGTGTGACCATGAAGTACCATGATTAACATTTAAAGGTGCTTCTTAATTTTAATTTAAACGTTTAAATGATAGGGTGCAACTAACATTTGATGAGCTTGTATAATGTCATGATTGGCATGTAACGTAATAATTCTAAAGATAAACAAAACAATTTGCAGGAACATATCGGTAACGTACGTGACCCAACAATATCAATTCAATTCATTTTCATTCTTTTTTTTTCTTTCAATAAAAACATAACATAAGATAAATCAGGTATTATACAGCATAAACAAAAAATATTTGCCTTTGCAATAAATAAATGATATCGATAAATACAAGAGCGCATACTGGCAAAAAAAAATAATACAATGTCATGCTTCAGTTGAAAAAAAAGGAAGAAAGAATAGAGAGGTCCACTAGAAAGCAAAGCTTGTAGATTGTGAACCACTCATAAAACTTATGAATTACTTATTTACAAACACTTGTGACAAATATGATATACGACAGGACGGGACAAAACAGAAGAAACACAACAACATGACACAACTTGCCAGAATAGATGAAAAGTATGGAAGGAAAGAAAGAAAAGAGAGAATGAGAGAATGCCTACACGCTGAACAAGGAAAATGGAACAGGGGATGGTAGAGAATGTGCTTCATAGAGTTGGCGCTGATTGCAGCTGTGCAAGGATTGTGATGGCTACTTCTTTACGTAATAATGAATTCAGTGATTAAATAATTGGTGGGTGGATGATAAACCCTGAGGTTGACGAAACCTATAGCTAAGGAAAAAAACATATCACAGAGGATTTAATAGAAAAGATTTCAACTTGCGCTTAAAAGAATACAAAGATGGGGAATTTTTTATTTCACAGCTCAGTGAATTCTAAAATCTAGGACCGGTGTATATAAATGTATTCTGAGCCAATAAAGTTCTCAAGAGGGGTAAATGAAACTCATTAGATTGTCTAGTGGGATAATCATGAAAAGACTGGTTCCGTGGGAACATTGAATTGAAAATACTGGGAAGTGCATTTATATTGTAATTAAACATAAACTGACCAAGTTGAAAAAAATACAAATCTTTAATTTTCAAAATCTTATATTTAGTAAATAATGGCTCTGTATGGGAACGTGGCGGGACGGCACAAATAATACGAATAACCTTTTTGTTTTGTAATAACAGTAGTTTATCTAATAAATTTTGATGGGCACTACCCCACGCTAAGAGTCCGTAATTAAGATAAGGTAAGATTAGAGAAAAATACAACGTCAACAAAGAGGACAATGGAATATGAAACTTGAGTCTATTAATAATACCAACATTGCGTGAAATTATTGTATTAATGTTTGTAATATGCGGCCTCCACGAAAGTTTATCGTCCACTGTGATACCAAGGAATTTTATATGAGAAACTCGTTCTAACAAAGTGTCATCAAGAGCAATACCTGTGCCTAAATCTTCTAAAGAATTACTAAAAAGCATGTACTTAGTTTTCTGGAGATTAAGTGATAATTTATTAGCTCGTATCCACTGAGTTACTTTTTTTCAATTCGGAATTAACGATGCGTACAAGAATATCCGGATTTTGGTGAGAAAAGAAAATATTTGAATCGTCAGCAAAAAGTATAAATGAAAGCATGTCAGATGATCTGCAAAAGTCATTAATATAGATGATAAAAAGTAAAGGTCCTAATAAACTACCCTGTGATGGGACGCCACATTTAATGAATTCCAAACTCGAGCTGTACTCGTTCAGAGATACATATTGTTTTCGGTTTTGTAGGTAACTCCTGAACCACTCCAAGGCCTCCCCGCGTATTCCATAATGAGACAGTTTATAAACTAATATTTCATGATTAATTGTATCGAAGGCCTTGGAGAAGTCCAGGAAGATACCAATAAGATGAGAATGATTATCAATAGTATGCGCAGCATGGTCAATAAACTTTAAAAGAGCATGAATGGTGCTATGTTTCTGACGAAACCCAAATTGAGAATTTGTAAAAACAATATGTAAATTCAGAAAATTGATTGTTCTTGTAAAAATCAATTTTCCCAATATTTTAGATAAAGATGAAAGCAAAGAAATAGGTCTATAGTTACATATATCAGAATCATCTCCTTTTTTGAATAAAGGGAAAACCTTAGCTATTTTCATAAAATCAGGAAAAACACCACTTGATAAGAATTTATTGAAAATGTATGAAAGTGGGTCAGTAATTGAAGATATAATTCCCTTTAAAATAAAATTACTGATATCACCATAACCGGCACTTCGCTTGTTATTCATTGCGGTAACAATATCTATTATTTCATATTTTGTTGTTGGAACAAAAAAGAAATAGAACTGGAATGGGATTGACCTAAGAATTTAGAAAAATGTATTTTTGACTGTGGTATTTTTTTCTGCCAAATTCTCTCCAATCATTGAAAAATAAGAGTTAAAAATATTGACTTTATCATTGGGATCTTCAAAAACTTTATTATCATGTGTTATTTTTGTAATTTCTGATTTCTTTTTTGATATATTCTTAGCCTGCTTTAACACCTTCCATGTATTTTTTATATCATGTTTATATTTTTCTAACTGAATCATAAAATATTTTCTCTTTTCCAACCGCTTAAACTGACTTTTCTTTTAATCTGGGAATAAATTTATCTAAATATCTATTAATAATTATCCCTGAAAAATTCTCAAACGATACATTTATATCATCATTATCATAAACACTAGACCTATCAACCCTATCTAAATTCGCACCAAGGCTAGTCTAATTTTCTGGTGTAGCTCTACGTCTGGATGAAGAAGAATGAAACTTATTAACACAGTGTTTAAGGTCAAAACATGCTATAATGGGGAAATGATCAGTAATATCAGATAAAATTATAAAAGAATTTAAAATCTGCAGAGAATTAGCAAAAATATTATCAAGGAGGGTGGCGGAATGATTTGTAACACGAGTTGGCTTCGAAATTAATAGCAAGTAAGAAGCTGACAAAAACATTTGAAGAAATTCTTGAGATGTATTATCATCATTCTTAATCAAATCAATGTTAAAATCACCCATTACGAAAATATTTTTATTAATGAAAAAGGGGCTTTTTAATAAGTTTGTTATACAATCCAGAAAATCTTTAGGACTTGAACTTGTGGGTCTGTGTGTCTATAAACAATAATAATCATAATATTTTTAGTTTGCAGAATGAAAATTTCCACAAACAGGGACTCTAAAATATCATTCATGATATTGAATTCATCACAAACACTATATTCAAATTTGTAAGATAAGTAAAACGCAACCTCACCACCCGTCCTGTTCACTCTGTTATTAAAGGGAAGATAAACCCCAAGAGCAATGTGGATTGAGTGAAAGCAGCAACATAAGTAGAACACATCAGTGAAAGTTTGAAGAAAATCGGACAATCGATGCAAAAGTTATGAATTTTTAAAGTTTTGATGTTGGAACCGCTGGGTGAGGAGACTACTAGAGGTTATGACGTATGAGTGGACAATACCAAGAAAATATAAAGAAAATTCTGCAAAAATCAATTTTTCATGAAAATTACAAATTCCATCAACTTGATATTGACATATGTTTAGGGTAGCAATTATTCCCCCTGCTTTCTGAAAGCGGTTGGTCCATTGCTCTTTCATGATTCTAGAGAAGTGAATTTTTGTTGAATTTCCTTTATATTTTCTTTGTATTGTTGTCCACTCATACGTCATATCCTCTAGTAGTCTCCTCACCCAGCGGTTCCAACTCCAAAACTTTAAAAATTCATAACTTTTGCATCGATTGTCCGATTTTCCTCAAACTTTCACTGATGTGTTCTACTAATGTTGCTGCTTTCATTCAATCCACATTGTTCTTTGGGTTTACCTTCCCTTTAACAATAAAATCATAACCATTTAATGCATACGGCAAATTATCATCACAATCAGTCATGATAACCATGTTTCAGTTAAGCCTATTACTGAAATTTGATGTTTATTTTGGTTATCTAATAACATCTGTAATTCACCAAATGTTTAATACTCCTCATATTCAGATGTAACATAGAAAATGTGCATTGTGAAAAACTCTTTGTAAAATCTTTGAATTGATCAACAGTGACATACTTAGAAGGAGTTTGAGTTAAGTAATGTTCAAAATCAAAATCATTATATAAATCTTTTGAAGATGAGCTAACATTGTTGGCAATAAGATCAAAAAAAGCAGACGAATGTAACTTATTCCGACTTAATTCCGAAGGGAAACGTCTAAACAAATAAAGAGTTCATCATCATCTCGGGAATCAAATGCTGCATTGAGTCGATTAGCCATGAGGAGAGTCATAAAGTATATGAAGGCATGTCAACTGACTCGTTTTAGTTTCGGTTTGGCTTTATTTTTTCAATACCCTCACAGTATTCTTCGCAATCATATCATTTTTCTAAATCTTAATTACAGGTCTTCTGTCCTACGAAGGGAGGGGGGTTGTAAAAGAAAAAAGAGAATCATTCACATAAGTTATTTTTCAAGCCTTAGTTACATTTTTCACTCAAAATGTCAGACCATCGTTCTCAAAAAGTTAAATTCTATTTTGAAAATTCTATATATAATAATAATAATAATAATAATAATAATAATAATAATAATAATAATAATAATAATTACAATAATAATAATCCTGGGTACTTACAATGCGAAAATTCCAAATGACTAACGTGCTCAAGGCGCAGTAAGAAAAATGAAAAATTATGAAGTACAACGAATCATTACACACGCATGTACATGAAAATGAATGAAACGTTATTATAAAAATTCATAATATACAATTACCTTCAGTTTCTCTCCTGCGCATAGTAGAAGTTTGTTTGTTTCTTTATTTTGTTTTGGTTTTTGGTCACGCGTATAATGTTATGGTCAGTTATATTTTCAATGGTAAATGTATAGTGATCAAATATTTTATGATATAATATGCTGTTGATGAACGCTCAATATTTGAGAAAATAACAATTACAGTTGAAGACGTACCGGGGTCATTATAGTATGCTGAGAATTGCATGGAGCAAACAAGTAGACATGGGCGTAAATCCCGGGGGGATGGGGGGATATATCCTCCCATAAAATGGAGGAGGGGGGGGGATGGCCTGTACAATCATCCCCCCTGCCTGAAATTGGAGAAAAAAATGGAGGAAGAAGAAATGTGATTGTATCAATTTTGGCATAGGCCCTATTGCATGACGTTCGCATGCCCGCCTTCAGACAGGTAACAGAGCTGAACAGTATACTATCTTGTATGATAATGTATACATAATTATCTCAAGCGCTCGCTCGCTTTGCTCGCTCGCGAAGAAAGTAAGACATGTACTGACAAAAGGTATGGTCCAGACGTTGACAACGTCAAGTAGCATAGGCTTACATGTAAGCATGCTATAACGCGAGCAACTCGGGACCATCTGCAAATTTAAATAATGTACGAAAACAAAAAAAAAAACAAACAATAACAAAAACTATACCGCCATAATTGAACCCCCCTCTATTTCCTGAATCATTCCTGAAACGATGATGACTCTGATACATCTATGGCATGGGCGTAAATCCTGGGGGATGGGGGGATGAATCCCACCCCCCCCCCCCCGAAATGGAAGAGAGGGGGATGGCCTGTACAATCACCCCCCCCCCCCCCTGAAATCTGAGGAAAAAATGGAGGAAGCCGAAATGTGATTGTATCTATTTGGGCATATTGCATGACGTTCGTACGTCCGCCTTCACCCTTGACTATACCTGTGGCGGATCCAGGGGGGCGCACCGGGCACTTCCCCCCCCCCCTTAATTTCCAGAGCGAAAAAGTATAGCTACGGACGGCAGTTTTTGGACTGTAGAATGTCAAAATTTTCAAGCTACCCTCCGCTCGCTCGCATTTAATCGTTATGCCATTCTCCTGATGTTGCTGCCAGTAATTTCCAGCAGTTGCGCCGGTGCGCCCCCCCCCCCCCTTAATATCCTAAGCGAAAAAGTGTAGCTACAAACGGTAGTTTTTGGACTGTAAAATGTCACAATTTTCAAGCTCGCTCGCTCCGCTCGCTCGCATTTAATCGTTTTGTCATTCTCCTGATGTTGCTGCCAGTAATTGCCAGCAGTTGCGCCAGGTGCGCCCCCTTAATTTCCACAGCGAAAAAGTATAGCTACAAACACCAGTTTTAGGACTGTAAAATGTCACAATTTTCAAGTTCGCTCGCTCCGCTCGCTCGCATTTAATCGTTATGCCATTCTCCTGATGTTGCTCCCAGTAATTGCCAGCAGTTGCGCCGGTGCGCCCGCCCCCCTTCATTTCCTATGCGAAAAAGTGTAGCTACAAACGGTAGTTTTTGGACTGTAAAATGTCACAATTTTCAAGCTCGCTCGCTCCGTTCGCTCGCATTTAATCGTTTTGCCATTCTCCTGATGTTGCTTCCAGTAATTGCCAGCAGTTGCGCCAGGTGCGCCCCCCTTAATTTCCACAGCGAAAAAGTATAGCTACAAACAGCAGTTTTAGGACTGTAAAATGTCACAATTTTCAAGTTCGCTCGCTCCGCTCGCTCGCATTTAATCGTTATGCCATTCTCCTGATGTTGCTGCCAGTAACTGCCAGTAGTTGTGCCGGTGCGCACCTCCCCCCCCCCCCCCCACCTTAATTTCCACAGCGAAAAAGTATAGCTACAAACGGCAGTTTTGGGACTGTAAAATGTCCAAAATTTCAAGTTCGCTCGCTCCGCACGCTCGCATTTAATCGTTATGCCATTCTCCTGATGTTGCTGCCAGTAATTTCCAGCAGTTTCGCCCGGTGCGCCCCCCTCCCCATAATTTCCAAAGCGAAAAAGTATAGCTACAAACGGCAGTTTTGGGACTGTAGAATGTCCCAATTTTCAAGCTCGCTCGCTGCTCGCTCGCATTTAATCGTTATACCATTCTCCTGATGCTGCTGCCAGTTATTATTGCCAGCAGTTGCGCCCGGTGCGCCACTTCCCCCCCCCCCCCCCCTTAATTTCCAAAGCGAAAAAGTATAGCTACAAACAGCAGTTTTAGGACTGTAAAATGTCACAATTTTCAAGTTCGCTCGCTCCGCTCGCTCGCATTTAATCGTTATGCCATTCTCCTGATGTTGCTGCCAGTAACTGCCAGTAGTTGTGCCGGTGCGCACCTCCCCCCCTCCCCCCTTAATTTCCACAGCGAAAAAGTATAGCTACAAACGGCAGTTTTGGGACTGTAAAATGTCCAAAATTTCAAGTTCGCTCGCTCCGCACGCTCGCATTTAATCGTTATGCCATTCTCCTGATGTTGCTGCCAGTAATTTCCAGCAGTTTCGCCCGGTGCGCCCCCCACCCCTTAATTTCCAAAGCGAAAAAGTATAGCTACAAACGGCAGTTTTGGGACTGTAGAATGTTCCAATTTTCAAGCTCGCTCGCTGCTCGCTCGCATTTAATCGTTATACCATTCTCCTGATGTTGCTGCCAGTTATTATTGCCAGCAGTTGCGCCGGGTGCGCCACCTCCCCCCCCCCCCCTTAATTTCCAAAGCGAAAAAGTATAGCTACAAACGGCAGTTTTGGTACTGTAAAATGTCAGAAATTTCAAGCTCGCTCGCTCCACTCGTTCGCATTTAATCATTATGCCATTCTCCTGATGTTGCTGCCAGTAATTGCCAGCAGTTGTGCCAGGTGTGCCCCCTCTTAATTTCCAAAGAGAAAACATATAGCTATATACATATACGGCAGTTTGGGGACAGTAAAATGTCACAATTTTCAATCTCGCTCGCTTCGCTCGCTCGCATCTAATCGTTATGCCATTCTCCTGATGTTGCTGCCTGTACTTCTTGTCAGCAGTTGCGCCCCGTGCGCCCCCCCCCCCTTAATTTCCAAAGCGAAATAATATAGCTACGGCAGTTTTGGGACTGTAAAATGTCAAAAATTTCAAGCTCGCTCGCTCCACTCGCTCGCATTTAATCGTTATGCCATTCTCCTGATGTTGCTGCCAGTAATTTCCAGCAGTTTCGCCCGGTGCGCCCCCCCACCCCTTTGATAATTTCCAAAGCGAAAAAGTATAGCTACAAACGGCAGTTTTGGGACTGTAGAATGTCCCAATTTTCAAGCTCGCTCGCTGCTCGCTCGCATTTAATCGTTATACCATTCTCCTGATGTTGCTGCCAGTTATTATTGCCAGCAGTTGCGCCCGGTGCGCCACCTCCCCCCCCCCCTTAATTTCCAAAGCGAAAAAGTATAGCTACAAACAGCAGTTTTAGGACTGTAAAATGTCACAATTTTCAAGTTCGCTCGCTCCGCTCGCTCGCATTTAATCGTTATGCCATTCTCCTGATGTTGCTGCCAGTAACTGCCAGTAGTTGTGCCGGTGCGCACCTCCCCCCCCCCCCCCTTAATTTCCACAGCGAAAAAGTATAGCTACAAACGGCAGTTTTGGGACTGTAAAATGTCCAAAATTTCAAGTTCGCTCGCTCCGCACGCTCGCATTTAATCGTTATGCCATTCTCCTGATGTTGCTGCCAGTAATTTCCAGCAGTTTCGCCCGGTGCGCCTCCCACCCCTTAA
The DNA here is from genome assembly GCF_964275005.1 of Diadema setosum. Classification (NCBI taxonomy): domain Eukaryota; kingdom Metazoa; phylum Echinodermata; class Echinoidea; order Diadematoida; family Diadematidae; genus Diadema; species Diadema setosum. Next base: position 5,037,252 of record NC_092699.1, read on the forward strand.
TTTCCAAAGCGAAAAAGTATAGCTACAAACGGCAGTTTTGGGACTGTAGAATGTTCCAATTTTCAAGCTCGCTCGCTGCTCGCTCGCATTTAATCGTTATACCATTCTCCTGATGTTGCTGCCAGTTATTATTGCCAGCAGTTGCGCCCGGTGCGCCACCTCCCCCCCCCCCCCTTAATTTCCAAAGCGAAAAAGTATAGCTACAAACGGCAGTTTTGGTACTGTAAAATGTCAGAAATTTCAAGCTCGCTCGCTCCACTCGCTTGCATTTAATCATTATGCCATTCTCCTGATGTTGCTGCCAGTAATTGCCAGCAGTTGTGCCAGGTGTGCCCCCTCTTAATTTCCAAAGCGAAAACATATAGCTATAGACATATACGGCAGTTTGGGGACAGTAAAATGTCACAATTTTCAATCTCGCTCGCTTCGCTCGCTCGCATCTAATCGTTATGCCATTCTCCTGATGTTGCTGCCTGTACTTCTTGTCAGCAGTTGCGCCCCGTGCGCCCCCCCCCCCTTAATTTCCAAAGCGAAATAATATAGCTACGGCAGTTTTGGGACTGTAAAATGTCAAAATTTTCAAGCTCGCTCGCTCCACTCGTTCGCATTTTTTGTTATGCCATTATCCTAATGTTGCTGCCAATAATTGCCAGCAGTTGCACCCGGTGCGCCACCATTTATACAACATCAAAATGCAAAAAGTTCTCACCGTAGGAGGGGGGACATCTCCTCCCACACCCTCACCCTCACCCTCACCCCCCCCCCCTTCCTCCCTCGCTCGGGTTAGGTCGCATTCATAATATTCAATGTAAGAATTAATACAAGAAGTTTATTCATGATACCAGGACCATTAATAGCTAATTAATTGTTTAATACTAATCGACATTTGAATATATTGCTACATTTAACAAGTGGGACCGTTTCAAGTCGACAAAACGCGCAAAAACATGCATCAAATTGCACCATTTACAACATTAGAATGCAACAAGTTCTCACCTGTAGGAGGGGGAACATCCCCGTCCCACACCCTCACCCCCCCCCCCCCCCCCCTCGCTTGGGTTAGGTCGCGTTCGTGATATTCAGTGTAAGAATTAATACAAGAAGTTTATTGATATTATGATACAATTTTATAGCCAAATTCTTTAAGAATAATCGACGTCAAAATATATTGCTATACCTTAAGCAAGTGGGACTGCTTCAATTCGACAAAACGCGCAAAAACATACACCGCTCCCTTGCACAGGCATTTCAAAAAATAAAAAAGTATTCGTACTTTAAGGTCTGATTTTCAGCCGAAAGTCGGCTGACAAGCAAACAAACAAACAAACAAACAAACAAACAAAAACAAAAACGTGTGTGTGTGTGTGTGTGTGTGTGTGTTGGGGGGGGTGGGGGCAAGCTTCACTAACCCCTTACCCCCCAGGCTGCACCGGGCTTTTGTAATCGTGGTGATGGTGACTATCCGATCATCCCCCTCCCCCCCCCCCACTCCTCAGTACGGATTTACGCCGTTGCAAGATAGACGAAGACTCTTGATCTGTGATGTTGACTTGTAGGAGCAAAAAAGTTAATGTTTTATATACCATATGAAAGTTAATTTGATAGGTTATCGACCCGGTAGGTCAATAAATAGGGAAACTTTACGCATGAGTGAGCACCTCTGTTTTTCTCTTCCAAGCCACAAAAGCACAAATTGCAAAAATGAACAAGTTGTCATTTATGCGTAAGTGCTCTTCCATTTAACGATAAGAACGAAAGAGGAATCTAATACAATGAAAAGCATAAATTAATTTGCAAAAATAAATCTTTGATTTTTACAATATCTTTGAAGCCAAAAATATCGATAAAGGCTAAAAACAATTGAGGAAAATGAAGAATCTCCTGTCAAATCTAAATGCAAATGAAATTAAAGAAGCAGCAATAATAAATAAAAATGAAAAGAAATTGGAATTGATTTCTCAACTTAGGAAAATTGTAAATAGCAGTGGTCCTTGAAAATGTCTCGTAAATTCTTAAATTACCAATGTCATGGTGCATTCACAAGGAGCATCACGCCAAATCAAAGAATGAATTCAAATATTCTGTTCATTCAATCATCTTTGTATCCCTTACTCCCTTTGTCATTTTGCAGTTTGAGTTGACAACAAATTCTTATCCCCCCTTTAGTTTCGCACTTTGACTTTGTTCGAGATTATAAAGACAAAATAAGAGAACGAAATCTTATTTTTGCTATTCCGTTTTCGACTCTCATTGTATTAAGGACGTTCCTCAGTTGAGTTTGTGCGCATCCTAGCTGCGCAGGTTGGCAGTGACCTAACCAAGAGCCTAGAAGCGCAACACGAGCGATGAGCTGAGCTAGCTGAGCTGGGGCCTGTTTCATAAAACTTGTCATCAGTGACAACTGTCACATTTTTATGACAAATTTGCTCTCAGCCAATCAGATGCAAGGATTTCAGTAGCTTGTCACATCTATGAAAACTTGTCACTGATGACAAGTTTTATGAAACGGGCCCCAGAGCAGCTAGCTGCTAGTACGTAGATCGAGCTAAAGTGTAGTACGTACGGATACTCGACAGCTTCCCACCACGGCCGCGCTGTGCGGCTTCGCTCGGCTCGCGTAATGCCTTGCATTGCCAATATTAAGACTTGACCTGGGCTATTTCCTAACTTTTCCATGTATATAAAACACACACACACACACAAACACAAACAATTAGGGGATGCTCTAAAGTGCAGATTTTGGACATCCTTCCCCCCTCTAATTTCCAAAGCGAAAAAAATATCGCTACAAACGGCAGTTTTTGGACTGTAAAATGTCAGAATTTTCAAGCTCGCTCGCATTTAATCGTTATGCCATTCTTCTGATGTTGCTGCCAACAATTGCCAGCAGTTGTGCCCGGTGCACCCCCCTTAATTTCTAAAGCGAAAAAGTATACCTACAAACGGCAGTTTTTGGACTGTAAAATGTCAAAAATTTCAAGCTCGCCTGCTCCGCTCGCTCGCATTTAATCGTTATGCCATTCTCCAGATGTTACTGTCAGTAATTACTAGCAGTTGCGCCCGGTGCGCCCCGCATTTAATCGTTATGCTGTTCCTGATGTTGCTGCCAGTAATTACCAGCAGTTGCGACCGGTGCACCCCCCCCCCCTTAATTTCCAAAGCGACAAAATATAGCTTACAATCGGGCAAACGGCAGTTTTGGGACTGTAGAATGTCAAAATTTTCAAGCTCGCTTGCATTTAATTGTTATGCTATTCTCTTGATATTGCTGCCAGTAATTTTGTTGTTTCACGCCGTCATTCCATAATCCATGCAAGGAAAACTTACAATGTTGCTCAATGACTGCGCTGTGGAATGTATCACATTCCGTTATGTATTGTAGTCCCCATTAAGTTTGCAGACTGACAGCGCAAGCACACACGCGCACACACACATACACACCCACACGCACGCACAAGCATACACACCCTCAAAATAACTTTTCCACGAGGTGCCCCCCCCCCCCAATGTCTTGACCCACGATACGCCACTGGTAGACTCATTGAAGGAATAACAGGCGAGGCATGAATATCGCAAAAGAACTGATGATCAAGGGACCGAGGACGCCAGCCCTCTATCGAAACAAAGGAAATGACTGTTAAGTCGTTGCTCCGCGTATTGCCAGTACTAGAAATAGGAATAGTAATGTCACAACAGAGGAATGCATTGAATGCCAATCTTGATTTTAATGAAACATCCGAATTTTCGAGGATCCTTCCTATTCATCAGGAATGACAGTGCGAATGAATTTACACAGTGAAAATTCATTCACTGTGTAAATTCATTCGCACTGTCATCCCTGATGAATAGGAAGGATCCTCGAAAATTCGGATATTTCATTAAAATCAAGATTGGCATTCAATGCATTCCTCTGTTGTGACATTATTATTGCTATATATATATATTTGTATACATTTGCATATATATATATATATATATATATATATATATATATATATATATATATATATATATATTGAAAGAAATTATACTTGAGGCGGAGGTTGCTCTCGATCTTGTTCTCCCTTTTAATCTACAAAAGGTAAAAACAGCTGTGGAAAACCTTGACGTAAACTCAAGTTTAAGAGTTTAAAAAAAAAAAACTAATTCCAAAGGACCAACGACGCCCCAATATGTACTGTGTCTTCTTCAAAATCCACAAAACCAACAACCCGGGATAAAGGCCCTATCATTTCAGGCTGTTTTCCCAGTCACATAAACGATATATGACTTGAATTTAACTCAGACCCCCCTCCCCCAAGAAAACATACCAGTCAACCAGTGACAGCCGATGTAACTTCTTTGTACACGAACATCCCGCACAATGAGGGCATCAAAGCATATTGAAATACCCTCACTGCCCGAATGAACCCCCTCCCCCCCCCCCACACACACACACAACCTAACAGTTTATTCGCTTGCTTGAACAAACTGAACTTGTATTGTCATTGAGCAATTTCCAGTTCAACGGCAAAACTATTTGCAAACAGCGAATGGAGAGGGTGCCGCCATGGGCACCCCTGTTGTCCCATCATGTATACCTATATATGCATCATATTTATCTTCTTTTTTTTCTTTTTCAGTGCGCTTCTTGAGTCTCGCAGTCCGAAGATAATGTTGCCACAACTTATTCGAGTGTGTCTGCCACTTCTAGGAAGTCAAGGTTTTTATCATCAAAATGTTCCTACAAGTCTTTCTCTGTCTTTTCTAGATATACGTCTGTATCTAACTTGTGCTGACATGACTGCAAGAAGATGAAGTTAATCTGTAGTATTGGTACATGTAGGCCTATAATGACATGTATAAAAGAAAAGGAGCGTTACAGAACAACAAACTCGAGTTATATAGCGTCAAAAATATGATACTTTTACCAACTGTTTATGCTTTGTGAGTGTCGCATAGAAATACACGTTTAAATGTTCTCACCTTTTCCACAAAAAAAATAACGACGTAAATTTGAATGAAAATGTTTGGAATTTAACTGCCCATTCGCGAAATTGAATAACTCAAAGTGATGGCGAATTTGAATGAACGTAGAGTTCAAGCCAATTGAATGCTCTTTTTGCGAATTCGAAAGCCACATACTGAATATGCAAATTTCATTGATCGAAATGCTAGATTGAACGCACATGTTGCAATTTTGAAAGACAGAGTGTGCGATAACGAGGGGTTTTGCTAAATTGAAACCTTCTATCAAATAGACTGACAAAAGTGCGAAATTGGCCGGAAAAACCTGCGAACACGCAGCGATTGGTTGATAGGGAACCGCCGAGGAGATATCAGTGTACAATCACTATGGCAACCGCCAATTGGTGGATCGGCGAGTGGGGATTCCTAGCATTTTGCAAAGGCGGCTCGCAATGGACTGATGGACTAGCATATGGCGGACAGTGGACTCGCGCGCACACAGCGATCGGATAGGAGCTGCTCGCTACTCTTGCAGCTCGCTGTTCGCGCGCTTTGGGTGCGTGTGTTGAAATTAAAGCGAGCTGCCTCTGCTAAAGGCTGGGGGATTCCCCGCATCACGCCCTACTGTAGTAATGCACAGCACTCCTCACTGCGTGCGCATATACCAGTACCTTCAAGTGATGTAATGAAGCTACCCTTTTACAACTGTTAAAGCTCCATGGTGCTGTCTACATACTCTTAATCCCCATCGTCACCCGTAAACGTACATTCATATTTTTATGTACGCACACAGTCCTTGTGCGGTTGCAGGTGCAGTGGACAGGGTGTGACCCCAATGCCAGTAAATGATGCGTTTTTAAAACGTTCAATACGCATGTCCACTTGGTTTCGACGTCTTGTATCATTCTTTTGACAGCTAAATGTTATTTCATTTCACCTGAAATGGAGGGAGACTACAATTTCCTCGTTGTGCTTCTGGCAGTGTTTGTATGTTTGCTCTGCAGGAGGTTCATCATTCCAGTTACGGAAGGTAAGTGCAGCGTGTACATAGAACCTGCCATCGATATTCATATCTGTCTGAGTATGAATTAGAATAAAATTATGTAGCTGCACTTGATATTGACATCTTTAACAGTGAGACCCTGCATCTGGTCCAAGTAAACCACAAAATGTCGCCACACCTATAATTGTAGAACTGTAGCTAAGGACAGATTCTGAAATAGATCACACCTTAAAGGGCTTGTTTTATTTTTATTTATTTATTTATATGTTTTATTTTCACAGGGTGGCTCCATCAGTGGGTTTAACACTGTTGTTCTTGGAGGCCCTGCATGAACACATACAGGTGTACATACAAATATACACATGATAATCATAAAATACCAACATCAAAATCAAATTTGCAGTATCAAATAAATTAAATCTGTATATATCTTAATATACTGTATACTGATATATAGTTTAGTTCTGGTTGAGACCTAACTTCAGATTTCTAATATTGTTTTGGTGAGAAAATGAGAAATCTCTTATGAAATTGTGAAATAGCATGTAATTCCAGAAGAAATTCAAAGTTTGTTTGAGGAAAATCATTTCGAAATGGCTGAGATATCCAAATAGAGCGATCCTATTATTTCATTACGATCAGTTTGTTTGACTTTGTTTTTGGATGTCTTGGCCATTCTAAAACCAATGTTCATCAAATAAACTTTGAATTCCTCCTGGAATGGTATAGGCTCTGTACTGTTTTATAAGTGGTTCCTTGACATCTAGGAAAAAGCTAAAAGCCCCATCCTCATCTCCACAATACTATACCATCACTTTAAGCGTTAAATTTGAAAAGGTTTTATGTATAACCCCATTCAAATCACAAATGAACTCTCCTCTAATCACTCTAAATATTGGAAAGAAATACATGTAACTCTTGAAAATTGTGCACTAAGAAAAGAGGCTCTGAAGTATAACGTCCAATAGACCCTAATCATGACAACCAATTCAGTTCAGCGCAGTTTCGATTTACTTTGAACACAAACATTCACATTCAACATAAACCCGTCGTGAAGACTTGTTTATAATAATGTCGCCTATTATAATGTATGAAATTTAATTTTCATTTATTTCATAAGCATTCATATCCACAAGCACGTAGCGACATGTAGGCCGACATGGTTATAGTCCATGTTAATTACAAAATGTAAGCAGGTTTATGTATGATACATAAAATGTGTATGACCTAAAGAGAGAGAGAGAGAGAGAGAGAGAGAGAGAAAAAAAAAACCAGCTTGTAAAACAAGGTCCCCCAAAATGGAATTATGCAGATAAGTGGAAAAGATATAGTGCAGAAGGAAGGGCCTATTAAAAAAAGAAAGAAAAAAAAAACCCCGCACAAACAGTGCGGGAAAAAAAAAACCCAGAGGGAATTGTGCATGGAATAGGATTTGTATACTATGCAAGTATGGTATGATCAAAAAGCTACACAATAAATGGTCTCAGAAGTATAGTACGGTAACTGCATTTTCTCACCCCGGGGTGCTCCATTGTACAGTTCTATAATGGAGCGCCTGAACAACGTGCCTGCTTTGTGCAATGAGAAAAACTCATAAATTCAGGCACTCTTTAATTAACGCCCTATTTTGGCAGCAAAGGCTGGCGGTTACACTATCTTATTGTATGGGTTTCTTCCCGCCCTTCATTTTTTAAACATCTTTGTGTGGCACTGCGAATGTGATATACTCATGAATACCCATAAAATCGTTCATCGAACGGTACAGTGGGAACACACAAATATACACCGCACTATAGATTTTTTTTTGCAGATATGCATTATACATGTCCTTCAAGTTGGTCACTTGTCATATACCACTTCACCTGGCCGAATCAAGAAAAATAACCAACTTAGACAGAACGGGACTATTGTAGAAAGTAGATTTTGCACGGCGTGAGTTATTAGCGAGTGAACTTAATCTCTGTATACAAATTGAAAAAAAAAATCATCTGTTAAAGTTAAATTTTATGTCAAATGTCAAATACCACTACGTACGAGACACAAAATCCTAACATCCTCAGCCCGAACGCCTCTTGTTCTGGCTGACCGCAGTTATGTGGGCATCATCAATCGACATAGGATGAAAGGGAGTGCTTTTTAAATCATTGCTCGAAAACAGATTAACTTGGGGCAGATTTCACATCAACTGGCAAATCAGAAACAGTGTTTTGTGCAAAGTTGTGCGTGCACTAATTACAGCATATGGGACACGTTTTGCTGACGAGTGGAGTAATTATGAATCTGAGTGTTTTTTCTTAGTGACACAACATTATATGCTCCCTCGACATGATAATGCGGCGCCGACAATTGTCCAAAAATTGCGACAAATGTTCCGCGACATTAAATTGTGCAGCCAGCAATAGCTCCGTCGACATTTGCTCATTCAACATTATTCTTTCGCCGACATTTTGTTCCCCGACATATCCTCCGCGGACAATTGCTCCGTCGACATAATTTGCTCCGAAGATACGGCATTATTTTGTTCCATCGACAATTGCTCCGCCGAAATTTTTGTTTCGCCGATAAAACGCTCTGCCGACAAACGCTCCTCCGATACTTGCTCCGCAAGCCATTCCTCCGGCGCCATTTGCTCCGAAGGTACCGCATTAATTGTTCCGTCGAGAATTGCTCCCCGACATTTAGACCGGGGGCCCAGAAGATTTATTCAGCTGAAAAGGGTCACACTTTTTAATGGTCTCATCATATAAGGATGTGTCCAAGGGTCAATAAAATGAATTGCTGGCAAGTCACATCCTGTACCGTAAGCCTAGGGACCACAAAAAGGGACCCCGAAAAATGGATTTATTCAGCCGAAGGGGGTCACGGACAAAAGTTGGTCGATATTGTTCCTTTGGGTGTACTTATCATGAAAACAGCAATGCCAGCTATTTTATCCTGTACGGGGCCCCAGACAGTAGCCCCAAAGGGCCCCACAAATATGGTGTTATTCAGCTGAAAAGGGTCACGGCTAATTTCTTTTGCAATGGAAGTAGTTCCCATCAGAGATATCCAAAACACCAATGCCAGCTATTTTATCCTGTACGGGGCCCCAGACAGTAGCCCCAAAGGGCCCCACCCCCCATAGGCCTACGTACAAACACACACAAACATTGATTTTATTCAGTTGAAAAGAGTCACGGCTAATTTCTTTTGCAATTGAAGTAGTTCCCATCAGAGATATCTAAAACACCAATACCAGCTACTATATCCTGTACGGGGCCCCAGACAGTAGCCCCAAAGTGCCCCACCCCCCATAGGTCATAGTACGTACAAACACACACAAACATTGATTTCATTCGTGCAGCTGAGAAGAGTCACGGCTAATTTCATTTGCAATGGAAGGAGTACCCATCAGAGATACCAAGAACACCAAAGCCAGCTATGTTATCCAGTACGGGGGCCCCGGACAGTAGCCCCAAAGGAGCCCCCCCCCCCCCCCCCACACACACACACACACACATTAGTTTCATTAGCTGAAAAGAGTCACGGCTATTCTTTTGCAATGGAAGTAGCACCCATCAGAGATATCCAAAATACCAAAGCCAGCTATTTTATCCTGCACGGGGCCCCAGTCAGTAGCCCCAAATTGCTCCCCCCCCCCCCCCCACACACACACATTGATTTTATTCAGCTGAAAAGGGTCATGGCTACTTTCTTTTGCAATTGGAAGTAGTAGGCATACTTATCAGAGATATCAAAAACACTAAAGCCATGCAGTTATTTTATCCTGTACGGGGTCCCAGACAGTAGCCCCGAAGTGAACCCCCCCCCCCCACACACACACACACACACGCACACACACACACACACATTAGTTTCATTCAGCTGAAAAGGGTCACGGCTAATTTCTTTTGCGATGGGATTAGTACCCATCAGAGATATCCAAAATACCAAAGCCAGTTATTTTATCCTGTACGGGGCCCCGCACAGTATAGCCCCAAACACGGGTAATCTCTTTTGCACTGGAAGAAGTACATGTACCTATCAGAGGTATTCAACACACCAAGGCTAGTTATTTTATCCTGCACAGAGCCCCATAGCTCCACAGTGTCCCATCCATTATACATGTACTGTGAATCAGCTGAAAATGGTCTTACAAATTCTTTTGTAGCGTTAATATCAGGGCCTACTGAACAGAGGAGATATCACAAACACTAAAGCAAGTCATCTTATCCTGTATACGGGGTCCCATAGGTTACAGTAGCAAAACACTCAAGAAATTTGCAAAGGAAGCATACTTCTGTATAGTGCACAACTAAGATGACCATATTACGAAAACCAGTCATTTCATCTTGTACTGGGCCCAGGTTACAGTAGCCATATAGTGCCCCTCCCCCACATAATTATTATGACATCATTTAGCTGAAAAGAGTCATAGTTGTTTTTCTTTTACAATCGAAGTAGGCCTTAGTTTACATCATAGATACCCAAAACATCAAAGCCAGTTAGGTTTTCCCAGCCAGTTTCGCACTTTTGTTTGTTCATTTGATAGAAGGTTCGAATTCGTAAAATGGGTATTCAAATTGGCTGGTACTCTACGTTCATTCAAATTCGCCTTGACTTGCCGAAAAGGGTATTTCAGCCATTAAATTTCGCGAAAGACAGTCAAATTCCAAACGTGTTCATTCAAATTCAAATCATGCTATTTCTTTGTTTCAGATCATTTTAACATGTCTTTCTATGTGTGTTTTCGTTTCATCTATGAATTACTGTTATAAAGCAGTAAAAAGTATCATATTTCTTATCTAGTATAACTGGATTTGGTTGTTCTGTAACCAGACTGGTAACGCTCCTTCTCTTTCATATACATGTCATTATAGGCCTATACGTGTACCAGTAATGCAGATTAACTTCATTTTTTATAGTCATGACAGCACAATAGATACAGACGTATATCTCTCGAAGACATAGAAAGAATTATTAAAAAAAAAAAAAACATTTGACGATCATAACCTTGACTTCTTGGAACTGGCCGACCGCTCGTAATAAAGCGCTCGTAACGGCCAGATAATTTGTGGCTTCTTACTTCTTTGGATTCAAAAAGCACGTTAAAAATGGTGTCAAAGTCTCAAACGAATACGAAAACATGAAATGCTATGATGCTTACAAAACAATAACTACGATGAAAGAAAATAAGGAAAGAGGCCAAGCATGAACATATCTGTTTAATTGACTGCAGAACATTTTAAATTAGATGGCCAGAAATCAATTTGAATGAACGAGCGCAGCATGTAATCACGTGACTATATCATTATGAATTTATGAATGAACGGATAGTGGAATGGTACTTGTCTTATATATGGATTTCAGTTGAAAAAAAGTGTTATTTAGAATAAGGTTAGAGGTAATGTGAATGTTTCAAAATAAATTTGAATGAAGAGATTAATATGACATTGAACTACCATGTCATCTAGGCGAAATTTTTGCTAAATTTAATTCAACATTAAAGAATTCGATTAAAAGAGGTGCGATATTGGCCCGGATGCAGGGCCCTTGACAGGTATAGCCCCAAGGTATTCCCACCCCATATGAATTAAGTGTTTTTAGGTGAAAAGAGTCATGTATGCCTATTTTCCTTGGCAGCTAGTGGAATTAACAGCTGAGATACGTAAAACACAAACCCATCCAGTTAAGGGGCCCCCAGCCAGTAGCTGGAAAGTGCTCCCGTATTATTTTATTCTAAGTGAAAAGAATCACTGCTATAATTTCTTTTGCAATGGAAGTAGTACTCAACGAGGTATCAAAAACACCGAAACCAGTTATATAGCTGTACAGGGCCCCACGGAGTGTTCCTAAAGTGTCCCCACATGTAATTCCACTATCAAGATCTGCATCCCGATCTATTCAATCTGTCAGATCGGGAGAGAGCGGCAAAAGTGTACGGGGACCGGGAGCATCGTAGCAGCAGCGTTTGGGTGACGGGGTTGGATCTGGCAATTTTACAGATCGGGAAGAAATTTTGAACTGGTTCAAAATTTCTTCCTCATCTCCCCATCAAGATTGACCTATTTTGAATCGTAGCTCAAACGGGGAGAGAGCAGTGACAGTGTAAATACCGCGGGATGAGCGTAACAATTCCAGGTTTTTCTGACCGTAGTAACAGCGGCACAAGAACGGGAAATGTAGTCTAAACTAGACACCGACGACATGGTCCCGCTGCTGCACCGCTTTCTTGATCAAAGCACGACCTTCCCGCTTTAAGCCCCCGTCACACTAGAGCGGATCGAGCCAACGAATGCCCAGCGGATCCGAAAATTTGGAAAAAAGCTCACATCCGTTGCTCGTCGTTCGTTATCCGCTTGACGTTCGTTGTATCCGCTAGCAGCTGTTCGCAGAGATTCGCAGAGATCCGCCGGAGCCAAATTTTGATTTTGGACATGTCCAAAATCTTGAGCGGATGACGAACGGAATGACAATCCGCTCTGTGTTCGCTTAGCATCCGCTGATTGAAAGTTTTGGTCGCTCTGCATTCGTTTCTCAATCGTCCGCCGTTCGTCCAAATTCGTCCAGCAAATCTGCACAGCAACACACGTTAATCAAACGTAGATGAAAAATAGATATTCATATATAGCACACATAATAATAACAATGATAATTATAATGATAAGAAAAAAGGGTCTTATTTGCCCAGGGTAGCCTATTCTACCAGAGGGCCCTGACATTATTATTACCCCAGCGTTGCCAGGTACCCATTTATACACCTGGGTCGAGAAGGACATCGTGGGTAAAAAAATCTTGTCCAAGGCTGTAAGCACTAGGCGGGATTCGAACCCGGGTCCTCGGTTCGGGAGTCGGATCCACTATGCCACAGTCCCTATACATGACATTTCATTATACGTATTCTGGCAAGAGAACATTATTCTAAACCACTGCTATAAAAGTCAACCTATAGTAAATGGAAATCTCTGAATGGAAATTGGGAATTGTGAAAGTTCGACTCCAGTTGGAGGCACCAGACACAATGGAGGATGTTGGACTACCAACATCGTCACATGATCATCAGAAGGAAGTACACTTTTAGGGGAATCTTGAATGAGTGACATCAAGAGTACTTGGTGGTTACTTCTGCTTCCTTCTTTTGGGGGCCATTTCACAGTCACAACTGTCTAAACAAAAGAAGAGTGAAAATGTTCAATCTTATTAAGGGAGTGAATAACAGAAAAGAGTGAGTTTCGAGTGAAATTGGAGTGACTTTGGAGTAAAAATGTTCATTTTTCACTAATTTTGGAGTGACCTCAGGGATCACTCCAAAATCTTCGAGTGATCCCTGAAGTCATTCCAAAATTAGTGAAAATGAACATTTTCACTCCAAAGTCACTCCAATTTCACTCGAAACTCACTCTTTTCTGTCATCTACTCCTTCATGAATGAACATTTTCACTCTTCTTTTTTTAGAGAGACAACATTACTTGACACTGTCACTGCTCAAAATGATTTGGTAAAGTGTGTGTCATCCGAGATCCGTCACGTGATTGCCGCAGTATCGCTCTGCATATGTTGGGCATTCGCTGCTCTTTCACTTTGTCTACTCAGCATCCGTTGGATGGACTGTACGCATTCGCTTTCATTCGTTACTTTATCCGCTCGTTACACGGTTAGCATATGCTCATCATTCGTTAGGCGAACGTTCGAAAACCACATTTTGCTTGCGAATTCGAGCGGATTCGAGCGTATCTGGACTTTGCCAAATTTTGCCCATCCGCTAGGCATTCGCTGATTTATACGCTGCAGTGTGACGGGGCCTTTAACGACGCTCCACTCTCGTATAAAATCAAGGCCTGTTCCTACGACGCTTCATTCCTGCTTCGATAACGCTGTTGGCCGCTTTAGCTACGCTGTTCCTACGCTTTCCCAGACTCAATTATGCATGCAATTATGCGATACGCTGGAAAATGTTTGCCAGAACAGCAAAACTGATGATGATCAGGAGGACGCGTTGTCGTTGTCGCGAAAATGAAGACGAAGGAGCGCATATTTAAGAAGAAGAGATGCAAACAATAAAGAGAATAAAGCAAAACACTTTGGAGCTACTGACGGGACCCTGTGCAGGATAAGATATCTGACTTTGGTATTTTGATATCCGATGGATACTACTTCCATTGCAAAAGAAATTAGCCGTGACCCTTTTCGGCTGAATGAAACCAATATATGTGTGTGTGTGTGTGTGTGTGTGTGTGTGTGTGTGTGTGTGTGTGTGTGTGAGTAGGGGGCACTTTGGGGCTACTGTCTGGGGCCCCGTACAGGATAAAATAACTGGCTTTAGTGCTTTGGATATCTCTGATGAGAACTACTTCCGATTGCAAAAGAAAGTAGCTGTGACCCTTTTCAGCTGAATAAAATCAATGTGTGTGTAGGGGGGGGGGGGGGAGGGGGAGGGGTAAGGGGGCAATTTGGGGCAACTGTCTGTGCCTACTGTTTGGGGCTACTGTCTGGGGCCCCATGCAGGATAAAATAACTGGCTTTGGTATTTTGGATTTCTCTGATGGGTACTAATTCCATTGCAAAAGAAATTAGCCGTGACCCTTTTCAGCTGAATGAAACTATATAATTGTGTGAGTATGTGTGTTTGGGGAGGGGGGGGGGGGACTTTGGGGCCACTGCATTGCGCCCCGTACAGGACAAAATAACTGGCTTTGGTGTTTTGTATGTCTCTGATGGGTACTACTTCCATTGCAAATGAAATTAGCCGTTACTCTTATCAGCTGAATAAAGTCAATGTGTGTCTGTGTGTGTTTGTACGTAGGGCTTATAGGGGGGTGGGGCACTTTGGGGCTACTGTCTGGGGCCCCGTGCAGGATAAAATAGCTGGCTTTGGTGTTTTGGATATCTCTGATTGGTACTCCTTACATTGCAAAAGAAATTAGCCGTGACTCTTTTCAACTGAATAAAATCAATGTTTGTGTGTGTTTGTACGTAGGCCTATGGGGGTGGGGCCCTTTGGGGCTACTGTCTGGGGCCCCGTACAGGATAAAATAGCTGGCATTGGTGTTTTGGATATCTCTGATGGGAACTACTTCCATTGCAAAAGAAATTAGCCGTGACCCTTTTCAGCTGAATAACACCATATTTGTGGGGCCCTTTGGGGCTACTGTCTGGGGCCCCGTACAGGATAAAATAGCTGGCATTGCTGTTTTCATGATAAGTACACCCAAAGGAACAATATCCACCAACTTTTGTCCGTGACCCCCTTCGGCTGAATAAATCCATTTTGGGGGTCCCTTTTTGTGGCCCCTAGGCTTACGGTACAGGATGTGACTTGCCAGCAATTCATTTTATTGACCCTTGGCCACATCCTTACATGATGAGACCATCAAAAAGTGTGACCCTTTTCAGCTGAATAAATGCTCTGGGCCCCCGGTCTAATTTGTTTCACCGAGATATGCTTCGCCGACAAATGCTTCTCGGGTACATGCTCCGCAGACAATTCCTCCGGCGATATTTGCTCCGAAGATACGACATTTGCTCCATACCGATAATTGCTCCGGCTACATTTATAACGAAGATACGACATTACGCTCCGCCGCAAATTAAGTGCTCCACCCACTCTGCTGACGATTGAATTCTTGAGTAAAATTGATATATTATTGTCCGTTTTTCATGAATTCAGTGTGAACTATCTTCTGGTGACTATCAAATATCTGGCAGATGTTATCTTACAAAATTCTTCTTTCTTTAGTAAATGCTTAAGAGATGGTACCGTCCAGTAATTAGCCAGTTTATTCGTTCGAATGTTTCATTGGTTAAGTGGGTCATTGAGATAAAAAAAAAAAAGTTTGTAATGCTACGAAGAAACTGTCACTGTAATGTAATTGCCGTGAGAAAGACTTTTTATGTATTTTTTTTCTTTTGAAAGTTATAATCATCTCAGTCCCTCATCTACAGAAATTGTTCTACATGAGTACTAGTATACTATACATTCACTACACCTTATTTGCGTTTAATCAAATTCCCAGGAATAGGTTGCATGTTATATTCCTGCTTTCACATAGAATTCATGATAGAGTAACGCTTTATATAGGCTGGAGGATAAAAGGAAAGAAGGAAATGCGTGTCAACACACCGTCATTGCCGGTATTAGAGTGATTAATAATTTTATCGCTAATCAAAAGAAGCATTGCGTCCTTTGCCAAGTACTGTCATCATCATTCGAGCTATACAACTCAGCCCACAGATCTCAAAGTACCCACACAAAAGTGGTTGCTAGACGCCCTAGTATATTACTAGGTGTTACAAAAAATATTTCCCAATTTTGATCCTTAAAAGTTCAAAAACTATACATCAGATAACACTGACATTGATATGCGCAATAACTGAATAGTGTACAATTTTGTTGGAGGCAATTTTGAAATGAAAGCATGATTCAGTTTCATTAAATTAAACATTGATTTTTCGGTTAGGTTTCAGATTTTACTATATTCAACCCTCTGTACAAAACTTTAACTTTGCACAAAAGTCAATTGGTGTGTATGGGAGTGTGTAGTTGACACCCAGACAATGATCCTGGACAATTTCCAGAATTGGAAAGCTCCATTATTTATTCATGAGGAATTCCACTTTCACAGCTAATCTTTATTCGTTCTGAAATGATATGGGTTTTCATATTCAAATCACCTTCAACTAAAATTGTACACTATTCAGCTATTATTTATATCAATGACAGTTTTATCGGAAATATAGTTTTCAAACTATTAAGCATCAAAAGTGAGAAATTTTTAGTGACACCTAGCATAACTAGGCCTAATAACGTTAAACAAAATAATGGCAATTACTTTCTCGTAGATACTGCTAAGATTGCTAATATTGCTAATAGTTGGGGGCCTAAGGGCTCAAAATGGGTTGTTTGGTTCAGATTCTTCCTAAAGCACCAAATTTGGCTCATAGGTCCCTCGTACCATACTCTTTCGATTTTTGATGGGCGCCAAGACTAAAAACCCTTGGGGCCGCCATATTGGTGAAATCCAATATGGCCGCCATCAATCCAATATGGCCGCCATCCGGGTTAAAGGTCAACTGCAGTTACAAATTGAAAAGGTTGATCAAAGTAATGAATCCCGTGTGAAAGGGTTTACGGGGTCAGAGAATATAATTCTAAATATCATTTCTGCTATTAAAGGTCACTATCACCTCCCAAGGTCACTTTCAAGGTCAAATAAGGGTCAAATCAGGCATTTCGGGCATTTTTCGAAATGGCGTCTGTGAGCATTCAACTGCAATTCACTGGTACCCCCATATTGTGTCCCATTTGTCATCTCTTCCATACTTCTTCAATGATCAGTTAGGCCAAGAGCGGTTCCATCCCACCCCCCACATACAATATCAATAAGAATTATGACAAATAAACGAAAAACTATATTTGTGGCCGTGAATCACAAAACGAACAAAATGTCGCACACACTGATTTTGAGTGAGGACTGAAAATAGGTGAAATGGATCAACCGAGCCGATCTTGACTTTTTCATATTTTTTGAAAGAGCAAGTCTTGTTCTACGCTATGCTAAAATTTGGGATCATAAAACGGGCAAGAAAGTGCGTTTTTCAGCAGTTTATCTCAAACATTTCTTGGTTGAATAGTGTGATTAAGTGTGTCTTTAGAGTCCCCTTTTCATTTCTTAAAGACCTTGTACACTCTCCTCACTTTCAACTCCTATAATTTTTGAAACGATGATACTACTGCTTTGAAAATTGGTATTAATTAAGTACAGAATGTGTTAGTAAGGCATTTTCAATTTCAGTTTAATCTGTGTCCAATTCATCACGCAGCCAGCACGGCTTGGTAAAGATTACGCGCTTGAATAGACACTGTACTTCAGAGCCTCTTTTGTCAGTTCACACTTCCTGAGTGTGTGCCTTCTTTCCAATATTTAGATAGGTTAGGAGAGTCCATTTGGTTTGGGTTATACATCATTTTAATGCTTTCAGTCTGCTCTTTCAGAATATGGTCTTAACTAAAATTTCATGTCTGGCGACTTTCTGTTTGTTTTGTGATGCAGGGTCACATTTAATATATTAATTGTAAAAACTTTGAGCACAGAAAATCGGTTTCCAACGGTTTCGTTTTCTTTTCTCATTTTCTTTGCTCAAAGTTTTAACTATTTATCATTTGTTTCTGGTCAGTTTTCCCTTTCTTTGTTTCAATATATATATTATTATGTATATATATATATATATATATATATATATATATATATATATGTGTGTGTGTGTGTGTTTGTGTATGTATGTATGTATATATATATATAATATATTATATATGCCGAAGTCCCAAGGTGCTGAATCAGGGTGCAATTGCAAATAGGGTAACACATCTAATCTTATTTTGTTTTCATTTTTCCTTCTGACGAGATAGCTGGATAGCCCGTATGCAACTAGCTGGTCTGTTTGTATAGCTGGCCAGTTGTGTGTAGGACCTACATGGGGTGGACCACTCTACCGGGTTATGCACCTTGAATTTTCCGATAACGGAATGCCGATTCGGGATCTTTTAATGTGTCTGGGTTGTGATTCTTACACACACGGGACTTCCATTTTTGTATATCCGAATGCTGTGGTGCAGTGTTGTGCCTCTACTAGAGGGGGCGGTATATATATGACAACTCACACCATTGCTCAGCTAGACTTGAGATAAGTGGGATTCGAACTCGCGCCGGAACACAAGTCTTAAGACTGCGAGTCATACGCTAGGTGCCGACTGAGCCACCACGTCACCTTTCAAGGTCAATTATACAACTTTCCAGCTGGCAAGCGGTATTACTCTCCTCCTGTTCAAATTGGTATATGCCTTCTCCCCCTTGACAAGACAGCGCTACATCTTCAGTGAATGACGCAATGGTCGAAGCTTAGATTCCAGGGAATCGAGCTCCTCAGTCCAGGTCAGACCAGCATTCTAGGAGCAGTTAACTACATGCGATCATTCAAGTCCTATAATGGCAGTGTCTTATCAGAGTAGGTGAGGACAATCCAGCTGAAGGTTTTTTTTTTTCTTATCTTTTTTATTCTTTTTTTTTATCAAACGAAACTGTTTCTTTACTTAAGGCGTAAATTACTCGGGAAACTAAACACCTATTGATGTTGTGTGGGTTACTGATCCTAAAGAAAATTATTTAACATTTCTGCGCAGCAACAATGTGCAGTCCTCTGGCAAGAGATGGTGATGGCACCACTCAAACCTGAAAAATAAGATTGACAAATAAAGAACCGCCCTCATTCATCAGCGCACAGATCTACAAGAATAGATGGGACGGAAAACTCATCCTGAGCACCTGATCGAGACTGGAATATCCGACAGGAATTGTGATCTCACAACCCTTCAGCTCTCCAACAACTTGGATGCGATCTACGCAAAGATATCGTTATGTAGGATGACATAATGTTGAAAAACATTTTCTGAAAACAGTTTACAATCGCACGGATGAGCATAACATCACATTTTTGGTAGTATGCTTTTTTTAAATCCCTTTGATCTGAGGGAGTTACGGGTGAGTCCTGGTATTGGAAAGATAAAGGCCTTTCCAGCTCTTTCCTGTACAGCATATCTCTCTTCCAGAGCCCAACAGGCACCTACAGGGTGCGACATTACCTTAGACATGCTTTGATGTCGCATGCAAAATGCCTATAAGTAATATGGGTCAGCAAACTAGAGGTCACTGACACATTAACTACACAGATTTCATCCTGGACCTGAGCTCGACGGTATCGAGTCCGTTCATATGCAACGGGTAGAACACTTTAATAATCGTGCTCATGTGCAGCAAGGGCTGATGAGCAACAAGGTATATGGTGCAGCCAGCGTCAACGAGGGTAGGAATCATCTCGTCATAACGTGGGAGCAGATCATCAGAAATCACCCTATCTGCTCAAGCGGCGCTGTATCAGCATTTCGTAGATGAGTGCTGCTACAAGCGAGATGTATGTTGTAGCACGGTATTAATTGATGGTTATAAATTTGAAACAAAAAACAGAGAGCAATACGGAGGGGGAGTTGGATGTTATGTTCGTGAAGACATACCATACACAAGAAGATCTGATTTAGAACAAGATGATTTAGAAATTTTATGGATTGAACTGAAGCCTAGACATGAGACTAGCCTCTTAGTAGGTGTTATTTACAGACCACCTAACAGCTCTGTGTCTTTTTTTTTATGTATTGGAAAACCATCTTGATAATGTCACCTCTATTTCTGATAGAATTGTATTACTCGGGGACTTTAATTGTAACATGTTAACAGTCAATCCCCTGTCAAAGAAACTGAATAACTTGTGCAGATTGATGGGATTGCAACAACTAGTTCAAGAACCAACTCGAGTAACCCCGAATAGCACCACCTTAATTGATCTAATTTGTCTTTCAAATTCTTTTGGAGAATTATAATGTGGTGTTCAGTCAATAGGCATCAGTGACCATTCGTTGGTGTATGTGTTGTTAAAGGCTATATCTCCAAGAGTAACTCCTAAAATTTTTTGTTTTCGATCATTTAGAACTTTTGATGAAAACGCTTTTTTGTGTGATTTAGCGGATATAAATTGGAATGATGTGTTTCTGCCACAAGACGATGTAGACTCAAAACTGAAAAAAATTATATTTTTGTTCTCAAAGCTGTGTGATAAACACGCTCCGTATATAACAGTTCGTACAAAACTTAAAGGATCACCCTGGATAAATAGCCAATATCTGGAAATTGCCAGAGAAAGAGATTTTAATAAACGGAAATTTAACAGAACAAAGGATTTGAAGTATTGGGACCAATACAAGTATTTCAGAAACAAAGCTAACAATATGAATAAGAGGTTAAAGCGAGCATATTATTGTGATCAACTAAATGATGTTAGCAATGATCGAAAAAGGGGATGGAAATTTTTGAACGAATTATTACCTGATGAAAAGAAATTGAGTACAGTGTTAAATATTACGATAGAAGATGAATTAGTAACCGATCCCCATAAAATTGCAACTGAGTTTAATGTAATGTTTAGTAATGTAGGAACATGTGCTTGTGAAAGTAATTCTGATGAGACACAGACTAATTATTCTCGGTTATACAGTTTAAAACAGGCACAATCAAGATTTGTTTTTGAGGATATTTCTGTTGAATTTTCTTTGAAGGAACTGAGTAAGTTAGATTGTACTAAGGCTGTAGGTCTTGATGATCTGCATCCCAGACTATTGAAAATCAGTGCTCCTTTCATAGCTACGCCCTTAACCCACATCTTCAATCATTCAATTCAATCTGGTTATTTTCCATCGGACTTTAAACTTGCTAACATTGTTCCTATCCCGAAAAGTAAATCCTCCAACGACGTGAACAATTTCCGTCCAATATCCCTTTTATCCGTGGCTTCGAAAGTGTTTGAAAAGGCGATTCATTCACAGCTACTTAGTTACAACAACTTGTACTTGGACAAAGAAAAGCTTCTGTCTGATCGTCAGTCAGGCTTTAGACCAAAGCATTCAACTTGTACGTGCTTAACCGAGTTCTCCGACCTTATTTACGATAGCCTCGATAAAGGGCGATTGACAGGTGCCGTCTTTTTAGATCTAAAAAAGGCTTTCGACACTATCCCACACGATCTTCTATTAACGAAGCTGCATTGTTTTGGTATTAAAGAGGTGGAGTTGGCGTGGTTTGAATCTTATATAACAGGTAGACAACAATGTGTAACATTTAGGGGAGTGACGAGTGATTTTCTTCCAGTCTATGCGGGGGTTCCGCAGGGATCCATTTTAGGTCCCCTACTATTTTGTATGTATATCAATGATATAGCTTACCTTCCTCTTCACCCCCAAACAAATATATCCCTTTATGCAGATGATACTGCCGTCTTTTCCTCAGGGTTTGGCGTAAAGTCAGTGCAAAAACAGCTTCAAACAGATATACACGTGTTAAGTAAATGGTTTATGGAAAATAGAATGGTGGTTAATACAAACAAAACAAAAGTAATGTTATTTAAATCCCGAAAGAAAAAGAGTTTCTCTGAGTTAGAAATTACCATGAACGAGAGAAGACTTGAGAATGTTACGAAGTTTAAATACCTCGGTGTGACGGTCGACCAAAACCTCGACTGGTCTCCTCAGGTGAATGAAGTTATAAGAAAAGTTTCGTATGCTACAATGTGTATACGTAGAATCAAGTATCGCTTAACAAAAGATATGTTAATTCAATTATATTATTCTTTGATTCTCCCTCATATTGATTATTGTTGCACTGTATGGGGATCTTTAACTAAGAAGAACATTCATAGACTTCAAATATGTCAAAATAAATATTGTCGTATGGTATTAAATGCAGACTATAAAACATCAACAGTTAGCTTACTAGATACACTTAAATTGCAATCCATTGAAAAGAGATTAGAGTATCAGTATTGTATATTGGCCTATAGAATAGTTAATGATGCAACCCCATCTTATCTTTGTAAGCTTATATCCCGACGTAACGTTATATATTCTACTAGACATGTCCTAACAAATCAGTTATATTTACCTAAGCCAAAAACAGACAATAAGAAACGTTCCTTCTCATACTCCGCTTGTAAAATGTTCAGCTCACTTCCAATTTCCGTTCAATCATCCCCTTCATTACCAGTGTTCAATCTTTTGATTTAGTTATCACTTCATATGACCACCACTTGTATTATGTCGTATTATGTTTTCATTTCTTTTGTCTTGTTTTGTTTTCTATTTTGTATATATGTTACCCGATATTATTTGTAATTCGTTGATTTTGTAACCTTTGTATGTGATGCAGGGCTCCCTTGCAAAGCAGGCCATTGAGGCTCTGAACGGGACAACCCTGCTTTTAAAGAAAACATGAATAAATAAATAAATGAATACTGGAATCATGACAGCATGGGTCATGATGTGATCCCTGACTTCAGGGAGTGGAGTTCGAGTAAAGATGACACAGGTATATGACAATTACTATCGGCCACTCTCCGCAATGCTTCAGTACCAAATGTCATTCTCCTGCACTATACAGCTGTTGCAAGGCATGCTTTGGGAGGAGGAAAATGGAAATGAAAATGAAAAACAAATGAATTAAATGAATGAATAAATGAATGAATGAATGTGAAAATGCACAATGTAGAGCGGGTGTCAGACGAGCCATGATCAGTAGCTTGATATTGCTGCAAACTTAAATGGGGGGAGGGGGATTGAGGGCCTATCTGACGGTAGGAGACATTGTCGCAATGTCAGCGTGTGGAAGAAAATCATTTTTGCTGTCACAACCAACGCGATTTTCCAGGGCGACGTCCAAGACGTCTTTAAACAAAGGGACAACTTATTTGCTTGGAAGTCACGGGGATGTCGGCACGGCTTTTGCAGTCGCAGGGACTTATCAGAGACGTCTTTTCTCAGCGACTTCTCCATCTCGTTGCTATTAGGTTATTACGGGCCTCCGCAGATGCGGGGACATCTCGAAGATGTTGCAGACAAATTTAGTCCCCACGACATGGCCACAGTGACGGAGACTTCGCGGAGACGTCTCCGAGACAAGCTGGAAGCCGGAAATAGTCTCTGCAAAAATCGAAAATGTTCGATTCTCATGCGACTCCTGGAAATTGGGTTCGTCTCCAGGAGACGTGCGTCATAAGAGATGTTGCGGAGATAGTGTTGCAACCTATAGTCTTCAGACCAACGAGATACCAACTTATAAAGTCTTGTGATATCATACCCATTCGCGTCCAAGCACTTTGGATCGAATCTTAATAGACCCTATACGGTGTCATGAAAGTTGTACTATAGCATATCTAATCTGTACCCCGTTAAAGGTGTCACTGTGGCACCTGTGAAATATGCTTGTTCCGTACATGGCGTCACCAGGACCGTCATATTCTCTAAACGTCATATTTAGCTGTGGTGGCACATAAAATTTCCTATGAGGACTTTAGAATCGAGCTTTCTTACACAAGTTCGAAAATAGCAAATTGATGCTAACCTGATCTTCTAAAACCTCTCTTAAACACGACAGAATCATTTTTTTTTCATCCAGATTAGGAGTGATCTTCGTAAATATTATTCTACTGAATTTAAATCTGGATTATGGAAATCTACTGTGATTGAGGAGCCCTGAACTGCAACAGAAAAATAAAAACACCTCTCTTTTTAGTGGCAACTTCAAGGACGCTGGCACTATGTGTCCCCTTATTGCTAACCTATTGATTTATAAGTTGGCAAAAGGATTCTATTTCTCATATATAAGTATGTTTTTTATCGCATTCATTGCAATAATGAAGATGAAAATAATTATCCAATTATCAAATCTTGAAAATTATTTGAAAGGGCATTACCCATAATTCTAACTAGCTCTTTTGGCTGTCATTAAAGCGAATGCAAACATATCGAACTCCGCAAATATGACCAGTCGGTGAGGACCTTCCTCTTAGCGCCTGTAAAAATAAAAATAAATGGAATAGTTGCGACATGAACTACATGTCACATACATCCTAGCTTTGGACAGAACCTCACTTAAAAGCTTGTGTAGCTATAAATAGACCATAAGTGAAATGATGCAGGGAAAAAATTCACCGTTGAAGAGTGACCAAGTCTTCAAATTGAATTGTGAAATAAGGATTTGAGCAAGATCCTTAGAATCGTATTACTCTCAGAAAGGGGTTCTTATCATTATTCATGAGTGTATACCTATAGTGTTTGAAATCTTTAACACGAAAGCAGATATTTTGATGTTATTTGTGAGAAAGCCCACCCCTCCCTCTCCCACATCCCTCAACAACTGCAATTCTGTTAGTAATGCTAGCATTCCTGCTATATTTACTATAGGCAAGACATTTTTAAATTACCTATTGCGAATATAATGGTTTGACCTCAAATGGCCTTTAGGGTGACCTAAGAAAGAAAAGTTGACATCAGACCATAAAAAAAAAAACAACTTCAGAATCGAATTCCTCGAACCAGAAAACCTATATAGCTGACTTTTCACATCATTGTAAGACTTTTATGTTTTCAATTGCAAGTGACCTTTAAACCTAAAATTTTTTAGTTGTTATACTAGTCTGTAAACGTAGGTGGCAGCCATATTGGATTTTGAAAATATGCCGCCCCGGAGGGCACCCTTCACAAGAAATATGCCTTTTTTCAGCCGTCGACAACTGCAATTCTATCACCAAGGCTGGCATTCATGAAATATTGACCATGGGCAAGCCATTTTTAAATCACCTGTTATGAATACAATGGCTTGACCCCTAAATGACCTCTAGGTGACCTTATAAGGAAAAGTTGACTTCAGACCATAAAAAACACTTCAGATTTGAATTCCTTGACCCAGAAAACCTCAAAACCTGACTTTTTGAATGATTGTAACCCATTTATGTTTTCAATTGCAAGTGACCTTTAAACCTACATGGCGGCCATATTGGATTTTGCCAATATGTCCGCCCCAGAGGGCGCCCTTCTTGGCGCCCATCAAAAATCGAAATAGTATGGTTTGGGCTACATGTGTGCCTAATTTGGTGCTTTTGGAAGAATTTGAACCAAAAAGTCCCATGCCCCCCCCCCCCCCACTATAAGAGATAGAAAATACACGCATCACTTAAAAGGGGGATTTCAACTTCATAATGTGAAGGGAAAGGATGAAGTGACGTCAAAAGAGGGATGCAGTGCACTCCCGTTGAAATGAATACAGTTATAAAGAAATTTCGATACAACGGAATAAACATTCAGGTCCCAAAGTTATCGTCATTAAAACCTATGTTACAACATTCGCATACAACGAAAAAGTTATCGCGGAATTTTGGTAACTGCGAAATCTTTTCGGGACGCCATCGGACGAAAAACAGAAGAAATGACCTCCCATATGACGAAATGCGGATCGCTTACGAAAAAATAGTAAACAGCGGAACATTTACAAAGCGCCTGCATGGATGGACACTTTATAATCACTCTGCGTTCGCTCCGTTTCTGAGGAAAACTTTCAAAAAAAAAAATTCAAATGTTCGTTAATAGGAACATGAAATAATAAAGAGAGAAAAAGAGGTTTGCACATTATCCAAACTTGGAAATGACAAAGGTTATGTTGTCTTCATATAAAGAAATTTTCGGAACATAGAACCTCTCTCATTTTTTGATTAAGAAACCTTTGGAATAACAAACCAGCAGTGTAGGGTTTAAGTAGTTAGGCTGAAACTTTTAACTTCTACTGATACAATCTATTCATGACTTGTAACAACTTTCAAGGCAGTAGCACCATCTTTAAACAAGTGATTAGAGTTTAAAAGTTAGGAATGTGTAAAGAGTTAAAATACACAATACTGGAGCGTTAAGACTATATGTATGGTAATCTCTACAACATGGGATGTGGTTGTGTAGATTCTGTGTGTGTGGCTTGCAATGTATATGCCACTCGTGGAGATAGTCGCAGAGCAGATGGTTGACCGAAAGATTGTTCTATCGTTGGGGATATATTCTGCGGAGACTATGTCTGCTCTCATTGAATCCCTCTACATCAAAGTCTGTAAAAAGATATAAAACTCCTCCAGACAGGTGGATTTTCTGTCTCTTACAAGCACGTAGTATCCTTCTTCAAAACTAGCCCTTGTAGCTGTTTACAGTGCCAACAATTGCGAGCTACTAGTATATGCACCTGAGGTAATGCTTTTCTCTTGCTGATAGTGGGCTCTAGCTCTACTTGGGATTATCTGCATTGATGTTGTATGTGCGTGAAAGCGGCACTCGCCCTCATAATCAAAGGACTACCCCAAGATATCGCATCGATACCACTCATTCAAAACATCTCACACTCTGTTTTACTTTTTACTATCTTTGTATATCATGTGAACAACGTCAGTATTGGAGAGGACTATAGCAGCACTGCAGCTGATAAGGAGACTTTTTTGAAATTAGGTGCCACAAAACCAAGGGATGTGGAGTCACCTTCGACCCTGTCCCCCCCCCCCCTCCCGGCTTACAGCTGTCAATCTCTACCCTCTCCCCTTCCCAACCCAAGGAATAAAACGTGTTTTTTTTTTGTCGTCTTCTTAATATGTAAAGTGGTACTATATGGAGCTTAATTATGTGATTGACATCATTTTGCGTTAGGTTTTTTTTTTTACATTTAATACAGGAATTTGATAACCTTGCATTATCTTATCCAGCTGCAATGATATACCAAATCCCATCTACGATTTTCAGCTTTCAGAATATACATAATTATATATCCACTATAATGAACTAAATATATTAACGACATACGCCTAAGATGTAGCATCAAGAGGCAGTGATGTTATCATAAGTTTCAAATGTTACAATCATAACCATCATTAATGTTTAATCATCTGTGAACACTGGCCCGAGAAGTGGAAGGTATAAATCCTGGTCAAAGGAGCAAGGTGCTGTGGTGATCGAAATCTGAATGCATCCTAACTCTACTCTTGTGTCCATTGGCTACTAGGCTCAGTGGTAGGCACTATCCCAACTATTCAGGGATGGAAAGGAGAAGACATCCGCCTGCCGTGTGACATCCAGGAGGATCCTTTTGCTGTGTACTGGGTGAAGGAGAGAACTTCTGTGCATCAAACGGAGAAGGCTACATTCTTGGACGGGGTTTTTGAGTCCAGAGAAAAACGCTTCAACATGGACAAAAACTTCAGCCTCATCATCAGCGACGTGGAGGTGGCGGATGAGGGTCGCTACCTTTGTCAAGTGGCGGTGATGAATCGTGACTCTTTCAGGAATTCCACCCTCCTAACAGTTAACTGTAAGTAGTACTTCATCATTGTAAGACCCTACACCATGTACACCTTGAATAATGTTGGTACATGTATATGAAGCAGCATCCTAGTTTCCAACGGAGTAAGGTTCATCAGAAAGGTAATCGATGATGTGTCTCCTCACCATAGTGATCTCACATTACCTGACACTGTCACTCCCGTTGAGTAACGCCGTAGAAATGTCCTTTTAAATCTCATGTAATATTCATTTCGCATTATTTGCATGGTAAATATAAACTTTGCTACAGAACTTGGTGACTTAGTTTGAATTGAAAGCTTTGTCTATTGCTGTAGGATGGGTACTGGTACTCTCACCATGCTGCAACCTTCTCAAGACAGTCATTTGATGTACAGTGTACTTGGAATAATACACTTTTATGTTACCACCTCCCCCCCCCCATGTAATCAATAGTCTTTAGTTAAAAGTCTTATTATGATTTTTAAATGACGAATACAGAAATTATTGAAGTATGGAAAAGTGTTGACCTCCTCTCCTGCAAGTTTCTTAATTGAATGATTATTTGTGGGGACATACAGCTGCTATATAGAGAGTGTATATCTCTCTGTATCACTGTGTAATGATGCAGAACTTATTTGTATAATATGCCAAGGCGGTACTAGTCATCTAGTGCGGTTCTACTGTATGTGCACCTATGTGTATTTTTACAATACTGGAAAATTTGAACATAAAATATTAAAAATATCCCGAAGCTTCATATACCAAGTGGAGGTGTGTGCTTTTTAATTGCTTTTGTCCGTGGAAGAGATTGAAAATACTAGATCAAAACAATCGTGATTTTCTTTGCTGTGGTACATTGTGATCCAGTGAAAATGTGTTGCTATAGTTACTGTGAGTCTGTAATATAAAATTGTGCAGGACAAACGTTTAACAGTGGCATGTGTTGCTTTTGTAGCAGTGCATTTCATATGCCCCCTAAAATCAGGAAAAAATTGCAGATCGAATTTAAACGCAATTAAAGTCAAATTTGATACACTTGTACTTGCTGAACTTGACATTGCTTGATGTAAAGTAAGTTTTGCTGGGCACATTTATATGACTAAAATTAAATTGTGTTGCCATGTAACAGTCCATTATGGCCCGTAAATCCTAAAGGAAAAGACTTGCAGATTGAAATTCTCCAGTTTATAAGGGTGCACGTCACGAGACAGAGACCCACGAGTCACACAGCCCACAAGTCATACAGCTCACAAGTCATACAACCCA
This sequence comes from Diadema setosum, assembly GCF_964275005.1. Lineage (NCBI taxonomy): Eukaryota > Metazoa > Echinodermata > Echinoidea > Diadematoida > Diadematidae > Diadema > Diadema setosum. Next base: position 5,066,186 of record NC_092699.1, read on the forward strand.
CGAGTCATACAGCTCACAAGTCATACAGCCCATGGGTCCGACACTAGGCCAACAAGGCCCACGAGACCGACACATTACGCGCCGTGTTGTATCTGTCGAACTCGTGGACTGTTTTTACCTATAGTGTCGAAGTCATGGGCTTTATTCGCCTAGTGTCGAACTCATGGGCTGTATGACTCGTGAGCTGTATGACTCATGGACATGATTTCAATGTAGAACTCGTGGGCTGTATGACTCGTTGGTGTCGGTCTAGTGAGATGACCCCGTTTATAAGCGATTCAGAAGATATTTGATTTGGCACACATGATTTGAACGTAGAGTTCTTTTTTAGAGTTCTTTTTAGTTCTTTTTTTTTGTTCAATGAAACCATGTATTGGAAAGGTATCATATAAATCTGTCAGTATTATGTACAATTACTGCTTATTATTCTAGTTGGTGTATTGTTTAATCCTCTGTGTACTTATCACCTTCAGTAATATTTCTAGTTTTAGACACCAAGGGTGACTTGTACAAATACTACATGCAGTGAGAAGCCATCAGTTTGTCTACTTTTTTCCCCAATACTATCCTGTTTATTTTGATTCCCTGCAAATGTACTCGAGAAGTATGCAATATATAAAAAAGATTTGAATTTGTATCGTTTGCCTGTTAAAGCTATCTGTAGTTACTCATGAGCATATAACGCATGTCTAATACCATAGGGGTCAAACCTAATCTTTTATATAACATGAAAAAATAATTATGACACCGTAGAGTTGGATTAAGGCCTTTCACATTATTATCTCAAATTGGGGATTGAAACTTCTCTGGTTTGAAGAACTCTTCGCACAATGACATCTTTGAGTACAAGAAACAGCCCAGATAATGTAAATTTGTCAGTGCTGCTTGTGTGTCCATATCAATGTAGACCTACATTAATGCTGACTTTTATTTATAGCAATTCTATCTTTAATAGCGTCAACCCTGTCTTCAAATCTTGCACCGAAAATCACCTCATGGAGTTCTATCACATGCAGAGTGAAACATAAAAATGTTAATCTTGCTTTTAAATACTTACCGTGTACATAATTGACATAAATGCGGACCTACCACTGCATGAACATTCGAGTTTAAAGTTTGAGATTATTTATGACAACATGTAAAAGAAAGTTTGAAGACATAATGGTAATTTAACACTACACTTTTGTGTTAACTTTAACATTGATGCATAGCACACGTAATTGTCTAAAAAAATCACATCGAATATATGATAACATCTATGATTATGTAATCAAAAACTTTTTATCCAAACAGAACTTCATTAAACATAGAATTGATAGATAATATACACAATTAGATTGCTAAAAGAACTACAAGATAGCACATGTGTTATTCAGGAATAGCTTTAAACTTTCTGGTTATCCATTTCTAAGAGCTTCCTAAAGGGATAAAGGGTTTGATTTTGAATGCAACTTGTCATATAATTCTTTGTTTCTGTAGCGATTGCGTCTAAACATGCAATCAAGGAATGCGACGAGAAGACCGAGTCCTATCAAAGCTGGTGTAAATTCCCCTCCAACACCTCATCCTTTAACCTTACGTGTGTCGTCAGTGGATTCAAGCCTAACATCTCCATGCAATGGACCAATGGTTCAGGACAGATACTGGATTCCACAATTTCACAACAGACGACCCTATCTGACGGCACATATGAGAGGTTTGAGATAATCACTGTTTCAGTCAAGCGTGAGATGGAGCAATCCTTTATGTGCAGTGCTACTGGAGACTCATTGAATGGGACGTCAACAACAGAAATCATCATTCCGGGAATAGTGGATCTCCTGAAAGGTAATTGTGATACCAAACGATGTTTGGGTCATGTAGATCTAGTTCTGCTCCTTGAAAACACGTCTTCGTAATGATGGAAAAAAGGATACTGGAATGTGTTTTTTTTTTTTTTTTTGGGGGGGGGGGGGTGGGATCATAGGACGATTTAATCTGATAGGGTGTTTAATTCATGAGTTGATGTAACACATAGTTTCCAATTTACTTGTACCCTAGCGTATTTAAACGCTGTCAAGAGACGTGTGGTGTGTTGATTTGCCTATAGTTAATACACACCTCACCAGGTCAAAATGTTAGGTCAAAATGAGTATGTTTGTACCAATTTGTATTCGGACAACTTGTTTGGCATTTCAGACAAAAAGGAGATACAATATTTATAAAGCTGCCGATCTCAAAGGATGCAATGTTCAGCAGAGATTTTTTTTTTCACAATTTCACGACACTGTTCAGTTTAGTCCCACTGAATTGTTGGCACATGAAATGATACCTTTTCCATTTTCTTTGGCTGTTCTTCCTCTCATTTTTTAAATATATTATCTGGGCATTCACATACTTGTAAATATGTATTTGATAATATTTGTATGTATTGACATAAAACATAGAATTATTTCATGTATTGAATCATGGAAGCCTTTGTTATGTTTTATACTTGAAATAAATGATTTGAATTTTGACCTTTATTTACTTCATTCAATATTCTCAAAACCCACTTCTGAATGAATAATCTGTTTACTTAAAACTCTATTGATTGTCAGGAAAACATGATTCATCGCTCACTGTTGGACTTGTGGTTGGTCTGCTGCTAGTTGGGGTTATCGTTATCCGGCTGGTGATTTTTAGAAAGCGTGTACGAAATTGCTCTGCAGGCTGCCTACGACGAAAAGGTCTGGATTTGTTTTGTTTTGTTTTTTTTTTCAGTTAATCGGTGATAACTTAAGTGGAAGGAATGAAGGTTTGGCTATTAAGACCTATTGGAAATTGAGATTAGAATCACAATATTGACTATCTTTAAAATATGCACATCTTAAATGTGTTGTTTACTATTTGGAGCAGTGATTTAAAAATGTGTGCGATACCACATTTTTTTATGCATATGTGTAGTTCAGTTGTATCACAAAACATCCTATTAAGTAAAAGTTTGGAAATAATGCGCAAAATGTAAGGAAACATCTCTATTTTTCCTCAATAAACCATAACTATAGACGGTTTAGTCTAGAAACATTTTTATCATAAGTATTGTTCATATTTTGTATACGTAACAACACTAAAAGAGATGGTTTAGTATTGGTGGAGGTGAATATTGGGCTTTTAATCTTTTGCAAGATACCAAGAAACAATGATACAGAACATACCATTCTAAGAGAATTAGATCAGATGAAAATCTGCTTTGCAGATAATAAATGGTGGGCCACTCCTTTTAGGCTCTTTCATATCTCACGAGAGGTTTCTTATTATTTTACCAAAAATTATTAGAATCCTGAAGATAGGGCTCAACCAAAACTATACAATCCCTCATTGTTTATACTGATTCAAAGTTTTACATTGGTTTTTTCTTTCCTTAACTCTTTTTAGGAACATAAATAATGTTTTTAATTATGGACATTGTTCTTTCAAGAAGTATACTTGGTGTGGACTTTGAAATTCTATGGTAATAGAATATGCAATGATAAGGGGGATAATTGTCACATAGGCGATACATAATATACGTGTATCATAAAGCTGTAGAGGAAACAATTGATCAATTTACGCATTCCATAAAAAAGACATAAATCAATGTAAGTGTAAACATATGGACCTGTATCACTAAATCCACAAGAGGTGACTGTGCAGAAGTTATGAGTGAAGAAAAACTCATCATTCTGAAAAAGGGGATTCTCAGTCAACCCTTATGATAAAAGAGACTTCTAGATGATTTGCAGAGTTTGGCATTTAAACACCTATCAGTTGGTTGTGCTAGGTAGATTTTTTTTTTTCTAAATTTATATTGCCCTACTTTGGTAAAAGGAAGCAGGTGACATTGTTGTGGATATTGACTTTTTTATTGATTTGGCATATTTGAAGCATGCTTTATTTAACTGCAAAATCCAAAAGTTACAATTTTGGCCCATTTCTGAGATATTCGGGTGGTAAAAGGAAGCAAGTGCACAAAATTACATTAAAAAAATTGGCAAAAGGAAGCAAGTTACAACCTCAGGATATATGATTGTCACTTGCTTCCCTTTGCCAAATCATTTATATTCGCACACAATATAAAATACTTTGGCAAAAGGGAGCAAGTAACATCCTTATGATATGATTGTCACTTGCTTCCTTTTGTCATTTTTTTAATGTTTGCTACAAATCTATAATACTTTGGGAAAAGGAAGCAAGTGACATCCATATGATATGATTGTCACTTGCTTCATTTTGCCAGTTTTTGTCGAGCCCACCGGAGGTGCACCGGAGGTGAGGGGAGACTAAGGGATCGCCTGCGGCGTCTGTCCGTCCGTCGTCCGTCCGTCCGTCGTCTGTCCGTAATGCTACAAAAACTTCAATAAGTCTTTACTCTGGGCTTCAATTGCAATCAAACTTCGAGGGAAGAAGGGTCATTCAAATTTTCACATTTTACCATGAAGGTCACCTCAAGGTCAAAGCTCATAGGCAGGGGTCAATGAACTTTTAGAGCCCAATGTTAAGTTTTTATGGCGCGTTTCTATAATGGGTCATAACTTTTGATCAATAGGTCCGTTTGTGACTAAACTTGGATGGTAGATGTCCCTTGGGAAGTGGATGATCACCACAAGGTCAAAGGTCACAAGCAGGGGTCAACGAACTTTTAGAGCCCAATGTTAAGTTTTTATGGGGCGTTTCTATTATGGGTCATAACTTTTGATCAATAGGTCCGTTTGTGACCAAAATCGGATGGTAGATGTCCCTTGGTGAGTGGATGGTCACCACAAGGTTAAAGTTCAAAGGCAGGGGTCAACGAACTTTAAGGGCCCAATATTAAGTTTTTATGGCACGTTTCTTTTTTCGCCATAAATTTTTATCGTTTTATATGTCTTTTTATCTGTTATATCTCTTTTTTATCTGTTATATCCCATTCGCGTATAATTTCTTGTACGCGAATGGGTGAGACACATTATGGCACTTGCCTTGTTTGTGTTTGCTAGAAATCTGTAATACTTTGGCAAAAGAGGTAAGTAACATACTCATGATTGTCGCTTGCTTCCTTTTGCCAGATTTTTAACGTTTCCTACAAATCTATAATACTTTGGCAAAAGGAAGCAAGTTACTTAATAATGAGTTTCTATGGGAATATCAAAATTCTTCGAATTGTCATAAATGCATCGCCATATGACTTGCACGAATGCCAACATTTTTTCTCGTCACAAATTTTCATGTTGAAGGGCGTACCCAAAAACATATTTTCTTCATTTATAGCATGTGTACTCGATGTCACTTGCTTCCTATTGCAAAAGCAGTGCAATATAGTGACTGCCATGAGAAATGAGAACTACTGTGGAATATTTTTAAAGTTTCTCTAGGACTTTTCTGCACACTATGTCATTCATGTGTGAATAACAAAGATAACAAACACACAAAATAAAAATGAATGGGCCAACAGCAAACCTGTTTTAAAACGAAAAGTACTTTTTTCATGAGGGAAGAAAAAAAAAACAACCAGCGTGGTAGGTTGAAATTAATTTGTGTATGTATACTACGGGGAGATATGGTACATATACCAGAAATAAAATAGAGGTTTGTGAGAGATAAGGAGATGCGAAATGCTCAACGATTCATTTCATAAATGTGAAGCATGACGAATCCTTCGGTGAAAATCTTATAGTGGTGTGAAATCAGAGTAGTGTGGAAACTTTCGCACATTTCTCGCAACCAGAAACGATTACGAAAATAAAAGCACACAAAATTTGTGTGTGTCATTGTACTGCAAGTTATGTCATTATGATAGACTTTGATATTGCCGAGAAAGATGTAATACTAGTAATATCAAACTTCCCTCCACAAGCAAATTACTTAAACAGTGAAAAATATGAAACAAACAGGGAAACCTGGGACAAAATGAAAAGAAATGTATTTTTTTTTATTGAATTTGTCTCCCCCCCCCCCCCTTGGAAACAGAAATGGAAACAAGGCAGGCACCCGGAGAAGAGATGGTGGCGTTACAAGTGACAGAGGATGAGGTTTGAGGACTGTTTTGTCCTAATATTAAACGTTCTAAAGTTATTCCTCTTCTGCCGTGCAGCTTCTGCTGTTGGAAAAGAAAGAGGCTTAAAAGTGAGATTGCTGGTCCCCCACAAACATCTCTAAAATGTGTCAATAACTACTGGTCTTTCCTGTACAAAATGAGGATTGCCATTGCAATTTGTCTCCCAAATGCCTTTGAGACAACACCGTAATGATTACAAAATGCATATTATGAAGTGTTGCATGTGCCGCCTGATGCAGGAAACGGGTACCCGTACTTAACAGACAATGTCTCCCAAAACGATTTTGGAAACTAAGACCTCACAAAAAAAAAAATGGTGGCTGCTTTTATTGTTTGATTTGTGAAATTGTATTACAAGTTAAGATGAAAATGCTTTACAAACACGACTTTTATACTCTGTTTCTACATTAAAGTCCCTACCGTGGGGGGGGGGGGGAGTATCACCCTTCCACACCTTCTCCCCGCTCCTCGCTTCGCTCCCTCGCCGAGGATCTGACATCGTCATGTAAATGTGCCCCCGTCTAGATTTTGCCAACCCCCCCCCCCCCCGAAAAAAAGTGTTCCGACGCTCCTTTAGATAAGCCTACAGGACTGTTCACTAAAGCAAAGTCAAGTGGATGCCAATATATGCTGTAACAATCCAAATCGTAACTGTAAGCAAACATAATCTAGCCACCACCTGTCTGCTATGACCACTTACCCATTGCAATCACACTGGAATCAAAAGAAAGTAAACTAGTTAACCATACGCCACGCACAACATATTTCAACAATTACTGCATTGTCGCACGCAACTGCAGCAGTGCCACCAGCTTAATCCAGTCAAAGAATAGTTGGGTTAATAGCTCCTTGGTTATAGCTTAGAGTGGCTGTATATATGTATATATATATATATATATATATATATATATATATATATATACATATATAGCAATAATAAAGTCACAACAGAGGAATGCAGGGAATGCATTAATAGCCAATCTTGATTTAATGAATAATCCGAATTTTCGAGGATCCTTCCTCTTCTTCAGGGATGACAGTGCGAATATTCACACTGTCATCCCTGAAGAAGAGGAAGGATCCTCGAAAATTCGGATTATTCATTAAATCAAGATTGGCTATTAATGCATTCCCTGCATTCCTTTGTTGTGACTTTATTATTGCTATTTCTAGTACTGCCAATACGCGGAACTATATATTATATACACACAAAATACTGCTTTAACGTGTTTCCGGCTAATAAGGTAACCAGTGATTGCTTGCAGGGTTGGGGTGATTTTTTCACAAAAAACAGTTAATAACTGTGCAGAATGTATTTTGTAGATATTTGCATAGATTTGCAGTAGTACTGGTCATGCTTGTACATGTAGTCATATGGGATATTGAAAATATCGACTACCATGGCTATCACATCAAACTTTTATACAATGACCACCTGTCTATAAGAGGGTCACATTTCCGTGTCCTTTGAGCAGCCTAGACAGACTTGAATATATGTAGGACTATACAGTACGATCTGAAAGCAAGTAGGTTACAACCTGCATTGATCTTTGCAGAGTGAAATGCAGGTAGAGATCGAGCCGATTCCATCGACAGAACCCCTTCATCCAGAAGAGTCCATTGAGAGAAACAGACTGATGGACGTCGATGTACATGAAGCCAACACTAGTGTGGAGAACAGTGAAGACAAAATGCCTGCAGGCATGGCAGCTCCCTTTGCCCAGAAAGGTGAGTCTGTGAGCAGCTCCACTGTCTCAGGTACGAGTATCTCTTGACATAAAAGTTTGTGCCTGTCGATGCCCACTGCCAACATATCATTATTTTGCGCATACAAGGGAGATTAATGTAAGACCCAGTAATGAAATGAGTGTAGCAGATTAAAATAACCTACATTTACGACATCGGTGACGAACTCAATGATCATCTTATTGATTGGTCCAGCAGCAGCTCTATTCTAATGACCAGAGGCTTCGACGATTTTAATGATTATTTCATGAGAAAAACGTTCTGAGTATTTGTTTTATTTGTGTACTTTGTGTATTGCTTCGTTCATTCCTGCTTTTTTCATTCGCGCACGCATACGCACAACATCCCATAGCAACAGCATCAAAAACATAGACCAACAACCACAGGGAGTATACAATAAAGAAGAAAATGATGGAAGAAAAGTAGTATTTGAATTATGTTACATGAGAAATATACAGGAAAGACTTCCCCTCCCTTTTTTTAAGAGGGGGGTGGGTGTGATACACTGTACTGGCACTCACTATTACTATGCCATTGAAGAGAGACAAAGCACCTAAATAAAGGAATCGTATCAAATCTTCTTTTGTAGAACCAGAACTGTTAAAGCTAAGTTAGCGCTAAAGAGAAAGTACACTGGTGACTGTAGGCCTGCAGTTCATTTTTTTTTTTCACGAAGGATCAGAGGATGGCCTTGTGGAGGAGATCAACATTTTCACCTTTTCACTTCCATGAAATTTGAATGATCAACATAATATATCGTCACAAGGCAGGCATTATCACTGGAGAGACAGAATATGTACATGTACACATACACCCCGACCCCAGAACCCTCAAATTAAATTCAAATTCTTCACACAAAACAAAACAAACAAAACAAACAAAACTAAACAAAACAAAGCTCCTGAAATCAGAAATACCATGAGCAAAACATTGAATGGTAACATAACGTGGGCTATATTTAGATGGTTTATTCATCAAGTCGAACGAAAATATCCATGTAACTATAGAGCGTATGCACTTCTGACATTAATAAACCAGGTATGGCAAAATCTTCGAGTATTTTTATGCCGGAGGCATTATGTTTTTGGGTTGTCCGTCCTTCCGTCCGTCCGTCCGTCCGTCCGTAATGAATTTTGTGGACAGCGTAACTAAAAAACCGTTTGAGGTATCATAATGGAACTTGGCATGTCGGTATATTAGGGGGTTAAGTTGTGCCTATCAAATTGTGGGTGCACATGCTCAAGGTCAAAGGTCAAAAGGTCAAGGTCAAATGCTCAAAATTTCACGATTTCTCCCATATCTATGTAATGCCTGAAGATATTTTCTTGAAACGTAGTGTATACGTGCATTACCAAATAAGATTCTTAGGTGAAATTTTGGGGTCATGAGGTCAAAGGTCAAAGGTCAAGCAAAAATTTTAAAATTTTACTTTATTCTCCGTATCGTGGAAACGGTTCTAGGTATCTTCATGGAACATGTATATATGCATGTACTGACTGGCGGTGACTATCTACGGAATTTGGGGTTTATGGGATCAAAGGTCAGGGGTCAAAGGTCAAGGGCAACACTTCAAAATATGACTATTTCCCTCATTTATGCAATGCCAGCAGGATTATTAATTTTTCTTTAACTTGGTGTATGCATGATTGTATAATCCAACTGATTTTATTGAAATATTAAGAATTATTTGTGCTTTTTAAAAAAAGTTATTCTGTCAGTCATGATGAAATCAGCACCCACTTACTTAAGCAGATTATAGATAGTATTTTGTCTCCCTTAGTCCATATCTTTAATATATCTCTTTCTTCTGGTATTTTGCCAAGTTCCTTCAAAATTGCTATAGTAATACCGATTTATTAAAAAAAGATGATCCCACATGTGTAACTAATTACCGTCCCATTTCCATTCTCTCTAGTTTCTCCAAAATACTCGAGAGAATTGTTTATGATAGGCTGTATGGATTTTTATGTCAGAATGATTTCTTCAATCCTGATCAATTCGGTTTCCGAACTAATCATTCTACTGATCACGCGCTAATGCAGTTATTTGATAGAGTATCGAATGCCTTGGCAGATCGTAAACATGTAATTGGTATATTTATGGATCTGAGCAAGGCATTCGATACTCTTGACCACAAAATATTAGTATATAAGCTACGACATTACGGGGTTCGGGGTACTGCACTTACATGGTTTGAAAACTATTTGTTATGTAGAAAACAATTTGTTTCCTTTGATTCAGTATCCTCCAATACATTACCTGTAACATGTGGAGTTCCCCAGGGTTCAATCTTAGGGCCGTGAATGTTTTTAATCTGCATTAATGATATTTCAAAGGCATCATCTATGTTACATTATATATTATTTGCCGATGATACAAATGTGTTTTACTCACACTCTGATCTTAACCACCTAGTTGCTACTTTGAATAATGAATTACCGAAATTATCTACATGGTTTAAAACTAATATACTGGCACTTAATTTAAGCAAAACAAATTTCCTTCATTTTGAATATAAAAACGTTGATTTACCAGAATATGAATTGTATATTGATGGTACATCTCTTGAAAGAAAAATATTTAATAAATTTCTCGGTGTGTATATAAATGAAAGCTTAAAATGGGATGATCATGTAAAACACATTATTTTGCCTGTATCCCGAAACGTTGGCCTGTTAACCCTAATAAGCCCAAGCTATTTTGACCCCTGGCAGGCCCAAGGGGGGGGGGGGGGGCACAATGTGCCCCCCCCCCCCCCATATAAGTTTTTTATTATTTGATGTATCATCGTCATATTTAGCACATGGGTAGATTAACTCATACTCTACATGACCGTACTTTTGAATTTTCTCAAGGTCACCCATGGAGGGCGCTATTTACCAAAATATAAAGAAATAAATAGGAAATATGCTCTAATGACATAAACGTTCTCCAAAAAGCTATATTTATGTTCTGCCTCAAGTCAAACCTCTTGGCTCCAATATTTAACAGAATATTTCGGTCAGATTCAGAGACTCACTCTTATCCTACCAGACAATCCATAAATTTGCATTTATTTAACCCCAAAACCGCACTCGCGCATCATTCTATCAGACACTTTGGCCCTGACACATGGAATTCCCTTCCCACCGAAATTGAAAACATGACCACTATGTATTCATTTAAGAAGGGTGTAAAACTTCACCTCCTTAAGCAGTATTTCCCAGGATAACATTCTGATTTCTTTATTGTATTATAATCAAATGTATATGAATATGTACGTGATACATGATGCATGTATGTGTGCATACATATATCGATTTATTTATTTGTCCATATATATTCAAGTTCATTCAAGTTCATATTTATTCGTTTTTTCCACAATATATAACACAAACATAAATCTCACTTTCTTAAGTGACAAAATCAATGAATACAATTGTACAGAGAAAACAACAATAATAGCACACAAAAAAACTAACAGTATCGATACATTGCAATAGTTGCTAAGACAACGAAAGTGAAATAGTTTTCAATATAATTATGGACTGTGTGAAAAAAACGGAGGGACCCACTAAAAAGACAGAGCTTGTAGAGTGTGGGCCCCTCGTTATTAGAAGTCCGATGTAAAAATTGAATTGAAAACAGCAAAAAATCCGCACAAAAAGTTCGTCACAAAAAAGTTTGGCAGCCCACTAAGAGACAGACGAACAAACAGTTATACATAGAACAACTACAAACAGAGTAATGAACATGCAACAGGACTGGGACAGCAACAAGACTACTTGTAGGAGGAAAAACAAGAAAAAAAAAACTGACATGGCGACACAAGAGGAAACAAGACTATAGCGTGATAAAGAGGTAACAGAATAGACAGGAAAATGCAACACAGATGACGATCCTCGGGGGTTTGAGGAAGAAAGAGAAGAAGAAAAAAGAATAAAGAATATAGAACAAACCCTGCAACTGCGAAGTATAGGTTAACGAAAATCTTATAATGAAGGCTTGAGCAATAGTTACAATAATAAAGAGAACGGCAATGCCGATATTGCAGATGAGTAACAAAGTAAGCCTATAAACTAATATGACTCTGCGAGTCGTCATTATAAGATTGTAAAAGAAAAGACTTTAATCTCCTTTTAAATGAGTATATAGATGGAGCAGATTTTAAATCATGGTTCAGGGAATTCCAATAATTTGGTCCAGTGTAAATAAGTGTATTCTTTGCTAAAATCGTTCGAAGAAGTGGTAAATGAAACTCGTTAGAACGTCGGGTGGGGTAATTATGGAAGGATTGATTTTTTTGAAACATAAAATCAAAGATAGGTGGGAGTAAATTGTTATCATACATATACATAAATTGACCTAAGTTAAATAAGAATAATTCGTTGATTTTCAATAGCTTATAACAGTCAAACAATGCATTTGTATGTGAACGTGTAGGAGAATTAGAAATGATACGGAGGGCTTTCTTTTGCAATAATAACACTCTATTCAGCAGTGTCTGATGAGTATTGCCCCAAGCTAAAATTCCATAATTAAGGTAAGGGAGTATCAAAGAGGAATATAACACCAGTAGGGTCTTTTCAGGAATATAAAATTTCAGTCTATTCATAACACCTATATTGCGAGAAATAATTTTGCAAATATGATCTATATGTATTTTCCAAGAAAGTTTATTATCTACAAAAATACCAAGAAATTTAAAATATGACACACTTTCTAAGTTACAATCATTCAGAAGTATTTCTGAGTTCAAAGAATCCACAGTATTGCTGAAAAGCATATATTTTGTTTTTTGAACATTCAGAGATAACTTGTTAGCTCTGACCCAGTTGGTCACTTTTTTCAATTCCGTATTTACTTGTTGAACTAGAACATCGATATCGTTATGGGCAAGAAAAACACTGGTATCATCAGCAAAGTGTATAAAAGAAAGTAGCTCTGAAACAGAGGAAAAATCATTGATATAAATAATGAATAACAGTGGCCCTAAGAGACTTCCCTGTGGAACGCCACACTTAACATCTCTTATAACTGAATGATTATCTTTAATTGAAACAAACTGTTTTCTGTTAGCTAAATAACTCTTGAACCACTCCAAGGCCTTCCCACGTATTCCATAGTGCGATAACTTATTATAATTATTATAACTATATATTATAACTATATATAATTATTATAACTATATATATTATGAATATGGGTATGTATGTGTATGTATAGGATAGGTACATCATGTATATTAATGAGCATGTATATGTATGTATACGATGTGCCTTACCATTACTGCGCACATAAAATAAGCACGATATATTTTATTTCATGTCAGATAACCTTATGTATAGAATACTTTGTAGTTACACATTACTATTTTCATAGTGCATATTCGATCATTACTCCGGCAAAGGCAACTGAACGTGTTAATTTCAATATCACTATTATATTGTGTTTATCACCATTACTATCATTGTAAAGTAGTTGCAGTGGTACACATACAGTCTATAATTTTCCCTTTTCTCCCTTTTCCCTTTTTCCCCTATATACCCTTTCCTATCTCTCTCTCTCTCAGTGGCGTATCTAGGGAAAACGGCGCCCGGGGCAAGCGCGAAAATTGTGCCCCTAATTTCTGAAAAAAAAAAATGTTAAACCCCAACCCCATCCCGGTAGGGACTTTTACCAAGTCCACATGATACGCTTTTTCAAGCACTTAAAAGGGGTCTTTTTGAGGGTGATTTAAATGTAATGAATTTTGATAAATTTTGACGAGCGAGCGCGGCGAGCGTGCCGAAAATATTTGTATTTCAGCTTACAAAACATCGAATTCTTGTCATTTTTTGCTTATTAGATCTTACAATTCTAATCAAGATGACGACCGTATAGATAACGATTCATACCAACAAAGGACTTACGAGCGAGTGAGCCGAAATTTGTATATTTCCGCGTCATCATTACGTTTTGTTTTGTTTTTTTTTGCGCCCCTCCACCCCGTATGTTCGAAACCGTTGGCGTCCTCTTTTGATCCGATTGGCGATCGCTTCAGAACGAATGAAATTGCAGCCCCTGCTCCGTGTAACATTTTTCCTGCTGAATATAAAATTACATGTGTGAACACAATAGACATTGTCATTTTGTCCGCGTCATCGTCACGTTTTGTTCTTATCTTCTTCTTCTTTTTTGATAAATTTTGGCGAGCGAGCGCAGCGAGCGAGTCGAACATTTTTGTATTTCAGCTTACAAAACATGGAATTCTTGTCATTTTTTGCTTATTGGATCTTACAATTCCAATCAAGATGTGTGACGACCGTATGGATAAAGATTTATACCAACAAACGAGTGAGCCGATATTTGTATATTTCCGCGTCATCATTACGTTTTATTTTTATCTTGCTTGATTTTTTTTTTTGCTCCCCCCCCCCCCCGTATATTCGAATCCGTTGGCGCCTTCTTTTGAACCAATTGACGATCTCTTCAGAACGAAAGAAATTGCAGCCGCTGCTCCGTGAAACATTTTTCCTGCTAAATATAAAATGACATGTGTGAACACGATAGACATTGCCATTTTGTCCGCGTCATGATCACGTTTTGTTCTTTCCTTCTTTTTTTATATAAATTTTGGCGAGCGAGCGCAGCGAGCGAGCCGAAAATTTTAGTGTTTCAGTTGACAGAACATGGAATTCTTGTGTTAACATTGTCATTTTGTCTGCGTCATCATCATGTTCTGTTTTTATCTTGTTTGATTTGGTTTTCTCCCCCCTCCCCCACCATTCTCCCTCCCCCCCTCCCTTTCCGGGCGAGTTTTTTTTTCTTCTTCTTCTTTTCATTTTTCTTTCTTTCTTCTTCGTTTTTTTCTTTTTTTTCTTTTGCGCCCCCAAGGAGTGGCGCCCGGGGCACGTGCCCCCCCCTTACCCCCTACATATGCCACTGCTCTCTCTCTCTCTCTCTCTCTCTCTATCCCCTATTCTATTCAGAATAGAGTCTCCATACCGTCAAGCCTCGGCTTATATTGGAGTTCCCTAAAGCTGTTTGTATTTGTCTTGTATAATTGTACTAGGAACAATGTGTCGATATACTGTTTGTCATAAATGACGTGTACATAATCATATCTGATGTAACGGAATTAAGCAGAAATAAATCAAATCAAATCAAATAACCCAATAGAGATTCTCTGGGAAGTTTTTCTTTTCCAAAATGGTCAAAGGTCAAAGATCAAGTGAAAGTGCTGAACTTACTTCTTCCTCCATATCTCGGTAGTGGCTTACGTTATCTTGAAACTTAGTACTTATGCATGTTCTGCCTGACAGTGATTCTCTTATGAATTTTAGGGTCAAAGGCCAGATGAAAATGGTAACAATTTACTATTCAATACAGAAATTGCATTTTTTTCTCCATACCTTGAAAATTACTCAATGCATAAACTCATGAATGGGTCAAAGTCAAATTAAAGTCCTTAAATCCCCAAATGCATGCTCTCCTATTCATCCAATTAAACCAAGGTCAAGGAAGGTGAACATTCAACACATTTGTGACAAACATGTCATTTTAATATTTTGCCACTTTTGTGAAAATGTAATCACACATTGTCCACATGTACTATAGACATACGTTGTATTAGGAGAATCATGCATTATGGCGGAGGCATACCAGTCGCCATAGCGACATTTCTAGGGTTTTTTTTTTTTTAATCTTCATATTATGTCAGATGAGTGAAGAAATGTTAAGTCGATTGATTTGGATATTCACTTCATCGATATTGTGAAATTTTTGTTCAGGTTTGTTTGTCTGTGTTTGTACCAGTATATACAGTTCGTCTTTTATAAGAAGGGACTGCAAAAAAAAATTACCATCAAAAAGATATTTCGTCCTTTAGAGTGGTTGATCATTATGGAATGACACACGAATCAAATGTCTTCCTATCTGCGGGCTGCTCCAGTTTGTCGTATGCCATTATACTTACCACACATAACAAATATGTATATATATTTTTCCAGCGGTGGCATCAAATATGGGGTCGAAGCAAATAGGACTCTTGTGATCTCATGTCCTGAACCTCCTTCATTTATGGTATAGATCCAGGGGTTCTCGTTTTTTGCCGGGACCGAAGTGGGGGCCAGTTGTCACATTAATCATCTTTTTGAAAATGCATGGTCGTACTTACTGGCACTTTTGCAAATATGATAGAATAATACAAACGGACACCATGATCCCCTAGAGGCCCTCAAAGCTGCCCTCCCACCTTTAGTTGATATGTTCTTAGGTAGTAGTCTGCAAGAATGTGTGGAAGGTAACCTTGATACGGTACTGAGGAAGTTCAAGAGAATGAAGTCACAACCGTCTTATTTCCTTTGCTAGATGTCCGATGTCGCCACTCGAAAATATTTAAAGCATGTGCCAAACCTGAGCTGCCACGCAGAAAAAAGACAATTGACTCGTGTCTCATCGCATGATCACCAGCGGCATCAGACATCGATCATCAAAATCATAAATGCACAGGTCTCGCGCCTGTGGAATTCGTTTGTTCATCAATGGAAAACTGAAAACTGTTCGATTAATAATCACAGTCAGTTGGAACTCCAACTCTTAAATCTCCTCGGGTAGACTCAAATGAGTGTGAGACCTTCAAAACTCTTGCGCTTGTCCATTGCCCGACTCTGACAATTGGGCCAGTGTTAAAATACATGGTCCCGGTGTTTTAGTCAAAATGCGTGCGAGGGCGCACGGCGCAAGTTTCATAAAGAGACCTATATGCCTTCGACTCCTCATTGGCAATATGTTTCAATCATTTCAAGTTTCTTTCAATCAATCTTAAAAGGATGATAATGCAACGAGAGTAAAGCGGATGTTAGAATGAGAGCAATATTTTGTAGCAAGTGATGGGAGGGGGCGGAGGGAAGGGGTCTGTGGTGTACAATTTGACATCTGTGAAGTCGAATAATTTAGCTTTGTTTTTGGGTAGTAATCATTGGTAATGAGATGACTGAGTTCATGATTTGGTAAACAGAGAAGAATCCTTGTTGCATATTAAGTAGTATGCATTCTAGATTATCCCAAATTTGCCTTCTTTTACATTCATCAGGTTCACCAAGTTCAGTTCCAGCCAGTAAAGGCTCTACAAACGACAGAATTCTACAAATCAAGGAGGAGTTACGGGAATATTATGACAGAATGTACAACAGTGTGTGCACTTCCCCTCTTGATCCGGAATCATTAGTGAAGCTGGGGGATATATACACAAATTTAGTGATGTTGTCTAATGATAAGAGCGATGAAAAAAAGGCCGATAAGAGCGATGAAAAGAAAGACATCAGTTACGATCATTTCATTAGACACTTGGAGCAGATTGGCACTGAAAGATGTATGCGCAAACGTATTGCAATTTGTGGAGATGCAGGTGTTGGCAAGACAACTTTCCTTGCGAAACTTGCATTGGACTGGGCTGCGGGGAGATGCCTGCAGACTATTGATCTCCTTTTTCTGATTCATCTTAAGGAAATTAAGGAGAGCACATGCTTTAGTCATACCATCATGAACAATTTGCCTGATGACCTGGACTGTGATTGGGTTGAACTAGACGAGTACATTCGAACAAACCAACCGAAAGTGCTGATTCTCTATGATGGTCTCGATGAGTATGGAAGGAATATTGACAAAACTGGTTCAAACGAAGCTTCCGTTGCTGTAATTAGAGGTGAGAAATTCAAAAATACCAGAGTCATTGTTACCTCTCGACCGTGGAAAGCTGAGATGATAAAATCCGATAAAAGACTGAGCAAGCTTTACACATTTGTTGAGATTGAGGGCTTCAAGTCAGATGATGTTGGTTGCTACGTTTCAAAATTCTTCTCAGATGACGAAGAAGCCAGAGACAGTCTCATCAGTTTGATGACTAATAAAAACAGTCTAGTAGCACAGAATATGGCACCCTACCCCATTTACTGCAGCATGCTTTGCTTCATGTGGCAGAATGAAGGAAGCCGCAGTGTGATTCATGAACTAAAAACATTTTCCAAACTCTTCGACCTATGGATCCAACTTTTTAAGGAGCACTATGCTGGTAAGGAGACAAATCAAGAGGCCCAAGTCTCGAAATTGAAGCAAGGTGACGACTGTTTACAGAATTTTGGCAAAGATGCCTTTTATAGCCTCCTTCGTGACGAGCTTGTTTTCAGAGAAAAAGACCTCACTGCAAGTAAAACTGATTTACAGACCGCATGTGACATTGGAGTCCTCACAAGAAAAGAGTGCTTTGTTTCTTGTTGGGAAAGCAACAAGAGGAAAAGAGAACATGTGGTTGAATATCGAATTCCCCACAAGTTATTTCAGGAGTATCTAGCTGGAATTCATCTGGCATGGCTGTTTGAGAACAACCTAGAGGAGTTCAACCAGGTGAAAAACCAGCTGATTGATGATTACCGAGGGTATCGATACCTCCTCTACTTCACTGCAGCACAAGGACTAGAGGTTGGAAAGGCTGTACTGGGCTTCTTATGTGAGATGTTAGATGTTGAGGATGAGGACAAACTTTTGTTTGCCATTGATGTCGCGTTTGAATGCAATAAGGTGGATGCCCTCAAGCCTCTGATTCCTCATCTTAACAGACTTTCATCATTACACATTGAAGGATCTGGCCACACAACTTCTGGATGGATCTATGCACTTCAGGCCTGTGGCTTCTTTGTAAGTATTCTTCACCTCACTTCACTTCACATCACTACAGGGCTTTTTACACTTGTAAATTTTTGCTTAGTCCCGTACCAACGGTGGGGCTACGGGGGGGGGGGGGGGGGGGACTATCCTTAGCCCACTTTCTTCGTTTTTTCCAAAGTGGGCTAGCCCCACCGATAGTCCGGTACTACCTCGCAATTGCGGTGCCAAGCAAGTGAGTGTAAACAGAACGAAAAAATAATCCGGGGCTAAGCGGCGGAGACGAAGTCCGACCCCCACTGACCAATCAGAAACGAGGTAATCAAGTGCTGCCGGTGCGTGCGTGTACGTGTACAGTGCACAGCGTAATCATGAATATTCATGTGGTTTGGAAAGTCTGGGGCTAAGAAATACGAGTGTAAAAAGGTCAGTTTTCTCCTTAGCCCCGGACAAGAGATAGTACGGGACTTATTGGCGAGTGTAAAAAGCTGAAAAAATTGGTACGGGACTAACGATAGTCCTGGGTCAGAGAAAGTCCGGGGTTAAGAAACACAAGTGTAGAAAGGGCTTACGTTTCTATGTCGTGTATGTTATGTTATCCCATAGACACAGCAGCACGGCACATCGATCGTTAGGTGTCTTCATTCTTAGCTTCTTTCATTCTTTATCATGACCTGTTTCAATTCTTCAGTCAAAATTCCTTTGAAGTCTTTTGTGTACCTCACACATACAAAAAACAAACAAACACGCACAATGAGTGAGATCACAAAGGAAATGAAGATTGCAATGGCATATACCCAAGTTGTGACATTCAAATGACCATGCATTTAGCAAGGATATATCTGCAAGTCTTTTGCACAATTGATATCGAAAAATTCGAGATTTTAACTTTCCTTTTTACATCATCTTTGTTTAGAGTATTGCACATTTCAAATGTAACACAAACACAGAACTGAATGTCATGCGTTGTACTGATTCAATCATTAGGCATCGATGCGTTCAGATAATCGGGATTTGTGTGATATGGCAGACAAGGACGATAGCCCTGCTTCTGCTGCACTGCTTGCTGGTAGAGGCATTTGCTCACTATCCAATCTCAGATCAATGGAACTGAAGGACGTCCAGCTGCATGACGCGTTCTTCACAGGAATGGTTTCTATGGCCTCACAATCAGAGGTCAGATTCTTCTCTTTCTGTTCTTTCTGTTTCTTTTCCTTTCTGTTCTTGACGATTTGGGCATCAGCTGTAATTACTGTAACATGCAGCAATCTACAAATGTTCTTGAATGATAACTCTCTCAAATTTTAAAGTTCACACGATGGAGTTTATATTAAAGAAAAGTTTTCTAAGCCTAAGTGAAAATGACCCATTTCCTGATTATTTGCATTCTGAAACAATTTAGCCAACCAAATGAAGCATGGTTCAAGGAATGTAATCACTAAACACATTGTGGTTGTGCCAAACTTTCACATTTTTTTCCAGCTTCTTGCCGAGTATATGAAACTGTCGTTTCACAGTGTCAAGATGTATCATTGATCTTTGCAAATAAAGTCATGCAATATGGCATGCCAGTCACATAGACTCTAGTGACATTTCTATTTGCCACTAAAGGTAATTTCTATCACAAAATATTAAAAATTATATGGCAGATCACGTCAACTCTCAAGGAATTGTTGAAGGTTTACAGGCCCTTGTGATGCCATCTCTATCCAATTATCTGTGAAATTCCTTTTTGAATAAATCGATTAAGTATTCGTCTCCGTATTTCATGTTTTTACCTCATCCTCGTACTTTGCTCCAAAGCTCCAATCAATAAAACACACTGGTGGAACTGACATCACCACTGTTGCATCAGAGTCCTATGCCAAGAGTATCTGCACCATGCCAAACCTTCAAACTCTGGAGCTGATTCTCGTCAACATAGCAGATGATTTCTTTCTCGCCCTTGCCACATCAGCTTCAGGTGCAAAGGTATCTTCAATTTTTGCTTTATTTGATTTCTAATGTATTTCAATTTTTGTGCAATTTGATCGAAAAAAGCAAACAAAAAACCAACCAAACAAACAAAAAAGAAGCTCATGATTGAGAGTCGTAATAAAGTATTTAATTTGTTTTCATATTAACCGTCTCATGTTAATAACAAGTTAGTATCGAAGACGATAATGTAAGTGGAATGAGATGATAAAGGAATGCCATGTCCAAGGGCCCCAAAGTTGAATGCTGATTACCACTACTCTAAGGAAATTTGGTGTGTTCTTGCTGCAGCAGCATGAAGGGCAGGGATATATGTATATATATATATATATCACTCTATAGAAGGAAAAGTCTAATGGATGGAAGTGTTCTCGAATTCTGCATAAAATAGAATCTCAGGTGTCCATGTTTTCACAACAGTGTATCAATGACAATCATATAATGCTGATGAGAAACCAAATGATGGGGTTTTTACCATTAAATCTCATTTCTATCACGCAGTATTAAGATTATAAAAGGAGATCGTATCAACGCTGATGGAAAGAAGTGTTGAAAGTTTAAAGGCCATGTCATACCATCACTATTAATTTATCTGTGCATTTTCGTTTTGGAATAAAAAGAATGCATAATATTTCTCCCTCCTTAATATTCTTACCAAAGGATATAATTTTTCCTCCTGCTACTTTGCTGCAAAGCTCCAATCAATAGAACACACTGGTGGATCTTGCATCTCCTCAGCTGCATCAGAGTCCTACGCCAAAAGGAACTGCAACATGCCAGACCTCCAGCTTATCTCTTTTTTTGATGTTGCCATAGCAGGAAATATCCCTCCAGAAAAATTTCAATCAATAATACGCCATGGGAGAGCTGACATCTCCCCTGCTGCATCAGAGTCCTATGCTAAGAGTATCTGCACCATGCCAAATCTTCAAACTCTGTCTCTACGGTATGTCAACATAGCAGAGGGTTTCTTTTTCACCCTTGCCACTTCAGCAACAGGAGCAAAGGTATCTTCTTTCTTTACTTCATTTCACTTCTACAGCAAGTCATTTTTTTTTCAATCTAAAGCAGGAACCACAACACCAACATAAATACACAAAGATAAACAACACATAATTGAGATATGTGATGATGTTTTCGCCATTTTGCATCAGAAAGAATACTTTTTATTTTTATATCCCATAGTCTTTGGAAAGTACGCATATTA
Source organism: Diadema setosum (assembly GCF_964275005.1). Lineage (NCBI taxonomy): Eukaryota > Metazoa > Echinodermata > Echinoidea > Diadematoida > Diadematidae > Diadema > Diadema setosum. The sequence continues at coordinate 5,087,770 of NC_092699.1, forward strand.
TTTTTTACCCTTCCATGCTTCTAAATAACAATATATCGTAGATCACGCCTTGCGAATGTGATGAGGGAATGATATGCAATAGTCGCCGAAGTAATTGATTTCTAGTTAGTAATTTGGTGCGTTCTTGCTGCAGCAGCACCAGGCCCAGATATGATTTTTGTTCTTCTTCTTTATTTCAGCACATTCCTATTGAAGACAAGCCCAATACATGCCAAATTTGCCTGCAGATAAGACAAAAACAGAAAAGGTAGTGTTTGAGCAGTGGATGAAGGTGTTCTGAAAATTCTACAGGCCAATGTTAATCTTTAATTTCTTTTTTTCAAACAGTGGTATCAGTGACAATTACATAGGCATGATGCGAATGAAATAATACATGTTTTTTTCCCCTGAGGCAAAAAAAAGCATGTTCATTTATTTTTGTTACTACATTTTCTTACGTCATCCTCATACTCTGCTGCAAAGCTCCAATCAATAAAACATACTGGTGGACCTGACATCTCCCCTGCTGCATCAGAGTCCTACGCCAAGAGTATCTGCACCATGCCAAACCTTCAGACTCTGTCTCTATGGAATGTCAGCATAGCAGACAATTTCTTTCTCGCTCTTGCCACATCAGCACCAGGAGCAAAGGTATTTCTTCTTTTTTGTTACTTTATTTGATTTTAGATGCTAGTCCAATTTGTTTTTAACGCAAATCAAAAAGAAAAGAAAACAAAAACAGTATGAACACATTATTGAGATACGTATTTTGTTGTCGTTTTGGAATAAAAAATAGTTTGTTTATCTCCATATTTCATAGTTTACGCATCAAAGATGATTATGTTAGGTTAATGAAATGGTGAAGGGATGACATAATGGCCAAAAATTGATTGCTAGGTTGTCAATATAAGGAAATTGGTGCATTCTTCCTAAAGCAGCATGAGGGGCAGGGATGTCTCATTTTTTTTTCTAAAGAAAAATTCCAATGCACATCCAATTTGACACCGGAAAACAAAAGTAGTGTTGGATGAAGTGTTCATAAAATTCTAGGGGAAAAAAACACATTAGTTTTCATGTTTTCACAACAGTATCAGAGATGATCACATAATGCGAATGGAAACAGAATGGTAATGTATCATTTTTTGGCCATTAAAGCTCATTGCTCTCACAAAGTATTACAATATATATATATACATATATATTATATATATATATATATATATATATATATACATATATAACACGACCAAAATCACACCGATAATGATCGCACACACACACACACACTCACACACACAAAATAACTAATTTTCAGGCGGTTTATTAACAGTGATATTGTGGGGACAGACAATGATCAATATACTAATTATATATATATATATATATATATATATATATATATATATATATATAAATATGTATATATATATATATATATATATATAGATAGATAGATAGATATAGATAGATGTGTATATATAATTCTCTGCCTTCGCCGCCGAAATGTATAGACGTGTGTGAAGTACCGCACCGCCGAACATATATACTTTACAATAGACCAGAAATCTGCCTTACAAAATGCCTGCAAACGACCGACCGAAACGGGCCACTACTACGAACAAAGCCGGCGATAGCCCGTGTACTGCAGCGAAGAAAAAGCATGGTGATCGTCCTATAAACGGAGCTGATGACGTCGAGCTGACTGAAACTATTCAAGCTGCAGTGGAAAACCTGTTAGCTGACTCGGATTTTATCACAAAGCTCGTCAATGCTCTAAAACAAAAGATGCTAAATGAGGTCCAAGATGCCATGTGTGAGGAAGTTCAGCGATCTCTGCAATTCGACATTGAAAGCCGCAATGAAAAAATGTCCCTGGAAGCGATTGTGCGTGATCTGGAAACCGCCGTTCATGAGGCAGAACAATATTCCAGGAGAGACTGCCTCATCTTCGCTGGAATACAGGAGAAAGCGGACGAAAGCACCGACTCCATCATCAAAACGATTTGCTGCAGGAAGACCTCGGAATGGAAGTACATGCCGATGAAATGGATCGTTCTCATCGATTAGGACCCCTCCTCGAACAGCCGTCGTTTGCCGCCACCTCGACCTCCAACAAGGGAGGGAAATCGCATCCAAGGAACGTCATCATTAAATTCGCTAATTATCGCGTGAGAGAAAAGGTCTACCGAGCGCGATTCAACCTCAGGAAGCAATCTTCGAAGCACAAAACAGTCTTCATCAACGAAAACTTGACTAAACGACGGTCGAAACTCTTCTGGAAAATCAAGCGGGACCAGACAAAGAAAGACTGCAAACTATGGACGCAAGACGGTAAAATCATCGTGAAATCACCCAGAGGCGACCGATTCACCATCACCAAAGACCGCGATCCCCAGAGACTCAATTCCTGGTAGTGAGAACTTGAGATATGTCTTTATCATAGCATATCCCCTTTCTATTTTGATTTTTTTCTAACATTTTGTCTATCTACCACGACTTTTGCCTGTGATATACTTCGTTGTTAATTTGTGATGGTATTTAAGTGTCCATGCGTATGTTGTCTGCAACCTGTCAAATCAAACCAAAAAGCGCTGTCGTGTACAGAGTGTAATGAATGGGTTCAAATTTCGTGTTCGAGTGTGACATCTGATCAGTATAACTCATCTGAAAAAAGAATAAAAACATTCTACATTGGAAGCATCCAAAATGTATTCTAAAAGTGTTACCATTCTACAATACGTCCGATCAAGTTAATGCCAAAATTGAACCTGTGAAAAAAAAATCCGATGTTGTTTTACAAAATTCACATTTTCCATCTTTTAAAGGAATGAAAATAGCACATTCAAACATAAGAAGTCATGGAAACAAAAATCATGAATTATCTGTGTTTCTATGGAACAACCAGTACATTTTTTTTCACTTTAAGAAAATGGCTGAATGATGAAATTGGTTCAAATATGTTATGCATTGAAGGCTGAAGATGTGAAAGAAAAGATAGAGACCAACACGAAGGTGGTGTAGCTTGTTATATTAAAGATAATGTATCATA